>NC_048233.1:43446650-43468961 GCF_002007445.2 Ailuropoda melanoleuca
CGGGGGGCGGCTGCAGCGGAGCGAGCCCCGGCAAAGCCCCCAGCATGGACGGGCTGGGCAGCAGCTGCCCGGCCAGCCACTGCCGCGACCTGCTTCCACACCCCGTGCTGGGCCGCCCGCCGGCGCCCCTGGGCGCCCCACAGGGCGCCGTCTACACGGACATCCCGGCCCCGGAGGCGGCGCGCCAGTGCGCCCCACCGCCGGCGCCCCCCACCTCGTCCAGCGCCACCCTGGGCTACGGCTACCCGTTCGGTGGCAGCTACTACGGCTGCCGTCTGTCGCACAACGTGAACCTGCAGCAAAAGCCTTGCGCCTACCACCCGGGCGATAAATACCCGGAGCCGTCGGGCGCCCTGCCCGGTGATGACCTGTCCTCCAGGGCCAAGGAGTTCGCCTTCTACCCCAGCTTCGCCAGCTCCTACCAGGCGATGCCCGGCTACCTGGACGTGTCGGTGGTGCCTGGGATCAGCGGGCACCCGGAGCCGCGTCACGACGCGCTCATCCCCGTCGAAGGCTACCAGCATTGGGCTCTCTCCAACAGCTGGGACAGTCAGGTGTATTGCTCCAAGGAGCAGTCGCAGTCCGCTCACCTCTGNGTATTGCTCCAAGGAGCAGTCGCAGTCCGCTCACCTCTGGAAGTCTCCCTTTCCAGGTAAGGAAGGGGCGCGAGCGCCGCCGCCGCCGCCGCAGCAGCAGCAGCCAGGGACCCCTCCCCGCCCTGCCTGCCCCGGGGCTCCGCGCCTCAGCCACCCCCGCCGTCTGGCCCCGGCGCGCCGGCTCTGCTGGGCTGCAGACGGAGCCGGCCGGGCGAGCTGCGCTGAGGAATGCGCCGGGGAAGAAATCTGCTCCGACACGTTCCCCGGAGCTGCCCGGCCGAGGGTGAAGCAATCACAGGCGCCCGAGCGCCGGGCTGCCGGCTCGGCTCGAGTCGGGAGCTCGCCTCCTCCTCCCCCAGCCCGCTCTAGTCTCTCGCGCGGCTCTTGGCCCCCGATGCCCGCTTCCAGCCAGGAATGGGGGTGGGGTGGGTTTTGGGTGCTTTGGAATACGAAACCACCAGGACAAAACCCTCAACCCACCGAATAATTGAGGGGGAAAAAAAAGAACAATCTTGCCTGAATTTTCAAGATCGTTCAAGCACTAGATAGGTTTTTTTGTTTTTGTTTTGTTTTTTGAATAGGGATCTAATTTGCCGGGTCCAAAGAAATGCAGAATATTTTCTTTTCTTAATTTATTTTAAGAATTTGGCCACGAATTTTCTGATCCTTAAAGGAGCAGAACTAAAATCTCTGGAAAGGATGTGGCGAGAAGGGGTTTTGCATCCCTCTCCTGGGATATAAAATTTTCTTTGCCTCTCTGGTATCCTGAGCTCAAATCCTGTGGGTGTTCCCACTGCCAACTCCCCCGGATGTCGGGGAGAGAGTTTTCTATGCCTCAAACACAGAAAAGGGGGAATGAGGATGAGAAGTGAGGGACTGAAGACCTGTTCTGGATACATCTGGGATCCAGGCCCAAGCTAGGGACCCCTAAGTCCTTGCCTGTATATGGGGGGGGTGCAGAATTCACCGATGTCCTGTTCCTTTTCCAACTGAGGCTGTTTCTGAGCCAGTGGGGATCCTGCAATCCCCACCATTCCCCAGGAGAGAAAGATCAGTCCCAGGTTTGTCAAAATCACTATCAGGAGCTTTGGGTTCATCACAGCGCTGAGAAATTGGGAATCCAAAGCCTGAGTCTGCTCTGGCTGTAAGCAGAGCTGGGTGGGAGAGGGCTGACTGGCTCTGTTCTAATGCCTACAGGAATCCTGGCGGGGGGGGGGTGGCATGGAAGCCATAGATGTCTCTCCATACTAGCCAGAGGGCCCCCCAGCTCTACATGTGAGTCCAGGGACATTTTCACTGGGAATTAAAGATCTGAAGACCTCCTAAGGGTGGGCCTGAAATTCTTTTGCAGGCGGGATTGGGGCAAGAGCAGATGGTGAAAAATCACTGAATGATGTTAGAAAGTGCAGAAGATAACATTCTTGCAAATATGAGATTACTTAGTATAACACAACTGAATATCAGGGTGGGACCCACACTAGGCACCCCATTTCTGGCTGCCAGAAGATTCCAGGATGATAAAATTTTAGTACATGGTGTCATGCATTACCTGTTCTGAATTGGCAATAATATTTTATATAATAATTTCTGTTATCATCCTCCTAATAGGAAACACATGATAATACATTTCTAGAAGACAGACAATTCACATGTAAGTATACAGTAAGGTATTATAGATAGATGGCCCTTTACTTCACCATCTCACCCAAACGGAAAACTCTTTAGGACACAGGGCTCCGGCAGGAATTCCTGAAGCACGGGGAGCCGGTAGGCCATGCTAAGGGGCCAAAGGGCAGGGGAGCAGATGCCCACCTCGCCCACTGTGGGCAGAGGCATAGGTCTAGAGCAATGGGCAATGGGTTTAGTGTGGAGAGGTGAGGAAAGGGAGCGTTGACATCGCTGTGTATGCATGTGGAGCGAGGTGGCGGTGAAGGATTGGAAACCAGCTCAGAAATATCCTTGAGCAAAATGAACATCTTAAAGATTCCCAGGGAAAAAAGAAACCTGCTAAAAATAAACACTTTTTGATCATAGCCTCCTAGAGAAAAATATCTTTGAAATAAAAAAAAATACAGCCCAATTGAGATTTAATATACTTGCAAACTACTGCATGGAAATGGATATAAAACCCACTGTTTCAGCAGCCATAAGCTCACACTCCCTGTGTGGAAACAGACTCTGGCTGGTATATCTCAGTGAGTGCAGATGTCCAGGCAAAAAGCAGATGAAAAAGAAATTATCTTCAGACACCCTCCATCTTTCTACCCACACAGAGATCTTTTAGAAGTAGTGAGATTTCCAGATAACTCTGTCTATGCAATTGTGGTTTGTTCGGGCAGCATCTGAGCATAAACACTACTGTCTCTCTTTAGCGCCTCTGGCTCTGAGAAACCTCACTATGGAAGTCTGGGCTGCTGTGGGATATGGAGGCAATTGTTCAGAAAGATCCAGATAATTAGGGCCAAGATCTGTTGTGGCTTCTTCCTTCCCCCAATTATACAGACCCTTGTTTCATTGCTTTCCCCCCCCCCTTCCTATGATGAGTGTAGGCACTTTTTTTTTTTTCTTTTTTACAGAGACACACAAAAATTCCAAGAGAGAATCAGCAGAAATTCTAAGAGAGAATCAGAACATGGGGGTGGGGGGTTGGGCAGGGAGAGACAGAGTCAGATAAGATTGGGGGAGAGCAGTAGAATGAAATAGTGGGTTCTTTGGGCCATACTGGAAGTCCCTACTGACAAGCCTTTGGATTATGGCTGAGAAGAGCAGCTAGTATTTCTAGCTGGACAAAGTCCTCTTCAGAACACAGAGCCCTGTTGTAGGAGTGAGTGGTCAAGAGCAAGTGGGCAGTGGGAACCTATCCACAGGACCCCAAGAGAAGGTGACAGCTGATCACTGATCTGATTTTCCTTCACTTCTCAAAGGTGTCTATTAGGTCCCCAGGTATGAAGTGGTTTATGTGTGTATGTGCTTCTGGAGGGATGTTAGAGAAGGTTTGATTGTAAAATTAATAACCAAGTCCCCTACTTACTTTAGGCAGTATAGACACAACTCGAAGTCTGAGCTTCCAGATGTTTCCATATCTGTAGATCCTAATTCCTTTCCAGGCAAGACAGCAGACAATGAAATGAGCCTTCTTTGAAAAGGCAAGACTAAAAGGTATTTTCCCAAGAGGCCAAAACAACCAACATTTTGGTCAGATCTAGTAAGAACTTTGGCAAGTCAATCCTTAGCGTCCTATAGAGAAAACTAGCCAGTTTAGACCAGGTAGCTGCTCTTTAAAACCGATTTTTAAGGATTGTGTTGATTAAACCTCATTGGAAATTTAGAGTTGGGGTTTAGAGGATACAGAATTGGGGAGGTAACTGTGAGCATTTCCAGAAAGTAAGATGAAAAGTCAGGGACAATTAGCTGGTTAATTCAGGAACCAAAACGCACTTTATCTCATTTGGCTCTCCAGGGAAGAGGAGGCATTTTGTACCAGAGCCTGTTTCCATTTTAGACTTACTGTGTCATTGTTGAGTCAGAAAGATCTTGGTTTAAAATCTGGCTCTGCCACTTTAGTTATTTTACCCACTCTGAGCTTCAGATTCCTCATCTTGTAAATTGGGTTTAATAAAATAAGCCTGAAAAAAATGTTCTGAGGATTTAAATTAAAAAAAAGAAAAGAAACACCACCAAACACCTCATGGTGACACTACTTACTCTCTTTGTGTTACTCTTTTCCCAGAATCATCAATCTGAATCATAGCTCCATCTGTAGGAGTAAAACAAACTTGAGAACTGAGAAATTTTTACAAAATTATCTTGTACAAAAAATTCTTTTTAACCTAAAGGATCTTCTTTGTTAAAGTGAAGCTGTTATGTTTTTCAGATTTTTTTTTTAAAAACCTTGGCCTATTCCTACACAGGCAGAGAAAAGTGACAAGTCCAACAATTTTCCTGAGAACTTGTCATCATGAAGACAGCCAAACCAGGCCATTGGAAGCCCCTCTTTCACATATTCCAACCCCAGCACTTAATTTCCTACTGCATTCGATTGTGACCTCTTCTCTTTCCAGCCTGTATAGACAAATATTCCTGGGTGAGAGCAGACCCAATGGGAATGGGTGTAGGGAAGGTGTTTTATGAGGGTGGGGTGAAAACAAGCATTTCAGGAAGAGCTTTGTGCCTGTGTTCTGGACTGCCTCTCTACTTCCAAAGGGCAGTGAGAATGAGGGGGAACCCCAAATATTCAGTCCTCATCATTAGTTTCTGCCTAAAGGAGTCTATATTTTTAAAAATCGAGGGGTGAATTATTCAGATAATCCCCCTAATTCCCCGCTTTGCCCTTGAAAGTGTGGCAATGACCTTTTTATTAACAGAGGTGAGGGTGGAATGGGAGGGGGATGTAAGTGACATATATTGTTCTGAGTTCCTGTGAAATTCACACCGCATAAAGAAAATGACCTAGTAGCGGTTGGGGTAACAAGGTATTGAGGGTGGCTAGGGTTCCTGTATGCGATGGAGACAGTTTCTCTTGGCTTTGGAGAAATGGAGAGGAGAGGGGGTTGGAGCAGAATTTGCTCTATTTTGGTGAGTGGGCATTTGGGGGCGGGGCAAGAAAAGGCACTGAATTCTTTTTGTAGACGACTTACCTAAACCGCTGAGTTTAACCCCAGAAGGGCTCTCCTAGTGCCTCCTTTGGTGGGCAGACCCTGGGGCATGGATTCTAGGTCCAGGGGCCTGATTCCCTACATCTCCCATCCAGGACCTCTCAACCAGGATGTTGTTAAGTGGCTCACAACATTGGACGCCTAGAGTGATTGGCTCCCAAGCAGGCTGGCTTCCCCTGGACGCTTTTCTTCTCTGCTAGTATAGGTCTCAGATTCCTAGGGCAGAAGCAGTGACCAAGGCATGAGGCCCCACTTGGTGGTCTGTGCCCACTGAAGCTCTCTCCCTTCCTGCCGTGCCCTCCCTCAAACATACAACAGAACACTTTCCCCTGATAATGGGACACAGTTTACGCCAATGGCTGCCCAAGTGATCTCACTGCAGGAAGGAGGAATTTTCCTGAATATTTGCAATCCTCTAGGCCCTCAGACCAGGGTGAAATTTGTAGGGACCCTTTTAAGAGTACAGGATTCTGATAACAAATGCTGTGCAGAGCGGTATTGGAGCCTGAGACAAAAGGAAAAATCAGTACTACTGGTCCCATGTTTATTTTAAAATTTGTTATTTTGTTTATCATGAATTTTTTTTGCATTCATTCTGATTTTTTAATTTTTTTAATTTTTTTTTTTTTAAGATTTTATTTATTTATTTGACAGAGATAGAGACAGCCAGTGAGAGAGGGAACACAAGCAGGGGGGAGTGGGAGAGGAAGAAGCAGGCTCACAGCAGAGGAGCCTGACGTGGGGCTCGATCCCAGAACGCCGGGATCACGCGCTGAGCCGAAGGCAGACGCTTAACCGCTGTGCCACCCAGGCGCCCCGCATTCTGATTTTTTTAAACATTGCATTAAAATGTTACCTATCTCGATTCCCCAGTGTTTGGCTCCCCCTCTTTTAAAGTTTTCACCGGAGGCAACACATCCATGGCCTCGCCTTAGTCGTGGCCTTGCTGGTAACAGAGGCGCAAAGGATTAGGGGGCAATTTGTCTGTCCCTTAGAGCCCCTGCTGGAACCTTGAGCCTACTCCGTGGTGCAGCCAGGGGGCACAGCCCGGTCACTCTGGGGTCCGGGCACGCAACTCACTTCCTGCCGCCGGGCTTCTTTCTCCCCCCAGACGTGGTTCCCCTGCAGCCCGAGGTGAGCAGCTACCGGCGCGGGCGCAAGAAACGCGTGCCCTACACCAAGGTGCAGCTGAAGGAGCTAGAGAAGGAGTACGCCGCCAGCAAGTTCATCACCAAAGAGAAGCGCCGGCGTATCTCTGCCACCACCAACCTCTCCGAGCGCCAGGTCACCATCTGGTTCCAGAACCGACGGGTCAAAGAGAAGAAGGTGGTCAGCAAATCGAAAGCGCCTCATCTCCACTCGACCTGACCGCCCAACCGGCCACCCGCCCCGTCTATTTATGTCGCCGCTTTGTACCATTACCGAGCCCAACGAAGGACGCTTCGCCGGTGCAGACGGATATTTAATGTTAACAGGAAAGAGTGACTGCGCCGAGGGAGGCAGAGAGGATCAGAGGGCGCGCTCGGCAGCCCCCTACTCCCCACCCCATCCTCAACCCCCAGCCCCACGCAGATGGGACCCACCAGGCCTCAGGAGCTTTGGCGGTGGGTCTGGGTGGGCTGTGGGAGGAAGGCTGACAGCCTCCACTCCCCTTCGCCCTCATCCCTCGCCTTGCCAGAAAGCCGAGCGGTAGGGGGCGAAGAGCCCGATCACTCCAACCAAAGCAGGGTTGGGAAACCCCGAATGACCCCACACTTGCCTCATCCTTTGCCCAGGCAGGTTGATGACCCACCTGAGGGTGGGGCCCCGGGGCAGGACCTGGCGAGCTCTCACCATCCTTCCAGTTCCTCCTCCTGTTCCCTGTCCCTCCCGCACTCCTTAGTTAGGCAAGACTTCCCAGTTAAGATTTTCTGTGCATATTTTAAAAGTTGCATTAATATTAATGATAATTGTTAGGGATCTGGCATCGTGATTGGAGTACAGACAGCGCATAGGTGTTCTTTCCTTCCTGTTTCAACAAAAACTGGAATTGGTGGAGGAGCTGCCTACCCCCACCTCAACCCGGAAACTGAATTTCTCTGGAGCCAACTTTGCCCCACTGCCTCCTCTCTGCTGCTCTCTCAATGTGCAGAAATCCAAGAAGGATGGAAACTCCAACCACGCTGCTAAATCTCTCTCCCTCTCTCTCTCCCATTCTCTCTCCTCCCCACCTCCTTCCCTCTCTCTCTCCTCCCCACCTCCTTCCCTCTCTCTCCCCCCCCCACCTCCTTCCCTCTCTCTACTGGGGATCAGGCGCGGCACAGAAGCAGAACGTTTTTCTAAGGAAAGGACAAATTCCTCTTCCAAGGGGATGGAGCGTGGGTCCCAGCAGAGCCCCCGTCCAGTTGCCTCTCCGTGGAGGCAATCGCTGAGGAGAGAGGCTCACACTTTCACTTTTACTGGTTGTCCAGAGGAAAGCGGTTTTCTTCCAGGAGGCCCAAATAGCCAGCCCCCAATTAACCAGCTAGTGTAGACGCTGCCTAACACGTCCCTCCTCAAAGGCCAGCCTGCCGCTGAGGGGGAGGTCCCTCACCTTCTCCCTTCCCACTGGTGCATTACAAAACAGTGTTCTTTTGAAACGGTCATCAGAAATAGGCTTTTTTAAAATGTTGTGTATCTGTATATAGTATTGTGATGTCTGAACGACAATGTACTGAATGCAAAAAAGGAAAAAACCCACAAACCTGTTTTTAAAATAAAATTTTTTTTTGCCTTGATTTTATTACTCAGATTCCTTCTGCAGACCCTTCTGTCCACTTCGCTGCCCCGACTCAGCCAGAGTGGGCGAGGGGAGGAGTGTAGACAGCACCCCCAGGGGGGTACATTTCAAACTCATGTTTTGTTCCACTCACGTTTTTTAAAGTGAGTTATTTGGGTTATTTGGGTTGTTGATGGGGTCTAGATAGGAGAAAACTCCTTCGGAATAGATGAGTGTGTGTTGGGGGGAGAAGGGTGTAATCAGCGACTGGGAAGGCCCAGAAGCAGATGAGTGAGAAAAGTACGCTGCCCGTGGTCGTGGACTTCAGTTAATGGTTTAGAAGCCAGAACTGGATGCTGTGGTGATAGCGGTGGCCGCCCGCGGTGGGGAGCTAATCTTGGGCTTCCGGGGCCCTACTGCCCCCCAGAGGGTCCGCAATCCCTCCAGCCAGTTCAGGGCTGGGGCTGGGAGGGGGTCTGCACAGCCTGTCCTGCTGGGGGTGGCCGGGAGCTCAGCGCTCCTAGGCTGCTCTCTTTTCTTCCCCATCAATTCATGCAGAGGTGTCAGGCCACTAGGACCCCTTGGCCCCCCAGTTCATAAGGCAACCCCACCTTTTTTCCCCCAGCATTCCTGGGGACCACAGTCTTCTAGGCCGTCAGGAGCCCTGTAGACTCTGCCATTACTTTGTTTTCCCTGTCGCATCAGTCCGTGCTTATCTCCCTATCTGGCGGAGTTAATGAGATCGTTAAGTTGTCAGGTTAAGAGACTTTTAAAAAGCAATATAGCCGAAAACAATGTTATCTCAGATTAAATCTTTACTGCAGCAATTTTTATTTATATATAATATTTTTCCTCTCCTGAGACACAGAAAGACTGGAGGCATTGGGTTGGAAATCAGAGCTCTCCGATCTCCCTTTGCCTGACGGCTGAGGTTCTTACAACTTTATTTAAATAAATGTTTCTGGGGGTGAAAAACACACAGACACACACACACACAGACACACACACAGACACACACACACACACACACACACACACACACACACACCCCGTGGAGTCAGAGAGAGACAAAGAGCCTGAAGAATTTACCCTCTACAGCGGCTCTGCTGCTGCTGGGGCTGCCAGTCTGGCTCCAGTCTGCTTCAACTCTGGCTTAACTATCAAAGAACCACATGCTGGGAAGTGGGGGGTCAGGGGGATATAGGTGAACCTCCCAGGAATAAGGTTCATTTTTAATTCCATCTTCCCTTCTCTCACCACTTACCACCTTAACCTCTTCCCAAAACCCTGAGTCTCTCCTGAGATGGAAAGAGTTGCAAATTAAATGTGTGTCAGAAAAGGGAACTGAGCAGACAAGAAGCCTGGGGCTCTCTTGATATGGGTCCCCATCCCTCTTGACTTGCAGATACACTGGCTTTTTCCCATGACAGCTGTTGAGACAGTGGAACTTGGAGACTGCAGGGAAAGAGAAGTCTAGAGTTCTCCAAGGGATCCCTCTACTTGTGCACACAAACTCACGGAGTCTAATGAGCGAGTCTTCCCACACAGAGGGACCCTCCCTAAGGCCCCAGAAGGGGGCGATGGAAAAAAGGAGAAGGCTCATGAAGGCTCATTGGGGTTGCATTGGGAAAACCCAGGCAAAGACAGCAGTCCGTCTGAGTCCCCGGAAGCCCCGGTGTGCCCGGGGTGTTTAGGACTGGCTCTTACACTGGGTTAAATATGCCTGGATGTGTTCTGTTGGATTATCGTGTCTGGATCGATCTTGGAGACGCCTCTCCCATAAGAGTAAGCAAGCGTGAGAATGGAAACTCCTGTGCCAGACAGGTCTCGTGCGAGTGTGTACTCTGGGGAGGCAAAGATGGGAACACTGGGAACACGTATTACTCTCTTTCTGATTGTGTGGGTCCCTCACCTTTCCTTCCTCCAAGAGCTGGCATTCTCTCTGGGGAGTCTGCAAGGCATTCCTGTGAAGGTGTATGTGGGCATGTGCACGCCCGTGTGCGTGTGCGCGTGTATGTGTGTGTAGGGGGGAGAGTTTTGACCAGTGGAGATTTTCCCGTGTGCGTACAAGCCTATAAGTAGGAATGTTGTCATCTCAGGATGTAGAGCACGTTTAGTTTTCTTCACTCAGAACTGTAAGAAGCCTTTGTTTCCAAGGCCAATCTCCTAGTGCTCATGTGAGAACGGGGCCCCACTCTGTGCGAGGGTGCAGGGGGTACAAGAGGTGTGAAGGGCTGAGAGCACAGAGGCTGCCCCTGGAAACAGACAATCTCTATCCCCTGGGACTGGGGCTCCTGTGATTGTTCTCATAATCCAGCGTCACTCCCTGCTCCCCACGCCTCCCTCCCACCCCAGGCGGGGACCGAGGGACCTGGCTGGGCTGGAGCCCCAGAGGACTCTCCATCTAGAGGTCACTCTACCAAGCTGCCAGGGAACCTCAGATCCTTTCCTGGGCTTGGGGGGAAACCCTTCCCCACCCCCATCTTCTTCCCCAGACCCAGGGCCAGCAGAATGGGCCTTTCAGCCTGTAGTCCCACAGCTAAGAACCCACCTGACGGAGCAAGGCCAGCAGTTTTCAGGGAGATCCCTCCACGACTGTCTCCAAGCCTTGGCCTCCTGAGGCTGATCCACAGGCCAGTGTGGTGTGAGGCGGGGCGTCCCTGGGACATTCTCCATCTCTCGGAGGATTGGAGCTGGGAACTCAATTCAAAAGCGAGCTTCCCCCCAGGACCCACCTGTGCCGGACGTGGCTGGTGCCGGGAGCCCACCCCTCAAAAAACTCCTGGTGCTGGTTCCGGCCGATGTGTATCCAGACCTGCGCTGGTGGAGGATTGAGGGGCCCTGGGGAGCCAGGGGCTTCTGGGAGGAGGAGGGGGCCAGAGCCTTTGCGCAACCAACCAGGCTCTTCCTCCTTTAGCCTTGACCGTGACTAGGTCTTTCTGACCTTGACATCACAGGGAGCACAGGGAAGGGGGGCAGGGGGGAAAAGGCCTTGATCTTCCGGTGGCCAGAGAAGGGGAGGGCCGCTCGCCTCCTGGACGCGCCATCCCCCTTCCCGCCAGAGCCCGCCGCCTCTGTTTACACACAGAGGAGGTGTCGTCTCCAGTCTAGACAGGGGCGCTAATAACGCCCATAAAAGGCGGCCTCTCCAGAGATGTTCGGCAACTCGGCTCCCGCGCGCCTTCCGCTGGCCGCTCCCTCCGCCTCCTCCGCCCCGCCCTCCTCGGATACCGAGGCTGGGCCTGCGGCGGCCCTGGGGAGGGGGCACCCAGAAGGTTTCTAGAGGCTGAGAAACCCCGCCCCGCACCCTTCTAAACCTCTTGTCTCCAGAGGTAAGTAGACCCCCGCTCTCCCCGCCCCGCCTCGAGGTTAACAGCACCTCCTCCCACCCCCACGCGCCAGGCCGATGGCCCCCACACCCGGCCCCCCGCGCCCCCCGCCCCGGGGACTGGGGGCTTGGATTTGGGAAGCTGTGGAGGCTGGGCAGAGTAGACCCCGAGCAGATCTCAGCGTCTCCCCAGTGCTAGGCCTGGCCAGAGGCCATGGTCACAGCGAGCCGCTGGCTGTGGGGCAGAGGGCACTCGGGTAGTCCTCACCCCATACCGAGCTTCGAGGTCGCCGAGACCAGGCCCCGGGCTCCCGGATATGGTGCAGGCGGCTGTGGGTGTGGCGTTTGATGGGAGTGTTTTCTTTTTCTTTTTTTTTTTTTTTTTTTTTAACTCGGTCCCCACACCTTTCCCGACACTCAGTAATTCACTAGGCGGAGGAGATCCTCTGCTGGCGGAGGGGGAAAGTGTCAGAGCCGCGAAACCACTTAACTCTTAGCGCGCTGAAAGGACAGAGAAAATGGGGGAAGAGGGCCCATGTAGGGATGTTCAGGTGAGAGGTGGAGAGATGGTCTCCCAGATGTTGCCGCCTGGGACCCCCCCCTTCCCATTTCCGGAGCGGCAATCAGGCTGGGGTCTTGTGGAGGGAGGGGCCCCAGATATGCCGCAGAAGGGGTGGAGGAGGTAAGGTCGCTGCTGACCCCAGGCCGCTTGTGTGAGCCTGAAAGCCTGACTGGGCCCCTCACCTCAGGTTCCTCTAATGCACCGCCCCCCCCCCAGGCTGCAGATGCCTAGAAAGCAGCACCTGGAGAAGGGGTCTCCCAATCTTCCTCTCAAATCCCGGACACACAGAGGGGTGGCTGGGAGCCAGGTGGGCTCCAACCCCTGGAGGAGTTAGTGAAGGAGAGAAAAATGAGACCGAGCCCCCTACCTCCGCCTCTCAGCCTTGTCTGAACCCAACAAAGAGGCTGCACTAAGGCTGAGCTACCTCAAAAGAACGAAATAGAGAGGTCTGAAGGCTCGGGTGGGGGCCCAGACCTTCGTCGTCTGCCGCCCTTGCTCTCCCCTCTCCCCTCTCCCCGCCCGCTCGGTGCCTATTCACACCCAGTCCCCGGCCCAGGCCCTGCCTCATTTGCATACGCGGCAGAACCGCTTTCTGCAAACTAGGCAGTGACCTTGAACTGGGCCGCCGAGGCCTCTCGACTGACCGTGGAGAAGGCAGCACCGCGCGGAATAATTCTGACCTCGGGTCCGCGGGGGAGCCGGCTCCCGGCAGCTCGCAGCCGCTCCGCGGTGGCCCGAGCCTCCCGCAGTCGCCTTGCCCCTGTCCCCAGAGCGGGCACGGACGTTAGAATGAACTCCCGCCGCCGGGCTTGGCGCGGCGGGGACTCGAGGCCCCGCGCAGAGGCCGCGAAGATGCGGGAGGGATGCAGGCACAGACAGAAGGCGCGGGAGAGGCGGCGGGGCAGCCAGCTGGTGGGTGCTCGGAGCAGGAGGGCTGCCGCGGGTCTTCAAGGAAAGCCTCGGGCCACATCCTAGCCTTCAGTTTTAATTAACCCCTGAGTTAATGAGCGGGGCACGGTTGCGCCAGGCCAGCTGCAGCGGGGATCGGCGGCTCAGGGGCCGGCAGGCAGGCCGCCTCTTCCCACCTGGTGATTTGATGAATGTGCGGGAAGAGTGGGCGCACAGAGCCCTCAGCAGCTCCAGAGCCTGGGTCTGGCCAATTAGTTTTGCGTGTGGGCTGCGAAGTGCGGGTGGATAAAATTCGGTTAGACGCGGCTGCCCGGTGCTTTGGGTTGCGAGTCCCTCCTGGTCCCTCCCCGGGCCCCAGTTGGTTCTTCGCGGGCGGCCCCTGCCGGGGGTGGTTTTAAAATTGGAGCTTCGCACCCGAGCCTCCCGCCGGCCCCGGGGACCCAGGCTGGGCGCGGCGCTCCGGGTCCCTGTTCGTGGGAGCCCGGCTGAAGGAAGGGGCTGAGCGGCGTGTGTGGCGGGGTGACTTAAAGGCGGACGGATCCGCGGTGGTGCACTTAGATTGCCTGGGTCGTCCCCGCGATCCTGAGAACCCCTAGGCTCACAGTGGGCCTCGAGGAGCGGGACACGGGGATGCGAACGTTGCTGACGGTTCCAGGCCGCTCTCCTGGAGAGGAAGTCAGGGGCAGCTGCACGCACCGAAGAGGGGTTCGTGCGCATGCCCTTGTCCACACAGTGGACACCTGGGGGAAACGCCCTTTCCAGATGGGGCCAAATCGAACGGGGAGAAACTGCGCGCCAGGAAGAAGGAAGCCCTCGCTCCGTCCTCAGTTCCCTCAGCGCTGCATCCGCCGCCCTGTGGCCGCTGCTCTGTGTGCGCGGCGGCCTGGCTGGAGGGCAGCGTGCAGGGCTCTGGGCCGCAGGTTTTCGGGCTAGAGAGGGCCAGGGAGAGGCTGGGACCTTGCTCCTGGGGTCCCCTTTCTGGGAGACTGGAGTCATCTGGAAAGGTAAAAGAGGATGGGAAGAAGCTTGTACCCCACCAGGACTAGGGGTGACTTTGCACGGCTCAGCTCGGCATCCCTCATACCAACAATAGCCGCCAAGCCCAGAGGCCCAGGGGCCCGGAGACCTTGCTGCCCGCGCAGTGTTCTGACCGAAAACAGCAACAATATTCAAGTCACACCCTGTTTATCTTTATGACCAAAATAACCCCCAAATAAAATTTTTAAAAATTAAATTTTCAGTGGTGCTCATGAATGGATCTCGAAAAAGAGGCCATGCATAGGATGCTGGAGATGCTGTGACGTGGAATTTGCAGCTCAGGAATGCTCCTTTCTGCAACCGCGCAGCCCCTTAATCAATTAGGCACAGAAAGGCCAATCCAGGCGGTCTCCTGCCCGCTGATCGGCGCCCCGGCTCGCGCCGCTCTGACTGGAGGTGACTGCGCGGGGCTAGCATCTCGCCGTTGGGCCTCGGTTGCGGCAAGTGGGCCCGAGGGGCGCGGGGCGGGCTCCTGGGGGCGGGCGGGCCCTGGCCGGGCGGTCTGGCAGCGGGGTGGGGAAGGGGAAGCGGGCGAGGGGCGGGCGCCGCGCTGCGAGCCCAGAGCTGCGCCAGGCTGGGCGACGCTCGCTCGTGCGGACACATTTCTGTCCGAGGGAGCTGTTCTGGTTTGGGATATGAAATCGCCTAGCGAGCTGTGGAATTCGAAGAATCTGCGTTTCTCTCTGCTGCGTCCTGCAGAGGAGAGAGAGAAAACGGGAGATGCGAATCTTCGGCTTCGGTCTGCTTTTGTAGCTTCGGCTCATTCTCAGATACTTAACTTTCACCTACATGGGTTTGTTTGTTTGTTTGTTTTTCCTGCCATATTCTCGCGGGGACTCTTGGTTTCTCCAAATTTCTCTAGATCGTCCAGTGTTTTCTGCATTTAGACGTTTGCTAATTATTTTACCTTATATTACTCAAAGCCGTGCATTGTATAGGAGCCTGAAACAATCAAATAGAAATTTGAGTATTTTGTCTACTAGACACCAATAGAATACACCTAGTTTTGAAGGCTTTGTTTTGGTTTTCACTTTAATCCGCTTATCCGTGTTCTGTGGACCTGGTTGAGATCCGGTTGTGGTTTCCAGATGTCTCAGATTAATCTCATCAGTGGCCAGCGTTGGGTTCTCAGCCTTCTCCAGAAGGAGCTGCTGAGGTTAGCACCATAAACATAATTTTAAACCCCAACAAGATAATTCTCCGGAGTCCTCTCCCTCACTCCCAGCACACCTACTGGCATTGGCGCTGCTATCTGATGGTCCCAGCAGCAGGCTGGGCTGCTTCTGGGGTGTGGGGGTCTCTTCTGCAGTGGAAGTCTCGAGCCTCTCAGGCCAGCCAAGCCCTTCTGGGGTCCCAGAGCCTCTCGCTGCGGAGACTCTGGAAGACCCCCCCAAAGCTCATCTGACTTCAGAAGTCACAGGCAAGAGGAGTTCAGGCCCCCAGATTTTCAAGAGCAGGTAGTCAGATCCACATAGAGCTGGGCACCTCCTGGGTTTTGTTTTTTTTTTTCCTTCTTCGGCCTCCTTTCTGCATCCCTCCTCTAACAGTGAGTGGAAGGGTGAGGCTGGGGAGGCTCCCGGCTCCAGGGTGGGGGGATACCCAGCATTAACAATTCTCCCATAGCCCTTCCTAGAGGAGAGGACCCCAAGTGTCTCCCAAAATTCCTGAGGAGAAAGAGCTGAGGAAGAGGAGCAGAGCAGGGGCAGGGCTGGGAAAGACAGCGGCAGGGAAACCTGTCCTTACGCCCACTTCGCCTCTACTGTAAATAAACCCCGAGCCAAAGGGCTCATCCGTCTCCTTAAACAGCCAGTAAACTTTATATGACACAATATCTAATAGTAATTTATTGGGGAGATATTGTAAATTCCAACGGTTTTAGTTAATAAAGGAGCTAATTAAAGAGGGACAGGTTGTGCTTGGCCAGCTGTTGGCGAGAAGATAATACATGGGGGGGGGTGCGTGGTGCAGAAGTGCTTCAGTGTGGGTAGTTTTGGTGTGGCTTTTTCCCTCTTGCCCCGGGTCGGGCGATTGCCTCACTCTCTGCGTTAGGTTTTATATGATATTTTAGAAAACTAGAATCCAGCGAGTAAATCTGCCCCGGCTTTTTGTTCCCCCCCAACCCCGAGTGGGGAAGGGGGAAGTTGGAGTTGGTGCGGGGTGGGGGGGATTCGCTGTCCCCACCCATCCCCCTGGCCGCGGCGCCCACGTGAGCTGGGTGGCCAATGGGTGGCCGGTGCAGGTTTAACTATGTTTAATGTCAGACAGCAATACAGTAGAAGCTGCCGGCCGGGCCCGCGGAAATGGGCGAGCACAATCTCCTGAATCCCGGGTTTGTGGGGCCGCTGGTGAACATCCACACGGGAGACACGTTCTACTTCCCCAGCTTCCGCGCGTCCGGGGCGCAGCTGCCAGGGCTGCCTTCGCTGTCCTGCCCGCGCCGCGACAACGTGTGCTCGCTGCCCTGGCCGTCGGCGGAGCCCTGCAATGGCTACCCGCAGCCCTACCTCGGCAGCCCGGTGTCGCTCAACCCGCCCTTCGGCCGCACGTGCGAGCTGGCGCGAGTGGAGGACAGCAAGGGTTACTACCGCGAGCCGTGCGCCGAGGGCGGCGGGGGCCTGAAGCGTGAGGAGCGCGGCCGCGACCCGGGCCCGGGAGTCGGGCCGGGGGCAGCGCTGCTGCCGCTGGAGCCGTCGGGGCCGCCCGCGCTCGGTTTCAAGTACGACTACGCGGCAGGCGGCGGCGGTGGCGACGGGGGCGCGGGACCCCCGCACGACCCGCCCTCGTGCCAGTCGCTGGAATCCGACTCCAGTTCGTCCCTGCTCAACGAGGGCAACAAGGGCGCCGGCGCGGGCGACCCGGGCAGCTTGGTATCGCCTTTAAACCCCGGCGGCGGGCTCTCCGCCAGCGGTAAGGACCCCGGCCCACTCTCGAGGCGTACTCAGGACCGGACCGCTCACCGGGGCGGGCAGTGTAGGACTGAGCTAGGGCCGCCCGGGGTGACACAAAGTGTGGCGAGGAAGCGCTACTTTAGAAAAGAAGTATGGGGGGTGGGGGGCGCCTATAAACATGTAAATATCCCCGTAAAAGAACTGCAGAGAGTCCCTTTTTCGCCGACCTGCGGCTGGAGGGGGCAGGGAGCTCCGGAGAAGGGGATCCTGACAGACACATCCCCAGGCCTCGGGTGGGAGGTGGGGACCGACAGCTTGGTCCCTGCTCTCTAGGGCCTCTCCCTGCACCTTCGCGCAGTCTCCATTACCTACATTTTTCCTCTTAAGAAATGCCAGTGGACCCGATTTACTCTGGCCACTCGCTCCTGTGTCCATCCTGGAGGATGTGAGAGGAAGGGACCAGGATGTCTGGGAGAAGAAGTGGTCTGGGGAGAAGTGAGGGGATCGGAACACAGAAGGGTCAGAGATACTATAGGGGAGGTAGGGTTGTGGAGGCAAGGAGGAGCGAAAGGGGAAAAAGAATGATGAAGGTGGGGGAGTGGGTGGGGATGAGGATCTGTGTGGAAGAGAGGAGAAGAGACAGGAGAGCAAGGGCCTGGGATTGGGCGGCAGGCCAAGGTGAAAAGGGCTGGGGAAGGTCCGAGGGCATTGGGCTTGTCACCTCTTGGTCCTCTGGCCAACGCTGCCGGTTCATCTCCACCCAGGCGCGCCCTGGTACCCGATCCACAGCCGCTCCCGGAAGAAGCGCAAGCCCTATTCGAAGTTGCAGCTGGCGGAGCTGGAGGGGGAGTTTCTGGTGAACGAGTTCATCACACGGCAGCGCCGGAGGGAACTCTCAGACCGCTTGAATCTTAGTGACCAGCAGGTCAAGATCTGGTTTCAGAACCGGAGAATGAAAAAGAAAAGACTTCTGTTGAGGGAGCAAGCTCTCTCCTTCTTTTAGGGGGCAAGACACGGGCACCGGCCCCCGGACTGAGCCTGTCTTTGGCAGAGAGCAAGAGGGGGCACTGCCTGGGACACAGTCCCCGCTTAGAACGCCGGGCATCTCTGGCAGGCGCTCCCTGGACATCCTCTTGTCTGTTCTGTTTGTGGTTCCCTCCCACACACACCCCCTCCCCCCCACGGGCCCTGCCAGGTCCCAGAGAGAGGGGAAGAACCAGGCCAGGGAGAGGGGAGCTGCAGGCAGGGGTAGGGACGGGGAAGGCTGAGGTGCTGGGGAGGGGCTGGTTTGCAGGGGGACTGGGGCCTTTGGCCTCAGGCTGAGAATCTGGAGGAAAGGTAACCCAGCCCCCCCCCACACACACACTTTCCTTCCGTGGTCTTAAGTCAGCCAGCAGTAGGCAAAAGTGGGGACAGTGGAACCAAGGCTCCCAAAACTCCCAGCAGTTGGGGTTAAGAGAGGGGGAGACGAGGGAGCAAGAGTGCAGGATCCGTAGAGAGATTGGAAGGGGTTAGGGTAGCTCTGGGAGGGCAGGAGGAAGGGCGGGAACCTGGGAGGAACAGAGCGATCAGGTCTCAAGTCCACAGGGGTCTGGTCCTCCAGGCCTGGACACCGAACAGGGGGAGGTACAGGCGTTTGGCAGACCCGGCCACGGACAGGGCGATCCTCAGCCTTTTGTCCCCTCTAGGGCAGGCTGCCGAGAAGTCTCCTGGTCCCCTCTCCTGCCGGCGTTGCCCACCCATTCGCTCACAGGTGTGCTGCCATCCACTCTTCCGCCGCCTAGGCGGCTGCGGACCGGAAGCCACAAGCGCCGGATCGAGAGCTGAGCGGATGCAGCCTCGGGTTTAGTAGCCAGCCCAGGGACCCCCACCTGGCCCTCCAGGAAGCCCAAGAGGCTGTGACAGAGGCTGTGATGCCCAGCATTGATTGGCCGGGAGAGTTTCTGGCAGCCGCGGCTACCGCCGCTGATTCTCCCTTCCCCGCTGGCGTTCACGGTCACGGCCGGCCAGAGGCTGGACCGGCATAATTTACGAGACAGGAGAATCTGCTCCTAAAGGGGCTACCGGCCGCGGAGGCCCCTGCTCAGCCCGGGTTTCCCAGGCTGGTGACAATGAAGGAGGGGGGCGCTCCTGCCCCCCACACAACTCCTTTCTCTGTTTTACCCACCCCCACTCCACCCGCCCCCCAACATCGCCCTTTGTCTCAGGATCTGCTGCCTCCGCCTCCCCCTGGCCGGGGAGCCGCAGAGCCACCGAGTACAAGGACCAGAGCAGAAGGAGGGGCACATCCCCAGAACTGGTTGGAAGCCAGAGTGGTTTCTTGAGCCCAGGACCTTTTATTCATAGCCCCCTTCAGGCCCCAGCCCCAGCCCAATAGATCTAGGCTGGCTTAGGAGAGAGAGGCAGTGAAGAAGCCCCAGGGCACCTTCCTGCCCTCCCTTTTTATCCCTCTTGGTGAGAGTCCCTGGACCTCCCTGTCTGCTGACCCACCCTTGCCAGGAGTAAGAAGGTGAGAAGAGGGGACTGATGGGAGTTAAGCCCAGCATGCACAGTGTGAACTGGCCTGCTAGCTTGGAATTCTCCCTGCCTCGGAAATCTCCCCTAACCCACCCTCGAATGGCAATCCACAGAGCTGCCCACTCTCCCACCAGCACACAGCTTCAAGTCCCTGTACGGGATTGAGCAGAGGCACGGGCAAACGCAGGCACAGCTGAGCCCAGCACCCCCACTGAGCCTAGGCCACTTTCCCGACTGAACTTGTAAGCAGGCAGCCTCATGTCCCCAAATACAGCCCTGCAGAGTGGCCTTACAATCACTTGCCCTCGTCCCCCACCGGGCACCTGACGCACTTCCCCACTGACACAAACTTGTTTCACCTATGTACAAGTTCGCAGAAATCAGCACCATTCCAGCTGTCTGCACAATCCCCGATGGGCTGGCCCTGGGTATGAGTCACTCTCCCCTTTGCCTGGTCACCCATGTCCCCCTTCATGCAGCCCCTCCTGTGACCTTGTGGGCTCTGGGGTGCTGGATTCAAGCTTCACCACTCCAGCCTGACTCCCACAGCCTAGTAGAGAAAGGAGACCAGAACACTCCAAAAAGGGTGGGGGTTCAAAGATATGCAATATTCTCTTCCCGTCGCTTTAAACTTGACTTCTGTGAGCTTTTCTGTCAGTCTGTGTCCTGTTCTCTGTGTCCGTTGCTAGTACCTCGTGTAGTCTCTGTGGGTAGATGCCCTTCCCAAGTTTCTGTAGTGTGCCCTCCTATTCAAACGTCTGTCTTTAGCACGTTTGCCCTTTATATAGTCCTTGTACAGAGTTGCTTCATCATATTAATATTAATAATAATTAAAACATGACTGAATGATGATGTGATTTTTGAGAAAGAATTTTAAAACTGAGTCCCCACACATGGTCCCCTCTGCCCAGAAAGAATGGGATCCCCATTCCTAGCAGCTCCCCCACTTGATTGTCTCCAGCTCAGGTGAATAATAAAAATAATAAATGTATAATGGTAAAGGCAGAATGGTGCAGGGACAACAAAAATATACGAGCAACCAAGATCTTTTGATGAGCTGCTGTCTCTAGTCCCAAGCAATTACTAGCAGAGAGAAAATGGGGGGATAGAAGATTGGGGGGGGGAGGAGAGGGATATCTGAGGAGTCATGGGGCCGTAAAAATAATGTAGACAGCCCAGAGGAGGCCGAAACCACCTTCAGGGCCAGAAAGAGGAAGTCTAAGCTGCAGGATCTCCAAGAAGTGAAACCAGGGTAGGGGCTCAAATAGGTTGGAGCAGGGATGGCAAGAGTGCCCTGGGATATGGGGCAGGGGCTGGTGGAACCACACTTCAACCCCAGGGTCTAATCCCATGGCTTCACTCTGAGAGCACATTTCCTGCACTGCAGAATGAGTATGTAAGGAACTAAACACCCCTTGGGGCTGAAATAGGCTTCATCTCTCTCAGCCAGCAACCCCCTCTGGGCCTTGCCAGAGAGAGGCCCGGTGGCAGCCAGAGTCCGGGTGCTGGCGAGCCCATGAGCCCTCTGCACCTCCACGTCACCCTTTCCTTCTGGGTGGGACATCCTCCGTCTGTCTCCACGCTTGTGCCTCTGCTCCCTGAGTTTCCCGTTCTCACAGCCTGGCTCCAATCAGGGAGTCTCCTCCAGGTTCTCCCTCCACCCTCTTGGGCCTGCTTTGGAATAGCAGGGGCCCCCACCGAGCCCAACGTCCAAGCCACACCTCCTGCCTTGAAATCTTTCTCTCTCTCTCTCTCTCCCTTTCTTTCCCTTACTCCTGCAACTAGAAAAACTAACCAATTTAAATTGAACCCCATTCTCATTTTGCTCCTAACACACAGCTTGTCTTTTGCAGCTGAGGGGTTTGGGCAGGAAGGGAGATCCCAAGCTTTGGGGGTCTCTCATCCAAAAGCCCCCACAGAGTAGAGGCAAAGCTGGGGACAGGATAGTTTCTGGCAGCCATGACCTGGGAGAGGGGCTGGGTGGTGACTGTGCCTAGGTCTGAATTAAGGTGGCAGGGGGGCAGGAGTTGAATCTCAGTGAACCCAGGCCAGAGACTACCCTCTTCTTAGGACACATCTGTACAGGAAGAATTAACAGTGAAGGCGTTTCTGGCTAAAAAGAAAGGAGGGAATTTAAGGAGGTCAGGAATAACTGGCCTTTAATTTACTCCCTTGATTTATTCCCAGAGACACTGCAGATCTGAGAAAGGAGACACCTTGTTGGGTGGTGTCTTACACAGGTCCCAAAACTCAATAACTGGGGAGACTGTCAGAGAAGGAAAGACACTATGACCTCCTCCCAATGGTTGAAAAACTTATTCTTTGGGTCTCTGGGTCAAAGAGAATGTCATGCTTGGAGCCTCAACCCAAATCCTCAGGCCCAGGCTGAACTCTGCATCCGGGCAAGGATTGCGTCTATTTTGCAGCTATTTGGTTTAAACCCTCAAACTACAATTTACTCCATGGACTTTAAGACAGAGAATCCCGTGTCTCTGACTGGGTCTTGAGCAAGAAGTGGAGAGAGTTATCTGGATAATTCAGGTAGAAAATATTTCTGCTGTTGTGTATTTGTAAGTGTATACCATCGCTGGCCCCGGTATCCACCCAGTTTTACTCCACTCTGACCTGCATACACACAGCGAGGGTGGTTAAAGCCGCTATCGGGCGGGCTGGAGACGGGGCTGGCAGCGCGGGTCGTGCGGATGCTAATGCGCCGGAAACCCGGCGCGCGATCGATGGCTCAGACCCAGAGCGAAGCAGGGACCGCCGGCCCCATCTACGAGCAAAGCAAACCCCCGGGACCCTGGGTTCCGGACAGGCCGGAGCCCCTGCCCATCCTCCCCGCCGTCACCAGGAAAGTAGGAGCGGTTTTTAGGCCCCGGAGCCCCCAACCCTCTCTGCGCGGTGGGCACATGGAGGCGCCGCAGGGTCCGGTGTCATTCCGCGCGCGGTGGGCTGCAGGCACCGGCTTCCGCAGCCGCGTGGCCGCCGAGCCTTAAGCCCTCGCGGCCGCCTTCCGGCATCTGCCTCCGTCGAGACAGAGCTGCGGGTTTTCCGTGGAGAAGCGTGCGGCCCGCGCCC
>NC_048233.1:43468979-43481920 GCF_002007445.2 Ailuropoda melanoleuca
CCGGCCGGCTCGCCGCAGGGCCCCGGGGAGGGGAGACCCGGCGCGCCTCTCAGCCCCTGCTGCCCCGCTCCGCTCCCCCGCCCAACAGCCGCTTGCAGCTCCGGCCGCCGCCTGAGGGCCGCCGGGCCCCCGCGAAGGACGGGATGACCCCTGCTGGCCGGAGCAGTGGAGGCTGCCGAGCCCCGCCCCGCCCCGCCGCTCAGCCCTGTGCCCCCCGGGCCTGGGCGCGCCCCGCGAGTTTGTGGGAGACCTGGAAGAACAGCCCGAGTGTGAGGCGCTGCCGGGCTGCGGGAACCAGGCCTCTGTGCTGAGTGCCCTCCCTCTGCTGGGCACGCGGCGTCCCCACAGCGGCCGGCCGCCCTCCCGCGGGGCTTCTCCCCGCCCGCGGCCGAGGCTCCTAAAGCCTGTGCCGCCTGAAGGCGCCTGGCACCGGAGACGAGCGACTGGGCTCAGATGAGACCAAACACGGCCGGACCTTCAGCCGGTGTGACCCAGCCGGCTGCCGGTGGGCGATCCCCTCCTCTCTGAGCCAGAGCCACTTCCTGGAGACCAGGAGGCAAGCCTTCACTTTGTCAGTTTCCAGGTCCCAGACTGGAGAACTTCCTTCGAGCAGCGGTCTGCGCGGACGGAACTCGCCGGCAGCTCTTGCTAGGAAAGCTCCCCGTGAAAGACGCATGGTCCGTATGCGGGCCGGGAAAGGTGTTTCAGAAAATGCGCACTTGGCGGTACTGCCAACAGAATCGATGCATTGAAACAGTCTGCAATGCACAGATATCTATGTTACATGGACATACCGGGCATGGAAAATATATTTCTCTAGGAAACATACGTACCGAGGCACTTTTTTTGTTTGAGAAAGCAGCCTTCCGCGGAAAGGTTACACGTAGCATGGGGAGACATCACAGGTAAAGGATTCATTTACATAAACGGTACACTTGCATATCTATCCTACACAGGGAATACACAGTCCTCATCTGTTTAGATATATATATATATATATTCCATAGGGTGTATAAAATCATGCACGGAAAATGCATCCAGATATTAATGTGTCCACATAAAAAGTACATGGAAAATACATCATATTATTATGTATACACAAACTGAATACCCACCCAATGTATGTAAAATATGTTCTGTGAATTAGTTTGTTTACGTGGTACGTGCGCACCAAATACATTCTAGTATATTCTTGGAGCTCGCATATTATTGTGTTTGTAATACGCATTTATTTGGCTATCGTACAAACAGCAGGAGGAAGCCCAGGCATTGGCAACGACAATCTCCATCAACTGAGTTCCTTTTCTGTCCTGTTTTTCTATTATTTCTGTCTCTTAAAACCCCCTTCCATGTCAATATGGATTATTTATATAAGTGGTCGCCTATCTCGATTTACCTAGTACATCTCTTGCTGGAGTCAGGGTCTATATTTAGAATTCCAAGTGCTGTTTGCATCAGGGTCTGACTGCATAATCACAGCCTGTATGGAATGAGCATTATATAATTAGGTTACCCCTGTGTCTCAGGACTTGCTCTACTAGACCTAAGATAAATATGTTAGAGAGTTACTCTGGACTGCCAGTCAAGAAACGGGGGGAGGGAAGGGGGAAGTGCAGTGACCTGGCAGGTTGTGTAACAGGCAGTTGGGGTAAAGGCAAGTTCCAGGTGTATGCCGGGCACCCAGGGTTCCTGAAAGCCGAAGTTTGTTTACATTTTTTAAAATTTATTTTTAAAATCTCCAATAGAGAAAGAGGGCATGAAGTAAAGGCTGGACCTGGTCTCCTAAGTCCCTCTCAACCCCCAGAGCAGCTCCCTCCCTCTCAGCCGACCAGGGAGAGGATTCTGGCCCACCCAGCTCCTCAGCCCCCCTTAGCATCCTTAATGCTGGCCAGGTCTACACAGGCAGCAGGGAAAGTTTACCCCCGTAACCCAAGTTTTTCTCAACAAGATCCACTCCTAACACTTTCACAGAGGCCGTAATAGCTTAAAGCATCTTCTGACACTGAGCTGACTCTGTTTCGGCCCCGGAAAAATGAGTCCCACTTGGGTCTTTCTTTAGTAGCTAAAAATCCGAGACTACCTGACACATGCTTATGGAAAAAATTCTTTGAAAGACAATGCACTCACACCCCGCAGAGATATTGTTTATGGGTTCCGTGTAGACACTGCCATATTTTACTGTCCAAAGGAATCAATTAATTAGTGCCTCGCCAGTCCCCGCACCGGCCACTGCTCGGCTGAGCGCGAGCGGCTGAGAGAGATGTGCGTGGCCAGCTCGCTGGTCTCGTTAACAAGCCTCGTCATAAAGATGGAGGTGATAAGGAGAGCAAGGAAGCCCTGGCGGCCGCGAGGGGGGCTTCGAGGGCCAGCCCGCAGCGTGTGGGGCGGTGGCGCCCCGAGTCGGAGCCAGAGCCCCAGCCGCCGCAGCCGCTCCTCGCTCGCGGGTGTCCAGCCTTCTCCTCTCCTGGGCCGTTCATGCTGGGGCTCCGATAATCCCCTCTCCTCTCCGCTCCTCGGAATTTTCCTTTTTCTTCATCCAGCCCCACACTTACTAAGAAAAAAAAATTTTTTTTAAATAAAAGTACGTAAACCTCTGTCTGTGAGTGCCCCTTTTGCTCTCCGCCACGTTTGTTCCCAGACCTGCTGCCCCCTCCTTTCCCTGCATGACTCCGCATCGTTCCTTTTCATCTCTGTCTGGAGCTCTCTTCCTTCTCTGGCTTCATGGTTGCTTTTTCTACCAGGTTGGTGCTGGCTCAGGCCGCAGTGAGCTTGTAAAAAAAAATAAAAATAATACAAATAACCCCTGGTTATCTTGAGGCAGAGTTAACACCCCCTGATAAGCCAGACCCCATGGAAAAAAAAAAAAAACAAAAACCTTGGATGTAATTGCTGGTTTGGGTTGCAACACTTAATTCTGTTTATTCTCACCAATGTGCATACTTAACGAAGAGATATTGATATTAAAGGGCGGGGGGGATTAATTTTACTTTTATAGTCATCTATTAAGAGCACGAGATGATCTGAGTCTCTTTTAAAGGGACCAAAAAAGGGGGGAGGGAGAGGGAAAGCAAGGGAGGGGGAAGGGAGAAATATGACTGAAGGCGAACAAAGATCTTTGCCTGAAGAAACAATGTAACACTAGACAGAACTATAAAGTCTGGGAATGTAACAACGCAGGACCCTCTCAACTTCCCCCATTTTTCGGAATCCTGTCCCCTGCACTTCCTGCTGAAATCCCAATCCTGACTACACAGCAGTATTCAAGGAAGAATTTGTGCAATTATCTGGATAATTGTAGGGGGAGAGAGAGAGAGAGAAAGCATTTCCCTTTTATTGTCTGATCCTCTCTTGTCAGTACAGAGGAGGAGGGGGCGCTATATGGGATATGGAGGAAAAGGAGGTGGTAGGGTCTCCCAATGTCACCCTATGACCTACAAGATGGCTTCTCCTGAACCAAGAAAGTCCCAGGCAGGATCTCATAGATTCTTAAGAAATTTTGAAGGCCTCAGTGACCCAGTTACATTTTCCAAAATATTTGTTTGGTTTTACTCTGTCTGTGTAGGCCTGCCTCACCTAGTATTGTAATTATCACAAGTAAGCGAATAATAGGTAATTATGGGGGCGTCGATAATATTATTTATTTTATAGCCGCACAAGATATGATTAGAGTTAATGTCGGAGGCTCTGTTGGATCCTGGAAGGCAGCAAGAGGCAAGGTAAAGAGAGAGGCCTGATTGTCTTTCTTTCCTATTTTTATGTGTGTGTGAATCTCCAGAAATCCCCCAATTCTCTAAATTCCCTCCCCAGATGTCTTAAGGGAAATCTCTACAATTTTAGGCATTGGGAGCTCAGAGAAGAGCAAACAACAATTTGGTGCTTAAATCACCCCCTTAGGCTCAGGGCCAGTAGTCTCTGCTCTCCCCACGTTCCCCCACAATGAAGGGCTTCACCCTCAGTTCAAGATTACTAGGGTCACAGAGACTTGGCGATTTAAGCCAGTGAGAGGAAGACAAGGTCTTACCAAAACCAAGTTCATTGTCATCCCCAAGTGGGCACTGGGTCCAGAGTGAAGCCCCCTTTGATCCCAATTTGGCCTTCTTTCCTGGACCTCTTCTCCAGGGACACCTGGATGGGGGCAGAAGTCACGCTAGGGCTGTGGAGGTTGGTTGGGATGGGGATTAGGAAAAAACTGAAAATATGCTTTCTTGTTTCTGGGATTCAGAAGACCAGAAGCCAGAAGCCTGGGGGGAGTGAAGGGGGGGAGGCAAAGGGGGGGGAGAGAGAGAGAGAGAGAGAGAGAGAGAGAGAGAGATTGTGGTAAAGAGCCAGGCAAGAGAGTCAAGGGAAATCATGAAACAGGAAGACAAGAATAACAGGAATGAGTGAAAGAAATGGGGCAGGAGGAGAAACCACAGGGAATAAAGGAAGGAAATAAAAAGACAGAAGGAAACAGGAGGGACATTTAAAAAGGAAAGAAAGATTTGAAAGCAAAAGAGGGGCAGGAGGGAGACGGAGGCCAGGGTCTGCCGGCCTCCCACTCTGCCGGGCAGCCTGCAGCAGTCTGGGTGGGCGGGGGGCGCCATGGCAAAGTGAAGGTCAAGTTAGCATCGTACCTTATAAGGAAGGCGTCGGTCCTCCATTTCAGCCTTTCTTTCTGCCGGGACAAGGCCATAGCATTTCTAGTCTTGTAAACACTGGACTCTTTGGGGCCTTAGAAAAAAATAAAGACCCCCTTCCTTCCTTCATTGGGGGTGAGCTCCGCCGGCTGGGGGAAACAGCGTACAGAGAAGTCAACTAATGAAGACTCCGGGAAAACTTTTCTCTCCTTTTCTCTCTCTCTCTCTGGCTCCGCTCCCGCCAGCTGGGGCTCCCTCCCTCCCCTCCCCTTCTCCCTCCTTCCCTCCCTCCCTCCCTCTCTCCCTCCTCTTCCCAACCCAAAGCCTCTTTTGCTCTCTGTATCTCTCGGTCTTCCGCGTCTCTCGCCAGTCTGTAACTGTGGGCTCCGTCTCTCCACACCCCCCTCCCCTACTGCAGACTTCTAAATCCGTTCCGTTCCACCAGGAAAAGGAGCAGGACGTAGGAATTGGAAAGAAAATTAGCCATCACAAAGAAAAGTTCATTTACAGCCTAAATGTCTATTAAGATTTCCTTCTGAAAACAAGGCGGTCCAGTCGGTAAGGAGGAGGAGAAGTGAGGTAACGCCAGTGGGGAGGGCTGATGAGGTAGGAGGCTTGGATTTATTTCTTTCTCAGATCCAGAGGCGGAGAGAAAGGGGGGGACGCAGGAAAGCGAGAGAGACGCGTTTTAACCTGGCAACTAGCAAAGGAGACTGCAGCGGGCGGGACCGGGAGCAAAGCGCGGGGCCGAGGACCCGGACCTGCGGCCGCGATCCTGGAGCACGGAGCGGGCTCAGCCTAGGCCTGGGGTGCGGAGAAGGGAGCAGATCCGAAATCTTCTGGCCTGAGAAGTGGGGGAGAGGCAAGAACGGAGGGAGGCAGGGAGAGACAGAGGAAGGCGGCGCCGCAGCCCGCCAGCCGGAGGGAAAGTGAGTTCCGAGTTCCGGACCCGCGGGGGCAGTGGCGCCGGGGCTGGCTGCGGGCTGGGGGCCTTGGGCGGCTCAGCCGAAGGCCAAGGCGCCAGAGGAAGGAACCTGAAGTCGAATCCTTGATCCTTTCCCTGCAGGGTTGCACTGGGGGAGAGAGGGAGGGAGAGAGAGAATATAGCCTAGGGGTGTCTGTGAAGGGCTCCCCTCATTTTTCCTGGCCCTGACTGCCTGTTTTCTCCTGCTCCTCTCCACATAGCCCCCTTTCAGCCCAATCCTTGCTGTTTAAATGGGAACTCTAACGGCAAGGGAAGGGAGGAATGCTCAGAAAGCAATTCTGGGGACTTCTGGTTCAATCTGATACTCCACAAAGCCCCAATTTTGTCACCTCTGTCCTTCTCAGCTGGAAACCAGCCTCTAGGATCAGTGCCCTCCCACTTTCCCTCCTGGCTGAGGTGCCTTAGGGCTACTAGGGACCTGAAGTGGGACCTGACCCTCAGGTAGGGCCCCCCCCAACACAAGGGGTAGTCAGTGGCGCACCCAGGCCTCAGGGCCGAGAGCCCCCCCCCCACCCTGCATCCTGATAATGAAAAACAAAGGGGGAGGACTTGATTATTTCTGATGGTGTTAAAGGATCCAGGCTTAGAAAAACAGCATCTGACCCTGAGATCTAAGGTGATAGGCGTCTCTCCCACAGACATTTAATCTGGGCAAATGTCCTACTGACTGTGTTCCAGGGGCTGAGGAGGTGGCCAGGGTGAGGACATTGGCTGCCAGAAAGCCCCAGGGAGGGAGCGGCAGGCCAGCTTTGGTATTATGGAGAGTTGTGCGGAGAGAATTTTAAAAAGGTCAGAATGAGCTGGGGAGGCCCTTTCTGATGTCCCCCTCAGCTCTGGGAAGGGGAGCCCCTGGAAGTGAGGGAGTTTATGAGCTGGGACATTTCCTCCTAATGTGGGAAAGACAGAGATAGCCAGACCTCATCGTGCAAAAATGTGTTTCGTGCCTGTGACAGAAAATTGGTAGCTGTTTGGGAGATTTCCGGACTTTTAGGGGGGAGATAGAGCAGGGCCAGATATTCTGGGAGAAGGCAGAGGCTGAGGTGTGATTTAGGGTAAGTGGAGGAATCTGAAGGAGCAAGACTAGAAAGGTATCACCCAAATCCATTTCCTCAGAGAAGCCAGACACACACACACACACACACACACACACACACACACACACACACACAATGGGCTCCAATATTGAAAAACACCAGATGATCTCCTTCGAAGGGACATAAACAGGCCAAGCGGATGCAGGTTAATAAAACCTGCAAAAACCCAGACAGGAACACTTAAAATGCCCAGAAACAAAGCACACCGTGACAAATTCTCACCCAACACACAAGTCCATGCACCAGAATGTTCCCAGGCACAGAGAGACCCTCCCCGCCCTGGGCCTCCCCACTTGGACGCTCAGGTGTACCCGCCCAGCTCCAGGAGCACACAAATGCCTGCACTTCCCTAAACCTACCCACAGAAACCCCAGGGGGCAAGGGCAAGCGCTCAGCGGCACACACACCCCACAGAGCCAGACCCGTGTCTCCTGAGCCTCAATGATGCACGATCCATACCCGGAGATAAAAGTCTAGACAGTAGATGGCTGTTTATGACAACGGGGCTCTCCAAGTTTGGAGCCAGGCGATAAATCTCTGGTGAATCTTCCTGTAACTCAACTTCTGGCTGTAGTGACGAGAGAACCACGGAGACCGCAGAGAGAAAAGCAGCAAAATGGGAGAGACTTTTAAATCGTGAGCAGAAGGCGACTTCCCCGCCGGGGCAGGAGAGTACAGGCGGCCACACTCGCCCCACATGGTGCGTCCACACTGTGGAAGCTTTCGGATCAAGCTTCAGCACACAGGCGAGTCAGGTTTCCCGGCCCCCCCGGAAATCGGGGCGAAGCGTAGAGGCAGATGGTGGGGCCTGGAGGCTGGAACAGACCCACAAACCATTCTTGCTGCAGGCAAAGGGTCTTTTTTTTGTGGGTGACCAGAATCTTCCTGCTATGTGTCACCTGAATTTTTTCACCCCAGTCCCCCTCTTCTCCCTAGTGTTCTCTCTCTCTCTCTCCCCCTTCTCCTTTTCCTTTTTGGATTGATGGGCTGTTCCCTTTTGCATTTTCGACCCAGGCGTCTGATTACAAGTAAAGAGCCACTGAAGTCATCTCATAAAAATGCCGCGAGCTCACTTTGATCTGCATGGACTGGGTCCGAGCCTAAGTAGGCGCTAAAGCCAGGGAATGGCGGCTTGGGCCAACCGGCCTCCGCACGGCGGCGGGGAGACCAGAGATCCGGGTGGCCCAACAGGGCAATCACGCCCAGAAAAGACGTTTCTGTGTGGCTGCAACTGGGTCTGGACACCAAGGTCCAATAGTAGCGGCTCCAATTCAGACTGCTTTAAGACATTTCCTTCATTTTAGAGCATTTGGTGAGGGGCCCAGTGAAACTGGCTCATAAAATGGGACTTTTATGGGGAGAAATGGGGTCGCGTTGCTAGCCTCCTGGGACAATTCCTCAGTGGAGGAAAGTGGGTGGGGCTGCGGGGGCGGAGAGGCTGCCCTTCTCCCTCCCCCTGTCACTTCCAGGGGCCGAGGAACCTCAGAGCGGCGTCCACCCGCTTGGTTGACCTGACTTGGGCCCTTGGGCTTGGGGCGATGGCCAGGGCTGAGGAGAGGCGGAGGCCGAGAACCAGCAGTCTCACCCCCCGACCCAGTTCTTTGGCTGGGGGTGGGATGTGTCCCGGGTGCGGGGTAAACCGCTGGCCTGAAAATCCCCGAGCACACTAGAGGGATTATTAAACGCCTCGGATTGCTCTAAGGGGAGAGAAAGACGTGCAAGAAGGTGCGAGCGATTTCTAACGAGGGCTCATCCTTGCGGGCCAAGCCTTTGAGCGCTGAGGTTGTCCACACACCCGTTGCTCATCTTACTGACTCCACACGGTACTGAACTTAGAGTCCAAGCCCACCGGCGCTCTAAGAGTTCTTCTTTCTCCTGTCTGGCTTTCCCTCCCGGTGCACGGTCTGTGGGATGGGCCCCTCTCCCGGGTTACCCCAATCTGCTCTCTAGAATCCGGAGGTGGACGAGGTGCAAGGCCGGCCAGCGCTGTGGGGGGGGGCTCCCATGCAGCGATTCAGAATTCAGGAGATACTGCCCCCTTTTGAAGCCGCCTCTGGTGTCCGAGTGTGGCAGGGAGCGTCACTCAAGTCTGTTTTGGTCCTGGCCAGAGCACCACATCAGCTGCTGGGACTGCGGCTGCCTGGTAGCGGCCAGGCTGGCGGGCGGGCAGGAGGTGCTGACCAAGGCCACCGAGAACCAGTGAGCTAGGCAGGATGGCCCTGCCCTGGAGAGATGGGACTCCAGGATTGTGGAAGGGCCACAGGCACCCATGAGATGGGGGAGGGGAAGCCACCTACTGCCAGGGAGCGGGGCTTGCCGGGGCTCTTAGGAACTGATTTGGGACCACAGCTGAGTCTCATGTTGGGGGGATGCACTGATGCCCTGGGCGGAGCCTGGGGCAAGGGCCACAATCTATGCTTTGGAGTGGTCCTGGACCGGGTTGGGCAGGTAAGTGGCCAGCCCACTCTGTGGGTATTTTTGCCCATCAACGCCTTGCTGACCTTAGTGTCCAGGGCCTTCTTTCCCTGACCCCAGCAGCAACCACCAGTTGCTGGGATTTTTAAAAGTTGTTGAAAAATTAAAAGTCAGACCAAAACTAGGAAAAAAAAAAAAAGAACTTCATGCCTTACTTTTAGGGGGAAGAATATTAATTCTCAGAAGCCTCTGTTAGGAGACCCTAGAGTTTCCTGGACATCAACTTCTTTGACATTCTTTCTTGCCTTCTTTTTTGTTTCAAGGAAATAAAGCCGCCAGTGGCTCCTTGCAGCCGCCTGGCTCACTTTTATGGTGGCCCTGGAATAAACTTTGGTGGTCAAATTCAAGTGCTCAGGCCCACAGCTGGCTCCTCACAGGAAGCGTACCCCTCCCCACTGTCGGCCCAGCAGTACAGAATTTGCCTTGGGGGCTTAGGCCCCACAATGCCCTGGAGGCCAGGATGGAGAAGGAAGCAGGGCCCTGGGGCAACTGGGAAAAGCCAAAGCGGAGACTCTGAGCCCTTATCCCCACCTCTGCAAGGGATCCCGGTACCTCTCACTCCCCTCTTGCTGGTTCCTATCACTGTTCGGGGAACATTTTGCCTCCAATAAACTTGAGTTTAATGAGGTCAGCACGAACCCCATAAAAGCCATAGTCCATAGTTCCCCATCATTATAATTAAAAACGCTAGCCCCAGGTCACCCTATAAAAAGAGGCAGAGGAAGGAGGAAAAGCAACAGAGTTTTCTTCTTGCAGTTTTCCTCTTCTCATTGATGGCGAAGCCCCACACTTTAGCAAAGCCCCAGTCTAGTTCTCTTTGCCGTCATTTAAGATCCGGCCAGGACTAAAGAAGGTCTCAGGAAGTATGGCCCAGCAAAGAGTGGGTAGAGGGGTGCTGAAGGTCTATCCTTGGGTATTCCAGAGCCCCCCGGAGAATGGGGCTCATGGCCAATGTGGCTTCACTCCAGGTGACTGAGCCCATCTGGGGAGGCAGGAGGATTGAGAAGGAATGGATTTGGGGAGTTGTAGTTGGGGACATGATACGACTTTTTGTGTCTTCTCCATCTGGTTTTGGGGCCTCAGTACCTCCCAAGCTCAGCAAGGAAAAATCAAATCCAAGTAATATTTTTAAAGTAGAAATCAATTTTAACCAAGAGTTAGGGATAAAAAGAGGGTTTGGGACATTTCTGGCTTTTCCTGAGTCCTTGTGGGCTTCAGTCCTCCCCTCCTACCTGAACAAATCATGCTCTGGCAGCCCCTCCCTGGATCCAAGGTTGCTTTCTGCTTATGACTGCTCTGGCCCCTTGGATCCATTCCAGAACCTTTCAATAAAGTGATTCTCAGCTGCCTAGATGTGTCCCATGGTGCCCAGAGGGATGGGAGGCAAAGGAGGGCAGAACCACTGAGTCCACCTCTTGGGCCACAGCTATGTAGGCAGCTAGTGGACATGGAAGAGGGCAGGGAAAGGCTGAAAAATGGGAAAGAGGCACCAAAGCCTGCCTACACTCCCCTGGGAGCAGGGCTGGGGGGGCCTCCATTAGGGAGTGGTCCTTGGCCCTGCCCTGCCCACCCAGGTTCCTCAGCTCCCTTCCACTCCCTCCCAGTCTGTCCAGCAGACCCACACCTGGCCCCACTGCCCACCTTCCAGCCCCAAATCATTCAAGGATAGGAGCCCGCAACCCAGCCCCCCCTCATATTCTCCCTGGACCCTGACTCCGGGCGCCTTTTCAGCCCCCAAGCTGAGGCTGAGCTCCCAACCCAAAGGACCCCAGACAGAGAAAATACATGGCTCTCATTCCGATCTTTATCTTTGGGGTTTGAGATTTCAAAATCCACAGTGGATGTAGCTTTCTGCACATTGATTGACAATAAAGGCAGGCATGAAATATTCACCCAGGGCCACTCTCTCATACTAAATATTTAACACAACATTAGAGAAGGTTTTTCCCAGACTTCGCCAGGCACCGGCTGGGCGGCTGGCGCACTGCTTACCACTCGTTTATGACTAATCTGAGTCCCTAGCCGTAGGCAGCATAGCAAGCCAGAAAAGTTGGGACGCTGGCTTGCTGCTGGGCTGCCTCACCTTTGGAAAACTTCACATACTCTTCTGAGGAGTCTCTCCAAAGGGGAAAGAGAGTCTTGACATACAGCCTGGCCAAGAAAAGAATGGACTTCTTCAAACTCTTGTAACCAGGCTCTGGCCCTCTGCGGGTTGGCAGGGTAAGAGTCCCTGAGAGTTGGGGGGAAGGATTCACATCTCTCGCGGAACCAGGCGGTGGGGAAAGAGGTCTTCATCCCCACCTCAGTCTTGGGCTCATCACGGGGAGGAGGGAAGACCCCCCCATACGTTGGAGCCCTCCTCCTTCCCCCAATCCTGGGGNCCGCCCCCCGCCCAGCCCACCGCCCACCCCACACCCCAACTCTCTCTCTCCTCCTTTGCTCGCTCTGTGGAATGGAGAGGAGGGGAGTGACGAGAGAAAAACGAATACAAATCTGCAATTGATTTTCATAATGTTTCTGCGGTGTTTGCAAACCAATCGCCTGAACGTCCCCATCTTACCTAAGAGAGAACCCCTCCTACGTCTGCGAAGTGCTCCGAACTGATATATGACAATATCTACTTTGGATCACGTGCTCGGGGAGAGAGACTAAGACGGATAACGCGTCATCTCGCCTTCCCAAATTTTCCCCCCTCGCTAGATCGGGTCCAAAACCTCCATCTGGAGCCGGCAGGAGAAGGGAACGATGTTTAACTCGGTCAACCTGGGCAACTTCTGCTCGCCGTCGCGCAAGGAGAGGGGCGCTGACTTCGGCGAGCGAGGGAGCTGCGCCTCCAACCTCTATCTGCCCAGTTGCACTTACTACGTGCCCGAGTTCTCCACGGTCTCCTCCTTCCTGCCCCAGGCCCCCTCTCGTCAGATCTCCTACCCCTACTCAGCCCAAGTGCCCCCGGTCCGGGAGGTCTCCTACGGCCTGGAGCCCTCCGGCAAGTGGCACCACCGGAACAGCTACTCTTCCTGCTATGCGGCGGCCGACGAGCTCATGCACCGGGAGTGCCTGCCTCCTTCCACGGTCACCGAGATCCTCATGAAAAACGAAGGCTCCTACGGCGGCCACCACCACCCCAGCGCCCCGCACGCAGCCCCCGCCGGCTTCTACTCCTCAGTCAACAAGAACAGCGTCCTGCCTCAAGCCTTCGACCGTTTCTTCGACAACGCCTACTGCGGTGGCAGCGACGCGCCTGCCGAGCCCCCCTGCCCGGGCAAGGGCGAGGCCAAGGGGGAGCCTGAGGCGACCCCAGCCGCGGGACTGGCGTCCCGGGCTGAGGCGGGGGCCGAGGCCGAGGCCGAGGAGGAAAACACGAATCCCAGCTCGTCCGGTTCAGCCCACTCCGCGGCCAAGGAGCCGGCCAAGGGAGCCGCCCCCAGTAGGTAGCGGCGGCCGGGATGCAGGCGGGCAACGAGGGAGGGAGCGGGAGAGGGAGGGCGACAGCAGGGGGGAGGAGAGGGGAGCGGGGACGGCCTCGTGTTTTGGGTCAGTCCTATTTTATGTGGAGTTTTATAAGCATTCAAAGGATTTTATTATAACCTACAAAGCCCTCTCTCCCAACGACTCGACTTTTTACGATGGAGAAGGGGTGGGGAGGGAGGGAAAAGGACTCTTTGGAAAAGCCGGGTGAATCCCTCTCCCCGTTATCTCCCTCGGTCTGTGAAATTTTTAAAAGCGCCACCATCGCGAGCGATATTAACTTTGATCGTGAACTTAGAAGAG
>NC_048233.1:43482020-43482370 GCF_002007445.2 Ailuropoda melanoleuca
AGGGGGAGAAAGGGGAGGGCGAGGGAAAGACAGGGAGAAGCTCAGAGAGGGGGAGTGGTGGGGGAGAGGCAATGGAGCAGAACCTGAGACCGGAGGGGCCAGCCAGGACTGCTCTGCTTCTTTTAAAAACTATTTTTGAAATGTTCACACTGTGTCTTCACGGGTCCTTGATCAGAACCCCAGCGAGCCGGGGGTCATGGCGCCAGGGGGTGGGGAGAGGCGGCTCAGGGTCCCGCGCGGCTCCAGGCCGGGGTCTCGGGGTCTCCCTGCGGTCCGCGGCCTCGGCCCCGGCCTAGCCCGGCAGCGTGGAAGGCGCGGCCCGCCCTGCGTCCCGGGGCGCCGGGGCCCCC
>NC_048233.1:43482450-43516763 GCF_002007445.2 Ailuropoda melanoleuca
CGTCCCCCCAGATTTCTGGGGAGGGGTGGGTGGGTGCTCACAGCCCCTGGGAGGGCCGCGCGGGAAGGGGCCGAGGACCGCGGCGGAGCCGGCGGGTCCCCGGGACGCGCTTGGCCCGGCCGGCTTCCTTCTCCCCCAGACCCACCAGCCCGGCCGGGGCTCTCGCCCGAGGGGAGGGGCGCCGACCCCGCGGCGGCCGGGGATCGGACGAGCCTGAGCTGGCAGGGGGTCCCGGGCTTGCCCCCGCGCTGCGGCCCGAGCGAGGAAGGCAGGCCGGCCCGGCGGGAGGGCTGCCCGGCGGTGGGGCTGGGAGAAGGGCCGCTGCGCGCTCAGCGGGCTGGGGTCGCCCGGGTCTCACGTGTCTCTCTCCCCTGTCCTCGCACTTGCCCCCTCCCTTCCCCTCCAGACGCCCCCCGCACCCGCAAGAAGCGCTGCCCTTATTCGAAATTCCAGATCCGGGAGCTGGAGCGGGAGTTTTTCTTCAACGTGTACATCAACAAAGAGAAGCGGCTGCAGCTGTCCCGGATGCTGAACCTGACGGACCGACAAGTGAAAATTTGGTTTCAGAACAGAAGGATGAAAGAAAAAAAACTAAGCAGAGACCGGCTGCAGTATTTCTCGGGAAATCCTCTGCTGTAACCGCAGACCGGGCCCTTTTCGGGGAGGGGGGAAAGGGGGAAATTATTTTATTTTATTTTTATTTTTTATTTTCTAACTCGCCTTCCTTCCGCGGGTGGAAAACTGGACCGTGGCCAGGGCTGGCCCCCACTGCCGTCGCCCGCGCTTCTTTCTGGAACCTCCTTCACCTTCCCTCTGACTCGCTGTGGGACAGGGACCGGGCCTGGAAAGAGGGTGAAGGGACGTGTCTAACCTACAGCGAGTGGACATCGTTGGCGCCGAGGCCAAGACTCTATTTAAAAGAAAACACACCTCGCGACAATGTCTTGCTGCTCGGATTGGGTGGGGGAGGGGCGAGAGTAGTGGGCGCCTGAGCCAACAATCCTTGAACTAAAAGCCTTCCCTTGCCCAAGTGATAAGATCTGCTAAGACACCGCGTCTGCCAGGGGAGACTTCTTGGGCTCCCCGCCCCTACCCCACCTCGCCCCACTGCTAGGGGGCCGCTAAATGTGATCCTGCCTTGCTGTGAACTTTCTGTACCTTCGACCTGGTGTTAGGTGTGCAAAGTCCGTGTCCTACCTCCGTCTGCGCCCAGGCCCCCCCGCCTGAGCCTAGTTGTTCTCCCCGTGAACGTGTAGAGCCCTCCTTTGAAATTTCTTAACTGGTGCATTGAGGTTTCCTAACCTATTTCCAAGCCGTGCCCCACTCCATGGATTTATAGCTATACTCTATGCAGTTGTTGCCTCCCTTTTTTTTTTAAGGAAAAAAAAAAAAGATTAGGGTGGAGGAGGCAGGAGGGAGGTGGGATTGGGCGCCTCCCCCATGCTGGGGCCTGAATTTTTGTAAATAAATTTCACAAGCATTTCTTTCTACCCAGAGGGGATGGGGTGGGGGGGGGAGTACTCGCCTGGAATGAGATTCAAATCACCCATCTCTCTCCATGAGCGTGAGTGCGCGCGTACGAGGGCAATCCCCCACCCTGCTCCCAGCCCAGAGGGATTGCTGTGAATTTTTTTTTTTGGTGGCAAATAAAGATATTTCATTCTGTTCAATATTATGATTTTATTTGACCCTTTTATTAGCCCCTCTCCTCTTAAAATCCTCAGTGCTCCCAAGGCGGAGGAGGGGGATGGTGGGTAGAACCCAGCTGGCGAGGGCAGGCGTGTGAAGGTGAGGTAGGCCCGAGCTGGTGGGCCTGCACCCTCTCTCCACTCGCAGGGCCAAAAGCGTGGCAGTAGCTGTCTCCTGCTCTCCAGCTGAGGACATTCCACGGCTACTCTTAAAGCTCCCCTTTCTCACGTGCACCTCGAGCTTCGTCCAAACGCCCAGCAACGCTTTCCGTTTAAGTACACGTTTGTTGTGGAGTTAATTGTAACCATCATCGAATTTAAATTTATAGGAATTTTCTTGGCTCCACCGCCCTCCCGCCAGATGTCTCCGTCTGTCGCAGTTAAATGTGCAGGGTTAAGGGTAGGGCTTTCTTTCTTTCTTTCTCTTTCTTTCTTTCTTTCTTTCTTTCTTTCTTTCTTTCTTTTTCTTTCCTTTCTTCTTTTTTTTTCCTCTATGAGAAGACTGTATTGGAATTTTTATATACAGTTTTGAAGGAGGGAGGGGAGAGGAAGAGAAACCAGCCCCCTCCCTTTCCTCACCGAGGCTGGCCCCTGAGGTTGGGAAGGTGGGGCTGGGCCCCTTCCCCCTCACGCACAAATGGCCAGCTCCTCCAGACACAACAAGAGGCTGGATTGGGGCCACCCTGATGTTTGTACCTTGGGTCTCCCAGAGTAGAAAGCCCCAGAGATTTGTCTTGGAAGGGGTTGGCATGCGGTGGGGCACTGCGTAAGGGGGCAACCCATGGGGACATTCGCCATACCCATCTATTGTTGCTGCATGTTTTTTTTTTTTCTGTGAGAAGATAACCATAGTCCTTTCACGCGTGTTCAGCAGGGCACTCTGGCAGTCTCTGTTCCAAGTTCGTTATTTAGAGGCAAAGATTTGAAACCAGTTTTTCTCATCTTTTCCCTCTCTTTGGAACTGTTCTTATATAATTCAAAGAAAATGTTTTTGTCAATACGATTCTGTGGAATGACAGAAAAAAGCACCGCGGTAGTGGACAGTCACATCTAGGCTCCGTCGTTGTTTGTGATGACAGGGATCCATGCAGCTTAGCTAGCTGAATCTGTAATTTGTGAATGTGAGTCTGGAGACCCAATCTGAAAGCTAAGGTGTACACACGGCCCCACTATTCCCTTATGTGCCCACAGGACAGTGTTTTCAGTTGGTGCCATGTGCACGTGAGAAGGAATCTTATATGTGTGCTTTCTGTCTGTGCTATGGAGTAAACCTGACCCCACGCACATCTAGGGCTTGTGTCCTCTGTGGTGTGTAAGCACTGGCCATGTTTATGAGTGTCAGCAAGAATGCAGCTGAGGGTGCTGAGTGTGTGTGTGTGTGTGCGCGCGCGCAAGACCTCTCTCCGTATGATATGTATCCTCAGTCATATCAAAGAATATTGGTATGCTCGCCATGTTTCCTATAAAGTAAGATGGGGTAACTCTGTGGAGCAAACCTGTTTATAGAACAAAATGTTAATATCCAAATGGATTCCGATTTTGCAGAAAAATATCTAAACCCTACAGCTACCACTTGCCCTGTGATATGCAGCCCAGAAAAGATCCCTGGCCCCAGAAGGGATTTCGGAAGGCCGGGGGGTCATAGTGAAAGAAAAACATAGGCTTCTGTGACCCAGGCCCAGGAACCTGCCCGTCCTCGGCCACCCTCTAAAAAGAGAAAAAAGGGGTCTCTGTCCCCCATACAAACCCATCTTCTGGCCCCTGGGATGTCCAGCCCCCCTTGCCAGTCAGGGGCACTCTGGGCCCAGCTCCCGGGTAATCCCCTCCAGCCGAGGCGCTGCCCGGGAACAAAAGATCTTCGTCTAGACGCCGCCATAAAGCACCCCCCGTGCCTCTAAACCCAGTTTCATTTCGGCCTTAATGACCCAGTCTGGCCTGTGTTAGAAAATGCTTCCGCTCTAAATAGTAAACAAACCCACAGTGGAAGGTCTTGGCGCCCCCAACACATCCCAGACCCCCACGCCATTACCCTCTTGCCCCACATTTTCCCCCCTTCTCCTCCAGCTTTTCTCAGCTTCCAGCTCCCCAACCCCCTCCCCCCCCCAGTAAATAAACCCGAGGCCGAGTTCAAAGTTTCTCGGAGCTAAGGAGGAATGTTGGTTGTAAAAATCCAAGTTTATAGCACACGTGGGAGTTTACAAGGGTATTAAGTGGTGTGGGCCGAGAGAGAGCACTCTGGGCCCCTCCTCCTCCCACTGTGGGCTTTAGGGGTACAGGGAGAACCTTGGGGACTTGAAAGGAGAAATGGCTTGGAGCCAGTCTTGTGTTTGGGGTTTCTTTGTCCCTCAGACCCCTGGGTTGCTGAGGAATGGGGATGCAAGGGCCCCTTAGAAGACAGCTCAGGCAGGCGCCTCTGAGAGCAAGCCCACAGGTTTTAGACGTCCCAGATGGAGAGGATGGGCAACTCAAGAAAGTTACAGACCAGGTGTCTGAAAGATGCACAGACATGGGGATCCTAGAGCCCGTCCTCAACCAGGGGGAGAAAAACTACCTGGGGCTAATTTCTCGAGTGGGCTGAGGGCAGAGGGGGATTTTCTCACCAGAGCAAAGAAGAACTTTGAACTTCAAGAAGTCAAGGGCGCCACCCCTTCCCTTTCCCCGCCCCCCTCAGGAATCCGTAGGGCAATTCCTTTCTGGGCCAATATTCCCTCAAGGGGGCAGTCCCTGGGGTTTCCTGGTGCCCCAGGGCTGGATAATGCTGTTTGCTGAACCCTCCCTGATCAGAGCCCGCCAGAACCGTGTGCACGCGACTACACTCTTTATTATTCATATAAACCTTCGGAAAAGGCAACACCCGGGAAGTTTTTATAACTTTGTTTGGCATAAAAGTTTTACAAGATTCCTCCTCCCTTTCTAAACAACTTTAAGTTTTGGTGTTGCCCTGGAATGAAACCCAGATCTTCAGGTGGTTGTGGGAAGAGAGGTTCTGGGGCCCCGGTGGGGGAGGTGGTGGCGTCTGAAGCTGCCTCTCTCTGCCCAAGGCAAAACAAGGCTGAAGACTGTAGTCAATCTTTTCCTGAGGCCCACCTTGGACCGAGCTTTGGGGGCTACCAGCTCACAGAAGTTACAGGCCTGCAAGAGAGTCCTGGCCACCGGGCTCTTGAGACAGACCTTTGCAGACCCCCAAAGTTGGGCAATGTCAGCAGGACCAGCCCTTCCCCATCGCTCCCTCTTGTTCTCCTGCAGGCATCATTCCGTCTCTCTCTCTCTCTCTCTCTCTATCTCTCTCTCTCCACACACACACACACACACACACACACACACACAGCCCCAAACACTCCCTCAACCCACTACACAAAGTACAGACCCATACCCTTGACTCAGACCGCTCATTTGGGAGTCTACACACACACAGCCTTGCATCCCCGTTTCTTGCCAAGTCCACACTGGGTTTGAAGAAAGACAGAATTCAAAACGCCAAGAAATTCCTGCCCAGACGTTCCAGAGGTTGCAAGACCGGAGGAGGGCCGGCAGGCTGCAGTCCGGAAGCTCAGAGAACAAAGGTGCCCATGTGGTGACATGGTTTTGGGTTGCTAAGCCCGCGGGTGACCCCCTCGGATCTTGACCCCCATCTGGGACTGACAGAGCCCCACTCCTTCCTTTCCCCTGACTCCAGCCCTGGGGACGCCAGTGCGGCTCAAACTGAGGCTATTTTAAAGTTCAGCTCTGGAGGTCAGGACAAAGATGGAGCGACTTCTCCAAAGACAGACCTGCTGGAGGAGGCTTCTTGGGGGCAATGGAACCGAAGGTACCTGAGCCCTGGGACTGGGCGCTTCAGGGAGCCATCGGAGCCAGCAGGAAGGTGCCCCCGCGCCAGCTTTTCCTTCCCTCTAATGGCGACTGCTGAGGCCTGGCCGCCGGCCACGGGCAACCGTACACTTCGCCTTGTGAGGAGCCGAGTTATTAGGGCTGAAGGCCGGAGAAGGTCAACTCCAAGCCCGAGCAGTGAGGCCGGGGAGACAGGCCCCGGGGCCTGGGGCTTTGCCCTCCCTGAGCTCTGACCACAGAGAAAAACAAGAAAGGCTGGGGCGGACCGAAAGTCAAGAGGGAAGGAAAGCATTGAGGAGGAAAGAAAAGAGCCAAGGATAAATTGTGTCCTAAAGAAAAAAGGAAGAAGGAAATGATGAAAACAACGACTTAAGAAAGAGAGAAGAGCAGGAAGAAATGAAGGGGGAAATGAACTGCAGGAAAAAAGAGAAGGAAAGAAAAAGAGAAAGAAGCAAATAAAGAGAAGGATGAAGAAAAAGGAAGGAAGGCAGGAAGGAAGAAAGGAAGAGAGAAAGAAAGAGAGAAAGAGGAAAAAAGGATGCAAAATGGATCTTCGAAAAGGAATGTAGCCGGTAAGGGAGGAGCGGGGGTTTTTCTCCGGAGCAAGCCGGCCCAACCACAGCCCTGACTCCCCCTGGAAATCCAGTCTACTGGGGCAGCTTGGGAGCAATCACTAAAGTGGGGGGCCAGGCTTCCCCCCACCAAGACATCCTCCCATCTGTTTGCTTCTCTTAAAGCTTCTTTCCGAAGCGTTTGCTGTCTGGTTTCGATTCAGGAGGCAAGGTTAGGTAACTGGCTGCCTCCGGCAGGGCAAGAATGCAGCTGTGCCGGCTCAGGTTTGTCAGACTTCAGGACGCGGGGATCGTGGGGAGCACGTCTCTTAGGTAAAGGTGAATATTTGTGGCTGCGTGCGCACAATGGAGCACAAGTTAGACAAGTACGTAACCAGGAAAGTCCACGGCGTCTGGGTGCCAATGCGTCCAGCGTCCAGATGTGAGAGGGACTCTGATAGCCGGGCTGCCAGGGTGGCTGCAAGATCCAGAGGAGACCGGAGGCCCTTCCAAGGGTCCTGGGTCTCCCATGTCTCTCTTGGACCTGTTTGCAAACCTCTCTCTTGGGCTCCTGAGCATTCTGCTGTTTGCCTGGTATTTCCCTGTTCCCAACTCAGTCCGGGCAGAGCCCGGTGTTAGCAAAGGAGAAAAGCAAAAATTTCCTTCAAGTTTTGGGATAAGAATGATTTATCTGGGCCTCCAAAACAAGAGGAAAAAAGCCTGCAACTTTCCCCACTGGTGTGATTTTGTTTTCCACTTCACTTGGAGAGATTTCAATACATCAACTTTACTATTATTTTATTTTATTATTTTACCCCAAAGGGAGAGACGCTCTTCCTTTTTTTCACTCCACCTTTGGAATGTCCCAGGTGATTTCTTTAACCTGTTGGGGAAACTTTCCTCATTTTCCTTGGAAAAATCGGGGTGTTTCTGGGGGCACATTGAGGGCTGGAGCCAGCGAAGCAGCCACGGTTCCTTTCTGTTCATTGAGTACTACATTTTCCTTCTTCTGTTTTCACATGGGGACCCCTAGTGCCCCAGCCCTCTCGGCCTGCCCTCTGGAACCACCGATCTTCCTGGAATAGTCAAGGAGCGAGCAAGGGGCACCCTCCTCCGCTCCCTGACTCACAGTCCCACAGGCAGCAGGAGGCCCAGTCCACCGTCCCTGCTGCCTTTTCTGGTTCTGGGTACCAGGAGGAAGCACGCAGAGTGCCAGGGCTCTTGGGGTGGGTGAGATTGGTCAAGATGTAGGCAGCCTGAGCCCCGCTCTGGCCTGCAGCCCCTGGATTTTCACAGCCCCAAGTTGAGGCAAGAAGGGGGAGCCCCAGAGTCAGGCATAGGCGCAGGTCTCTCAGCCTCCCAGAAAGTTGGGGAAATGGTTTAACAGGCTGAGTAGAGCCGCATAGACTTCTCTTGACCCCAATCCAGTTCCCGAGGGGCACAGGCCTGAGGGTCTGGGCTCTGTGGCATAGGACCACTGGGTGCCTGGCAGCGGCAGCAGGCGGGATGGCCGTGGCAGCCCGAGTGTCTTTGAACGCCAGGCCCGGACAATAGGACGGAAAGGGCCTTTGCTCGTGGCCTCGGGAAAGACCGAGCCCAAGGGGGCAGGGCTGGGACCCACAGCCGACTGTAGTTTCCTGGACCCGCTCAAATGCTCCCCTCGCCCCGTCCTCACCCTCACGTCTTCCTCTCTTTCACCTCCACTGGGGCAGAATCCCAAAGTCTGCAAAAACCCCACAAGTTATTCAAGTCTGCGTCAGCTTGGGGTCTTGTTTAACAGCTCCGGGTTTGCGTTTATCCTGCGTAATTAGAAGCAAACATTTGTCCCACCGGGGGTCCCACTTAGGCTGATGAATTTGATTTCTTTTTTCATTAATGGGCCGTGTTTATCATACTTCTAATTATTTCGACTTTAAACACTATTCGTTCTTGTGAGGAGGTGAGAGCCGTGGCTCCTACTCCCGGGGGGATTATTTCCATTAATAGTGGCAAGGATTCTGAAGCGGCTCCAACCCCTCCCAGGGCTGAGGTAAGGCCTGAGTTTGGGCTGGGGGTCGGGCTGGTAGGGAGAGGCAGGTCCTGAGGCCGAGCGACTCTGCTCTTCTCCTGCTGGCTCCCCAGCTTAAGTCGTGGGGCTCGCTGTTTTTTGAGAGGTAATCTGGAGTTCGTCTTCTTCACCCTCCACCACCTCTCTTGCCCCCTCGGAGGCTGGGCTCAGATCCTTCCCCTGCGAGGCTCTTGGCAACCTTCCACCACCCCAGCCAGATCCCAGCCTGGCCCGGCAGAGGCTCCAGGAGCCCTGTCCCAGCTCCCAGCTGCTAACACCGAGAGAAAAGTCAGGAAAAGCTAGGGTTGGCCAAGTGGTACCTGCGTGTGGAGGAGAGGGGCCAGCAGACCCCTAAACAGGGGGCAAGGGCAGGGGACTGGGACGCCAAACTCCGCAGACAGGCACACCAGGCGGGAAAATAAAGGAGATGTGAAAGAGGGGGGGAGGCAACCCCTCAAAGCCATATAATTCTCAATTGCTTTGGTCTTTAATTTCATCGCCCCATAAATGAGGAAATATCAGTTCCCATACTAAATTTTTATCCCCGGCTGATAAATATGACGGGGAATTTTCGTTGGGTCCTCATAAAAGCGAACAGTTTCGATCAAACTGGTGGGGAAAGACTTATGCAGATAATACAAACAGAGTGGCCATAAAGTCTCCGCCGTTTCCCGCGGGGTGGGAGGTGGGACAAATGGCTCCCTGGATTGACTGCTGCCCGGGCTGTCCCAAGTCTCCTCTGGGGCCTAAACAGCCTAACCTTGCCCCGGCCAACCCCAGTGCCGAGCCCACGGCGACCCCTGCAAATGAAAACAAAACCATTTCTAATCTCCCCTGGCTGGCCCTGCAAGCGAGTCACACATTACACATTTTCTGCCAGTGTTCCCAGGGTCCACGGACCCCTGTGCTTCCTCTCTTGCCCCCGGATGGAGTTCAGTGGATTTCTTTCCGAAGTCCTTTTCTAGCAGCCGCGGGCTTGGGCCTCTCTAGAAGCGATCCAGCCTCCGCACTCCTCCACGCCAGGGTGCCGGAGCACCGATCTTTTCCCGGCCAGGCTCGAGCCCTTTGGAAAATCGAAACCCGAGGATTCGTCCAGAAGAAAATGCGGGGCGACCGGAAAGACAAGTTATTTTCCAGATTCCGTTTCCTGAGGAAGGGGTGGAGAGTTTAGTTCGCTTTGGGAGAAAGGCGATGGAGAAACGGAAAGAACTATTTAAAACATACCTTGTCCCTCATTTCTCGTTTTCCTTTATTAAAAAAATAAAAACCACGCAACATGCCGGTTCCTCTTCTCCGTTCAAAAATGCCCCCCAGCTCATTCGCTCTGTAAAGGACACTTCTCTGGGTCAGATTTTGTCGCATCTGGTGTCCTAGTTTTCCCGTGTGATACGTGACTCCCACAACCCAGCGGAGGCCCTGCAGGTTCCCTCTTCCTCTCTGGGAATATTCCCCGTTTTAGTGGGGGCAAGGTCAATTGGAAATTGAGGGCTGCCAAGGCCTGGAGCAAAGCAGCCGAACCGACTCCAAGGCCAAAGCCTTCCAAGCCCCTGAGAGGGTGACCCAGGAGCCGCCCACTCTGCCAGGCCCAGACTGCATTCCCGGGTCGGGGAGCCGGTGCCTCTGGTCGCCGGCGCCTCTGGTCGCCGGCTTCCTCCTCCCCCGACTACTAGATCCACTGGAAGCCTCCTTTACCCTCTGGAGCAGCCCTGAAGTGATGGTGCTCCCCTCCCTGGTCCACTCCAGACCCTGGATATTCCCCCGTCAACCCCCACAGGGAACTTGTAACTCAACCAGCTTCCACGAAGGGAGGTCCCCGAACTGAGCTCCCAGGCCAAGCCTGGCGAACCGGGACGCAGGAGAGCAGAAAGTTTAGTTCTGTTTGGGATTCCTTAACTTTTTCTCCCTTTCTCTGCCCTCTGGAGTCCTCCCCCCAAACCTCATCCCGCACCCATCCCAAGGGAAGCAGCAGGGGCGAGGGCCAAGGAGAGGAAAAGAAGAGGTTAAAGAGAAGGGAAGTACCTGAATCGTGTCTTGACCTTTTAATTTGAATTTGACTGTTTTGAGCCCCAGTTGCCTGGCTCTCTCCCTCTCTCCTGCATGTCCCCCCTCTCCGCCCCACTTTCCCCAAGAGTTACAGGCTGGTTCCCGGGTAAACAAACCCCATTCTCCGTAGAACCCCCACCCCCACCCTTCCACCCCTCTCCTGCCCCTACCGCCCCGGGGGCGCTTCCTTTGTTCGCGGGGAAGGGCTCCGGCGCCCCTACCCCGAGGCGGCTGCTAGGTGGCGCTGTTACTCCACGCTGCGCGCTCCGCCTGCCGACAACTTGACCCCGCTGACGTCACGGCCGTCTGAATCATCAAGGCCATTTTCAAATCCCATTGGTCTAGCCGTCACATGGTGAGGACCGAATGCGCGGATAATTATGGAGCTGATATTTCCCCCCCTCCCCTTCTTTTCCCTCCAGCCCCTCCAGCCGCCCCCCCTCCCGGATGGGGAAAAAAAAAGATGTCAGCTCCTCCGCTGTAGTATTGCTCCTTAAAAACCCCTCTCTCTGAAAATGACATGCCCTCGCAATGTAACTCCGAACTCGTACGCTGAGCCCTTGGCTGCGCCGGGCGGAGGAGAGCGCTATAGCCGGAGCGCAGGCATGTATATGCAATCGGGGAGTGACTTCAACTGCGGGGTGATGAGGGGCTGCGGGCTCGCGCCCTCGCTCTCCAAGAGGGACGAGGGCAGCAGTCCCAACCTCGCCCTCAACACCTACCCGTCCTACCTCTCGCAGCTGGACTCCTGGGGCGACCCCAAAGCCACCTACCGCCTGGAACAACCTGTTGGCAGGCCGCTGTCCTCCTGCTCCTACCCACCTAGTGTCAAGGAGGAGAATGTCTGCTGCATGTACAGCGCGGAGAAGCGGGCGAAAAGTGGCCCCGAGGCAGCTCTCTACTCCCACCCCCTGCAGGAGTCCTGCCTCGGCGAGCACGAGGTGCCCGTGCCCAGCTACTACCGCGCCAGCCCGAGCTACTCCGCGCTGGACAAGCCGCCCCACTGTGCCGGGGCCAACGACTTCGAAGCCCCTTTTGAGCAGCGGGCCAGTCTCAACCCGCGCGCGGAACATCTGGAGTCGCCCCAGCTCGGGGGCAAAGTGAGTTTCCCTGAGACCCCCAAGTCCGACAGCCAGACCCCTAGTCCCAATGAGATCAAGACCGAGCAGAGCCTAGCGGGCCCAAAAGGCAGCCCCTTGGAGAGCGAAAAGGAGCGGGCCCAAACCGCGGACTCCAGCCCAGACACCTCGGATAACGAAGCGAAAGGTAAGGCTGCCTGGGCCGCGGCGGCCCGGCTGGGACGCTCGGGCACTTGGTCTTCGTGGCCGGGGCGGGGGCAGGGGGAGGGTCGGGCCGAGGAGGCCCTGGACAGCCCCGGGAATGCGATCCCGGCTTGCGACTCGTGTCTGCTGAGCGCCAGGCTGGTGGCGCGTCATTTGGCTAAGGAAGGTAAGCGGCAGAGTGGAGGGGCCGGGCCGGCAGCGGCCGTGGGCGCCGAGACCCCGGAGTGGTGCGCGCCGCGGGCAGCCTGCGGGCCCCTTGTGCTGCCCAGGGCTGGTGACGGCTCCCGGGAGCCTGCTGGCTTTGGTTTGCCTGCTCTAGGGTGGTGACTTGGGGGGGCTGACGTCCCTCGTTCGGGTCAGAAGCTTGCAAAAAGCTTAAAATGGCGATCTTGGGCCAGGGACTAGGGAAGGCTTGGGAGAAGGGGGATTTCGCTTTACGGCGTTTTCCCAGTTGAAAATTGTTTCCTTCGACGCGCGGTTTGTTGTTTGTGGGTCTGATTTGCGTGTGTGGTATGGGCTCCTGCGGTTTGGGCTCGGCCGGGGGCCTCGGGAAGCGGGGGCTGGGGCGGAAAGAGGTGGAGGTGAAGGGCTGACCGCCACGTCCCTCCCTCCCCCAGACGCCTGGCTTGGGGATGGCGTTGGAACAGGGCGTTTGGAATGGTGTAAGTTTCTTGTCTCCCCTGTTAAATTTCTTTTTCTTTTTCTTTTCCTAGTTAAATTTTTTTTTTAAAAAATCGTTCTTTTCCAAAAGCAGCTTACAAATGAGTGGTTGGAGAATTTCTGTGCGCGTGGCAAGCGGTTTTCTCCTGAAAGGGAGGGTAGCTTTAGTTGGATTTCACTGTGGTTTTGGTTGGAGAGAGAAAGCCTAGCCGGAGTTCAAGCTCAGGGTTCAAGATTCATTTCTGCTGCAGGAACTGGGAGCGTCCAGGACCTTTCTCTGACACCTGGAGAAAGAATGTGGAGGAAACGGGAGCAGTGGAGGGAGACTGAGGGGACCGACTTTCCCTGAAAAGTTGGAGCAAAAAGCATCCAGAAAGGCCCAGCTGGGAGGAGAGGAATAAACCTGTTTCCCATGGCACTGACTACGGAGGCCGTATATAAGTGGGGCTCACTGGATGCAGAGGGAGCAGAGCAGACTGGGGGTGGCCTGGATCCTGTGGTGCTTTGTATATGGATGCGGCGCACACGCATGCCTGGCAGTGACCTGTGTCACACACACACACACACACACGCCTCTCGCATGCTTCTCGCACACTCACGCATGCCCGCTCACACATGCACACATGCACGCACGCACTGTTTTGGCGGGCAAGGGCAGAGCCTTGCCCTCTTGGGTCTCCTCTGCAAAGGTGGCCTTGGCAAATCAGCCCATAGACACGCCAGCCAGAAGGTGAGCACGGGTGTGTTCATGAGGCTGAGGGAGACAGGGAGGTGCCCACACCCAGGAAGGCTTCGCTGTGGCACATGTGCAGCAGGAAAGCTTCATTTTGTGCCCTCCCCCCAGACCCTGAGCTTTGTTGGGAAAGAATTTTAGGGTAGGAAAAGCTGCGTCCTAGCCCCACCAAAAGCAAAGTCAAGGTTAACAAGTCCACCTCCTCACTCAAACTGCCCCCAGTCTGGCAGGCTCCCCTTTCTCTCCTGCCCTCCCCACAACAACCTAAGCCCTTTCACCCCAACTAATCCCTCTCAGTCTGCACTTCGCCTGTGCCCTTCTTGCCTCCACTCCCCCCCATATGGTGTCTCCACCAGGCCAGACGCAAGAGGGCTTTTGGCCAGACTTCCCCATTTGTAATTTCTCCCTTGCCCCCAAAGCCAACAACCCCAATAAGAAAATAAGTAGGGCGGTGTTAGATGTGGAGAGCCTTTGAACAATTTGGCAAGAGGCTGCAGGTGCAGAGGTGGGAACAGAAGTAAGGACATTCGGGTATCTTAAACTACAGCCTCAAGTTTGCCCCCCCCCTCGCCTCTGGGTTCCCCTAGGGCCCTGCCTCATTCCCCATCAAGATAAGATCCAGGAATCTGGCAGTTCCATTTGGCAAAGGGGGGAGATAGAGCGCAGAGCCATCAGCAGTCACCTTTGCTGGGTGCCCTTCTTGGATCTCTAGCTCTGGGTTTTTTCCTAGAAAGGATGGCCAAGGGTTCCTCTGCTGCGTGAGGAGCAAGGCTGGTCCACTTCAGCAAGAATGTGTACCAGGGAGAGAAGGTGCCAATGAGATAATGGGAGATACACCCTCTAGCTATAGCATCTGCTATAGATAGACACGTGCGCATACGTGTGTGTGTACATTTGTGCGGGAGTGTGTCTCTCTACTGGAACACACATGTATTCCATATAGGCATTCATATCTCTAGAGACTAGATGGAGATTTCCAGGAGGCTGCATTTCCTCAGGGTATCTTTCTCCCTTGACCTTAGGTCCTATGGCTGGGGCAGTTGTCTGAGGACCCCTCAGCATGCCCCAGAGCTGTGGTCCCTGACCTCTGCCGCCTGCACAAGCAGCCCTGCTTCAGCTACTCACACCTGGGGGACATGGCCAGGAGAGGAAGAGCTGGCAACGGGAGATTGAAAGGGGCAGAGTTGCTCTGTGGCCCTTCAGGTGGGAACAAGGGCTGGGGGTCTGGTACAGGGACAACCGCAATGGCCTCTGGCCACAGGGACTAAGGCGACATCCCTCCGTCTCGCCGCTGAGTTGAAAGGCGTCAAGGCTCTCTGGGAATGGCTTCAGGCAGCAGAGTGGACTCTGCAACCCCTTCTGGGGCCTGGGAAGCGCTTTTCCTTCTGGTTGGATTTTTCCAGAACTGGAATGGAGCAGAGAGGAGGGAGGGCCTGGTGAGGTTGAGAGTGCCCGCCAGGGTCAGTAAGCTGAGGGAGAGGGGGAGTACTCAGAATCTACTAGGTCGAGGTGTTTTTGGGTCATTTAATTAATAAATGCTTTGGAGGTGAGAGCTTTCTGTCTTTCCCCATGGAAGTCTAGACCCCACAGAAATTCTAAGAGCCCTGAGCCCAAGAGGACCCCACCAGCCAGGCCTGTGGGGTGAGAGCAGCTCCCCTGTGCTCCCTCAGCCGCCCCCACAGCAGGCTGGCAGAGACTGCAGCGTGCTGCCAGGGTTTGCCTCTTCGAGGGGTACTTATGTAAATAATGTTATTTTTAACAGAGGAGATAAAGGCAGAAAACACCACAGGAAATTGGCTGACAGCAAAGAGCGGAAGGAAGAAGAGGTGCCCCTATACTAAACACCAGACGCTGGAATTGGAGAAAGAATTTCTGTTCAATATGTATTTGACGCGAGAGCGCCGCCTGGAGATTAGCAAGACCATTAACCTTACAGACAGACAAGTCAAAATCTGGTTTCAAAATCGCAGAATGAAACTCAAGAAAATGAACCGAGAGAATCGGATCCGGGAACTGACCTCCAATTTTAATTTCACCTGAGCGCGCGGCCTGCCCTCCCCCTCCCCCCTCTGCCCGCTCCTTCCTTTCCCCGCCCCTCCTCCCTTTGTGCCTGGTGGTGTATTTTTTTTCCTCCCTGAGTATAAATGCAACGCACCCGCAAAAAAGGCAAAGACCTCAGACTCTCCTTCCAAGGGACCTATGGTTTGTGCCGCGAAGATGCATCCACCTAAAGCATGAGAAATGGGGTGCTGGGGTGCCGGGGTGTGGGGTGTGGGGTGCCCGCATAGATGAGGGTGGGAGTGTGGCTGGTGTGTGTGTCAACCCCTCACTCACCCACGCACTCACACACACCACCCTGTCCTCCATGCAAAGTTAAGGTCGAATCCACCCGATCATAGGGGGGAAAAGAGGGAAAAAATCAACCAGAGAAGGTCTGTAATCTCGCAGAGCACAGTCAGAATCGCTCCTTCCTTGCTGCATTTCCTCCTTAGAATAATAGACGTTTTGGAAAGTTCGGCTAGTGTTTGTGTGTTTGTCGTAGCGCCCAGCGCCTCCACCAAACCCTCTCTGTCTCTACCTCCCAGTCGCTCTGAGAATCTGCTTGAAGCCTCGTATTTGTACTGCTTTCTGCTTTTCTCCCATCCTGCCAGACAGCCCCCACATTCCCCCGCCGCTGACACCTCAGAAATTCCATCCAGAGGAATACAAAAAAAATTTAAAAATGAAAAATAGAACATAGTGAAGCCAAGACAGACTGCACCCCCCCCAAATATCGTCCCTGTCCTGTCTGGGAGTTGTGTTATTTAAAGATATTCTGTATGTTGTATCTTTTGCATGTAGCTTCCTTAATGGAGAAGAAAATCCTAATAAATTTCCAGAATCGTAATCCTCAAATGGGTGGTTTTTTTGTTTTTAAGTGTTTTTTAGCAACACCCCCACCCCAAAAGAGGCTGAGTGTGTGGATGTGTGTGTTTTGTGTTTGACTCATCTCCTAGAGCCTTTCTAGAATGTCTCTTGGCGGGTTTAATGTAAGTGAGAGACCATAACGTTGATTTAAATATTATCCAGGTGACCACAATAAGTCAAGGTCATAAAACAGTAATGTCAGGACGGTCTTGGTGCGCGCGAGAGGTGGATTTTATGATCTGCAAATATAATGTGGTGCTGCAGTAAAAGATGCATTTAAAGGTGACTGGAGGAGGGAAAGAGGCAGAGAGCAAACTGCAATCTTGAGGAGCAGACGGATCTGATTGCCTGGGGTGCTGGGCCAGGCGCACCCCACTGCTGCTGGGGGTGCCCCAAGAGCCCCCCACCTATCCAAAGAGAGGAATAAACTTAACCGCCGGAGGGGGACGAGGAGCTCAGCCACCACCACCCCCCGCCCCCCGACAGCGGCAGCAGAAGCCCGGGCAGAGGCAGCAGGAGAAGGAGGCGGCGACAAGGTAAGAGAAGCGGTTTCTTGTTCTTCTCTTGGCGGTGGAGTGGGGACTAGCGGCGTCCCCAGGTGCCCAGCATGCGGCGGGCACAACAGAGAGGAAGGTGTTTCGGGCATCCGAGCTTGCTGAGAGCCCAGGCTTGTCTTGTGGCCGCTCGCAGCGGAGGGGCAGTAGCCGGGAGCTCCCTCTCCTCCCCTAACCGACCCGCTGCCGTGGGGTTCGGCGGTTAAAGGGGTAAATTGGTGGTTTTTGGCTTCTTTCTCTACGCGGGCACTTAGGGTCGCCTCTAGGTCGACACATGGATCTAGATGTCGCTCAGTCTGGTCGTCTGCTGGGGCAAGAAGAGGGAGGGTGGACTAGAGAGGGCTGGAGCTGGAAGCTTAGGTTTCCTGCTTTCTGCTGGTTTGGATGCGAGCCTTATTCAGACTCTCGGTCCCCACGCTCCCTGGCCGTGGGGCTTTGCCAGGCGAGTGGCCTGATTGGAAGAGGCTCTGGAGCACAGGCGCCTTGGTTCGGCCACCCATAGAGGCAGGGAAGCAAAGCAGAGCTGAGAGAGGGAGAGGATCAGAGGGAATCTGAGGAGAGCACAGGAGAGCCAGATGGACAAGACAGGGGACCCAGCTCAAGAGTGGAAGGACACTCCAGCTTCCCCCAGGGCCAGGGCCAGAGGCAAGGGAATAGCTCCACTGTGGGGCTGGGGGCGGGGCGGGGGTTTGGCGGCTGGAGGTCCCATTTCACCAGAGTTTCCCTGAGCAATTTGCTTAGACCAGAGGCTGTTGAGGCAGTCAGACCCCCTACCCACCCAGCCACCCAAAGTCTACCCTCTAGTCCTTAGGGAGGTTGTGGGGGCGGAAAGGGGGACGGGGCTGAATTTCTTCCTTCCCCAACCCCCTTCCCTTCCCTCCCGATAGACGCAAAGCCGAATCTCCCGCCCTGCTCGCTCAGCTGATCTGTGGCTTAGGTAGTTTCATGTTGTTGGGATTGAGTTTGGACTCGGCAACAAGAAACTGCCTGAGTTACAGCAGTCGGTCTTCGTCGAGGGCCCCAACCCGCCTGCCCCGCTCCCTCCCTCCCCAGTGGGACTGCCCCACAGCCCCCTCCCAGACAGGGCAAAATGGGTACAGACCAAGGAGGGCAAGCTGGGACTGGGGCCGCAGGACAAGCCTGGGGAGCCCCGCTTTATACTTTCCACTCCTCAGCCTGTCCCAATTCTGTGACTGAGGCGGAGTCTTTCCCACAGCTATTGTTTCCTGGGCCCAGTGATGGACACAGACAAAGAAAGTCTAGCTAATTCCAAGAAAATTGAGGAATTTGAGGAAGAGGTGGCCTGGTGGGCCAGCTCAGTTGGGCAGCAAGGTGGGGCAGGATCAGAAGGAGAGAGAAGAGCACAGAGAGAGAAGAGAGTCTCTGGAAGGGACTTCTCTCACCTGCCAACCTCCAAAGACAAAAATCTCCCTCCAGTCAGCTGGGGCTGGAGCTTCCCCTTAGACAAGTAGGGTGCCTGGGGGGGTCCCCAAGAGTTGGGGAACTCTGAGCGCCAGCTCAGCCACCCCCCCTTCCCTTTCTATAGCTCCATCCCCATGAGAAGGGCATATTTAGAGTGTTAGTAGGTTAGAGGAAAGCCATCAAGTCCAAGTAGAAACCGCCCCCCCCCACACACATACCCTACTGGGAAACATCAGGGCAGGAACCTGGCTCTAGTCTCTGTCTAGCTGTCTGTGGCCCATAGGCCTTGGTCTGTTGTGTCTGTGGCTGTCAGGCAGCTGCTTGTCTTTGCGCTGTGTGGAAATGTCTGGGTGAACGGAGGCTGCCAGCGCCCACCATTACCATATTGTTGGGAAGGTTGTTGGCTGATGCCAGGGGGAGGAGGGGAGAATAATGGAGTAAAGGAGAATCTGAGCAATGTGAAACTTTGCAAAGCTTCTTCCCCTCCTTTCCCTACCTGGTTCCTCAATTCTGGCCCTGGTTGCTAGATAGAAGGCTCTCAAAAGAGGCTTTTCTGCCTGCAGAGAAAAATGGGAGGGGGGTCAGGGAGAATGGGGAGATACATCCCTGTTCTCAGAGAGACTGGGAAAGAGAGAGCCAGAAGGAGAAGGACAGGCTCCTGGTTCTCTTACTTTGAAATTCTGATTATTAAAGCATTATCAACTTTGAGACAGGGGAACAAAATTATGTCCCTGTAACAAAATATATACACGGAGTTCTATATTCTCACAGTGGTCTGCTGGGGGGATATATCTGACCTTGTATATGAGTGTGGGTCTCTGCTTCTATATCTCTGTCTCCTCCAGACTCTCTCAATCCCCAGTATATTTTTTCGTGCATACTTCATGTATTTTGCTCTCTCTCTCCTACAAAGAGATTTCTTTTGACCCCAAGGAGGCTAGAGGAGAAAATGGGAAGAGAGCCTTTCTTCTCCCTAGCTGAGTTTGTTAGTCTGTCTTTCTGTCTATCCCCCTGCCTTTTGTGGGGGAAAATAATCTCTTCCCTTGAAGGAAAGAGCTCTCTATGGCTCCCGGGGAAATAGGGAGTTTTTCAGAGAGGAAGGCCAGCTGGTGTGAGGCAGGCAGGGGCTCCCCTGGTTTGGGAGCCCCTAGCAGTCTCTGAGTTTTCAAGCTGTCAGAATCACAGGGCCAGTTGGAGTGAAGGGAGTCCCAGGCAGGGGCGGGGTGCTCAGGAGTGCTTGGCTTGGAGAGAATGTCCCTGATGGGCCGAAATTCACCAATGAACGACTTTTGCGCTTTGGGTCTCTCTCTGCCCCCGTTTCCATTTCAGAGTCGGTGGGCTTATGGGGGGGTGGCCACAGAGCCATGAGTCTGGGGTGTCCCCCTTCCCAGATCCTGAGGAATGGGGTGAGTTCTCATCAGGCCAAGGTGAGGGCCAGTCTGATGGCCAGAGTCCACCCCGGGGCCCTGGGACCGTAGATTATGGCTAAGGCGATGGTGATTACTTATTCGCTTCGCTGGAAGGGAGTCTTCAGAAGAAACAGCGTGAAGAGGAGGGAAAAAATTATCTCTCTCGTCTGCGGATATTAAGATGGATTTTTATTTCTTAAAGGACCCTCCCCGCCGAGAGCGCATAAGCGTAAACTTAATATATGCTCCGCAGCCCAACTCCAGAAATCGCAATAAAAGTTAAAACCTCCCCTACTGGTTTTTTTTAATTATGATATGGGAAAGAGGAGCAGGATTTATAGAGCTGAACTCCCGGCGTGTGAGTGTTTAAGACTTGTGGGAGACGGAGGAAAAGGCAAGAGCTCGCCAAGGAGAGCCTTGGTCTCGGAGATATCTCGCGGGCTGCGGGGGCTCCGGCTTAGCCCGGCTGATCCTCTGTGGCCTCCCTGGGACCTCCGCTCCCCGGCTCCCCGGCTCCCTCCGCCCGGGCCCACGGCCTTGCCTCGGCTCCGAGATGCAGCCTTTCTCGGGAACAGGTGAAGGGCAGCAGCGGCTGGGGACTGGGGGCTGAGGGTGGGCACTGGGCTTTGTGTGGGTCCCGTGCAGGGGGAGGAGGTCTGCGGTCCGGGGCAGGGTCGCGGCCCGAGGGTGGCCCGGCGGGCGCCTTGGCTAGGAGGGGTGTCCGGCTGGCGCGAGAGCTCGGACAAGGTGGATTGTGTGTGGACTTTGGCCGCAGACGGAGCAGAGCGGGCTCCGGGGCGGAGGCCAGCCGCGAGGCGGGCAACCGGATGTTGAGTCTGTAGGAAGGACCTTGAGGTCTGTTTGGTGTTTGGGCTGCCGGGGGGCGGCGGCCCAGAGTGTGGAGCGCGCAGCGCGCGGGGCGCGGCGGTCAGCGCGGGCGAGGCAGCAGGCCCCGCACACCCCTGCAGCTGCAGGGCCGCGTCCGGGGCGTCGGCGCGGAGGCCGGCCAGTGGTCTGAGCGTGGAAAATAAACGCGGTTGAGGGTCTTTCTTTCCCACATAAGAGGTCCTTTTCTCTTTCTCTCTCTCTCTCTTTCGGAGATACCTGGATTTGGTCCAGAACAGGTTGCCCGCGGGAGGGCCCCGCGAGCGGCAGCGCGCGAGGGAGGGAGAGAGGGGAGGGAGGGCGAGAATGAGGGAGGGAGGGAGGGAAGGAGGGCGGGCAGCGGCGGCTGCGGTGGCCGGGGCTTCCCTCCCCCGGCGGGAGGCGGCTGCCCTGCATCTGTGGCCGTGGGGAGCCGAGGAGCAGGTAACGAAGGCGCTTCCCGAGGCGGGATTGGACCAAGCCAGAGGGACCGAGTCTTCCGGGTCTCTGCCCAGCGCCCTGGAGGGGAGAGAAGGTAGGGAGCTCGGCGCCCGCCCGGCCTGGCAGAAAGGCCTCGGGAATGTTGAACCTGTATTTGATTTTAGGCTCACACTCATGTTGTGAGTCTGTCCGCCTCCGGAGGTGCGGTTTGCCTGTCTGTCTGTGTCTGTCTGAGACGTCCCGAACCCTAGGCTCTCCTTCCAAAGGCTGAAAAAATCGGGAAATTTCGTCGGAATGTGTACTTCCATTCATTGGATTCTCTGCAACTCAGCGGGGCTGGCTGCTGAGCCCCCAAGTTGGAAGGGAGCTTCCCTCCAGCTTTCTGGATGCCGGATCCTCTGGTTCCCTCCGCCACGGGCTGAGTTTCCGGCTCCAGGTTCGCGGGTTGCCCTGAGGTTTGAGGCCAGACAGCTCCTAGTCTGGCAGGGAGGGCGGGGGAGAGATAGCGGCTCTGGCCCCTTAATTGTACCTCGGACCCGTATTGTCTCTCCTTTCGCCACCTCGGCTTCCTCAGTCTGGGCTCCAAAGTCACTGCAAATTTCCTTGCGACACACACATCACACAAAGATCAGGTAACAAGGCGGCCAGAGCCAGGGGGCTTCAGGCAGAGGGCACCCCCGGTTCTGGGGCCGCTCCTCCCCCAGCCACTCCCCAGCCTGGGAAACCAGACCGGGTTGGGGGAGCCGGAAAGAGCCCCGTTTGCTGCGGGGCGGCAGGGCTGGGGGCCGGCGGGAAGGCAGGCCGTGGCGTTGAGAGGGCCACGTTCACAGGCCCTAGGGGTTTCACTGCTGCTGGGCTTAGGGGCCTGACTCCTGGCGTGTGGGGATCCCGGATACCCACCTGGGGTGGGGGCAGGACGCGGTCTCCTCGCGGCGGGCCAGGAGAATTCAGATTCTGCTTCCAGCGCAGGCCTTAGCTAGGAGGAGTTGTGTGTGGGTGTGTTTTTCCCAACAAAGAGGGATCAGGAGCGAGAAGGGGGGAAAGTAGAGGGGAACCGAGGAGGGGGCGGGGAGGGGGAGAGGCAGCCGAGAGGTGAAACGAGCCCATTTCAGGGGGAGAAGGAAAATGAAAGCAAATGGAGCACGGCCTCCTCCGCGCGGGCGGGTGCTGACGAGCCGGGGAGCGGGCTCCCTGCCTGCGGCGGCTGGGGACCGGGAAAAGCCTGTTTTAAATTTAATCCGAACTTGACGGTGTGGATTGAACCGGAGGGAATTTAAATCACTAAGAGGGAGGCGCAGGGCAAGGGGAGGGGATGACTCTAACCTGTCTGTCTTTCTGTCTGTCTGTCCTTCCCACGGTGGTGCTAGCTTGGTTGTGGTCGCAGCTGTGCAGGTCTGAGGTGATGGAGTAAGGGTGCCCCTCCCCCTTAGGGGGCTCGCCTGTGCCCAGTGAATTCTTTCGGGGTCGGAGGCGAGCTGTAAGAACCAGACTGAATGCAGAGCTGCTGGCTGAAGCTGGGGTTTCCCCCCCTCTCCAACAGGGACTCCCAGTGTCCTCCAGTCCCTCGGGTTTGCCCCATCGGTGCTGAGGAAAATGGAAGGGAGTGGTGGGGGGGGGTGAGAGGGAGTCTGGGAATCTGGCAGGAGATGCAGCAGGAATAGGTGAACCTGGAAAGACAAGCCCCTCTTTATTGGTGCCCCCACATCCTTTGAGCCCCCATGTCCACAGGCCGGGATTTGGGGGGAGCCTGAAGTTCTGCTTCAGAGCCCTGACCTGCCACCCCACCTCCAAATGCAGAGACTAGGGGTACAGCCCACATGCAGTTGTGGAACCCGAGGGACCTCGGCCTGGTGAATTCAGGGACTCCCAGCCTCTTCCAGCCCCCCTCCTCGCGGCTGCTGCTCTCCGCAAGGCCTAGGCAAGCCGGGGCATTGGTGGGGAGGGGGTGTGGGCGAGGCCTGCTCCCTGATCCACAGCTGTGTCTGTGCCTGAGTGGGGAGGGTCTGAGTTCACGCTCTTAAACGAAGGCGACAATCTCTGCTCCGTTTCATGGGGAATTTGACGGTAGCGGGGAGCCTGGGCCGGGTGATCCGAGTTGCCCCGCTTCCGCTGCCCCTGCGGGGTGGGCAAGCAGGGTACGCAGGCAGCTGGAGAGTTGAAAAGAAGTGGTGGCCAGGACAGAACGGGGCATCTGTTTACAGACACTATGTCTGAGGAGCTCTCCCAAATAGTAGAGGCCCATAGGGAAGGGTCTTTAGGGGCGCCTTTCTTCTAGGAAAACTGAGGTTGGGGCAGATGGGCCCTGTCGGCTGGCGAAGACGCAAAAGGAGGAGTGGGGCGTGAGACCTTCTCCTTCATCGCGTCTTGTTTGCTCCTTGACTGCAGTGTGGCTCAGCCCCCAGACGCCTGGGTGGCTGCCTGGGCTGAGATGGGGTTCTACACCCCCCGGAGGCCTAGTGTACCCACCCCAGCAGGTCGCCTGGGAGGGGCAGGAGAGGAGGCCTCTTCCTCCTTTGTGTCCGGACAGAAGTGGCCGCCGCGCCCGGAGCCGGTCCCGCGGCAAAGGCTCGGCAAGCAAGCGGACTGCACAATGCCACGGCTGCTCCCAGCTCGCGCCCTGCCCCGTCCTGCCTGCCTATCGCCGCCCTTCCTCCCTCTCGCTCTCTGCTCGCCTTCCTCTCCCTGCTCTCCCATCTCTTTTCATCTTGCCCCCCCTTTCCTTTAATTCTCCCCTCTCCTCTTCTTTTTATCTCAGTCCTCCGTTTTCTTCTCTCTTTCCCTCCTTCCTCCCTCTCCATGGGCCTGGCGCCGTGTTTCAGTTGTTATGTCTCAGGCTCAGTCTCTCTCAGGCTCTGTCCCCTGATGTCCTCTAGGTCTCTGTCTGGCCCCGGGCCCGCTGAAGGCTACACGTCTCTGCTCAGTGCTGCCAGCAGCCGCCCAAGAGCCGGGCAGGGTCCCCAGCCGCCAGGGCTGGGGGAGGTGCTGACGGTGCTGGGGATTTGGAGAAAGCCTCGGCAGGGGGACCGGAGGGAATCTCCTGTCTTTTCCTTGAACTAGTGAGGGAGAATTTTTGATTGACAGCTAACCCAACTCCATCAAGGCCAAAGAGATATTCTGTTTCTTGCTGTAATTTGGATTTCCCACACCAGTCCAGTCCGGGGGAGGGGAAGACAATCAGAGCTGAGGGCGAGGAGGCTGAGGCCCCGAGTTGTCTCTCCCCAGCCAGGCACTTCACACACACACCCCGTGCGTCGAAATCCCAGCCCCGCTAGACCGAAAAGGAAAGAACTGGAGAGGGGGAGGGACAGGGACTGGGGAGGGGACCCGGGAAAGCTGGGGTCAGTGCTGCAGGCTGCAGATCTACCCTCCCCCCTCAACTTTCCCCCCCCCCCAGAACACACAAGCTACACACTCTTGGACATCTCTCCCTAGCCCTTCTCCACCCCAGAGGAGACAGGTCGACAGAGATGCAGGAGAAAACCATCCTTCACCCCCACCCCCAGCGTTTGGTCCCCTCCTGGGGACAGGAGTGGGAAAGAAGGGCAGGCGTCTCATGTCTGGGAATCCTTGTCCTTCCCTGCTGCCTCAGAACCTGTGTCTCAGCCTTAGCTCCTGCCTATTTTCCATAGCACAAACTGGGACTCCTCTCTTCTGACCCTGAAATTGCACCCCTCCTTCAAACTCACTCTGCCGAGCCTAGGGTGCATCATGTCTCTGGGGGACATCACCTGCCTTTCTTCCTACTCCCCAGCCAACCTCCCTGCCCCCTCTCTTGCACCCACACTGAGAATGTCCTGCTTGCCAAAAGCCCACCTTTACAAAACCACCATGGGGCAGTCTGATGGAAAGCAAAGGGCTGGGCAACAAACCCCAAATTCAAGGAGGAGGGTAGCAACCAACTTATTGGGGGGAGGAATCCAAGTTGTCTGATCTTCCCTACAATCACACTGCCCCCTCCGGAATTCCTGCGTCCGACCCCAAAGAAATTGCTTTCTCCCATTCCTCCGTTGCTTTTTTCCCGTTCCAAAAACAGCCTACAATTTTATTTAATGAAAGACACATTTATGAACAATCAAATGATCCTCATAAAAATTTTATTGAAGGACGTAAAAACAAGCTACTTGCCCACGACCGAGGTCGCTCTCTCTTGCCTTGCCTGCTCTCACCCTGGCTCTCTGCAGACAGAGCCCTGGAGTGACTTCTTTTGGGGGGCAGGGTGTCGCAGAGATGGAGTTGGGGGCAAAGGAGGGTGAGCAGGAAGACGGGATGGGGACGCCCCACTTAACTTGTGCTGATCTCTCCTCCACTTCTTCAAGCTGGCAAAGAAAGATAAATAGATACAGACAATAAATTTAAAATAAAGGAGCTTGCATATCTGTGCCAAAGCAAAGAGAGGACTTCTGATGATAAAGGTGTATGAGGTCCCGAGGTCCTACCCCTCCCACACGCAGACCACCTTCCCCAAGTTGCCCTACCCCAGATTTGGGGGGCTGAGTTGGCCAGTGGCAGAAGGACGCTCCCCTTTCCCTCCTTCCCTCCCTCCACCCCAGCTTCCCCAGTCCCCTCCCACCCTCCCTCCCTCCCTCACTGCTTCTGCTCCTGAAAGAAATACATACACACACACTATTTAAAAACGCATTTTTAAAAGCCACGTTCCGAACTGACAATCGCTGATCTCGGCTCGCGCAGAGACTGCAGGAGCGTCGGGGCCGACAGAGACGGATTACGTCAAGAAATAGTTCCTCCACCTACCTCGGCCGGCCTCTCCGCCCCTGCGAGGCTCCCGCGCCCAAGCTCGGCCCTGGGGGTCCGGCAACCCTGGCTTCGGGGACTGCCATTTTCACCCCATTAAGAAATCCTCCAGGGTGGGGGGGTGCGGGAGGCCATCTGCTTAGGGGTGGACATGGGCAAGGGGGTGCTCTGATGAGGTACGAGTTGTCCTGAGGGGGTGGCCGGTGCCTTGGGTCCAGAGTTCCGGACCCCCAGGAAAACGCAGGTCGCGGGGATCAGCAGAGAGAAGGGGGTGGGAGAAGGGGGGGAAAGAAAAAGCAAGGAAAAAAAGCCCCTGCGCATTGATCCGCGCCGTATTTTTGGGTAAATACGATCACGTGGGGGCCGGGGAACCAATGAGCTGCGGGGAAAAGGCTGGAAAAATAATTACCTGCCTTGATTGTTCTGTGAGCAGATAAAAAGTACATATACAGTTCATACAATAATCTTATGTATGTAAAACCCTGTTACGATGTCGGCGACGGGGCCCATCAGTAACTATTACGTGGACTCGCTCATCTCTCACGACAATGAAGACCTCCTAGCGTCCAGGTTTCCGGCCACGGGGGCTCACCCCGCCGCCGCCAGACCCAGCGGTTTGGTGCCGGACTGTAGCGATTTTCCGTCCTGTAGCTTCGCGCCCAAGCCGGCAGTGTTCAGCACGTCGTGGGCGCCCGTGCCCTCGCAGTCGTCCGTGGTGTACCACCCGTACGGCCCCCAGCCCCACCTCGGCGCCGACACGCGCTACATGCGGACTTGGCTCGAGCCGCTGTCCGGCGCCGTCTCCTTCCCCAGCTTCCCGGCCGGGGGCCGTCACTACGCCCTCAAGCCGGACGCCTACCCCGGGCGCCGCGCCGACTGCGGCCCGGGCGACGGCCGCAGCTACCCGGACTACATGTACGGCTCGCCCGGGGAGCTGCGCGACCGCGCCCCGCAGACACTGCCCTCGCCCGAGGCGGACGCACTGGCCGGCAGCAAGCACAAAGAGGAGAAGGCCGACCTGGACCCCAGTAAGTTGGGAGCAATTTTCCTTTACAACCGGCGCGGGAGGGGAGGGAGGCCGGGCGGGGGGGAGCCAGATTACAGCCCCTCGCAGCAGCGCAGGGAGCGCGGGAGAGGGGCGAGGGCGAGGGGGCGAGGACTCAATAAAAGCGAATTACCTTGGGGAGCTTTCAGGGGCAGGAAGGTCTGAGAAGGGAGCCCAGGGAGCCAGGTTGGGAGAGGGCTGAGGGGGGCTCCTCTCCCTGGAGCTGGCTTTGATGAGAGACCCCCCCCACCCCCCAGCCCAGGCTTTTTGGCTCAGTCGCTACTTTCCAAGAAATGCAGACAGGGCCAGGGGATGGGGTAGGGGGTGAGGTTCATTTTATGGTTTGAGGTGGGATTGGGGGAGAGATGAGGAGGACATTGGGGGCAGAGAGGAAATACCCCAGGGAAAAAAATCACCCCTACCTCCCAGCCAGCATGGGGGTTCTCACCCCACCAGGGAGTCATTAAACAGAAGGTGCATGGACTTCTTCCCCCAGGAGCACTAGGTGAGGGGTCTGGGGGATTTCACAGCCTGGGAACTTGGAGAAATCAGGACTTCCAGAGTTGGGGAAGAGAAGTGGGGTCCCAGTCTCCTTAAACTTGAGAGCCCTCTTCTGAGGCTCTGCAGGAAAGAGGGTTGAGAACTGGACTCAGGGATGAAGAATGGGGGGGAGGCATCTCCGGATTAGAGAATTATACACACACATACACATAGACACACACACACACACACACACACACACACTCCCTTCAAGGAGACTAGAGCCTTCTGAGTATTGCAAAGAAGGGCAGGGGTAGGTGGGGGGGGCAGGTGGGAGCTGCTGGGCCAGAGAAGGGGGAAAGAAGGGGAAACAGGGGAGGGGGTGCAGCCCCTGGGTGTGAGGAAGTGTCTGGGGGAGTCCCAGGAGGGGGGTGCAGGAAATCCTTTCCTCAAGCCCCATAAGGGGCCAGGGCCTAATTATACCCCTCTGAAGGCTTCCCTCCTTGCCCTCAGCTACTCCCATAAACCTGAAATTGGAGGCTTGGCTCCTGCAGAGCCTGTCCTGGGGCTGGCAGGAGGGGAGTACTGGAAGCCTAACAGGGAAGCTAAGATATGGGGGAGCCTGTCCCAAGGCCAGCAGCTCTCTGGGGAGAGGAGAAAGGCTTTCCCCATTCTAGCATCACTCTGAGAATTCGCCTCAGCAGGGTTGAACTCCGAGAGCGGAGCCGGGCACTGAAGAGGGTAGTGAGGGGCTTAAGGACTCTCCGGGTCAGGAAACAGAACTGCTGAAATTTCAGGACTCGGTCGTGGGCTGGGAGGGTGGGAGGGGGCAGAGGAGGAGGGAAGTGGGGAGGAGAGAGACCTCGCTATAAAAATAAAAAACAAGAGAGAGAAGCGTTTATGGGCCTATGAAACGGTTGGGAATTTGGACTTTTTATGAGCATATTCTCGAATTACTACTCTTGAAGCTGAGGACCGGACTGTAGGGGCTTTGATAGCTTTGATTTCCTATAGTTTTAGGTGCTAGAAATTGAAGAGGGGGAAGATGGGAAGGAGGCAGAATGCACAAGGAGTCAGGGAGAAAATTCCCAAAGCAAAACGTGTCCAAATTCAGGTTCAATTGTTGCATTAGGGGAGCCTGGCTAAGCCTGGGGGGTAGGGTGGCAGGGGTCCTGGGCTAGAAAGGGGCTCCACTGACCCCTGCCTGTGTTTGGCCCTCCAGGCAACCCCGTGGCCAACTGGATCCACGCCCGCTCCACGAGGAAGAAGCGCTGCCCCTACACCAAGTACCAGACGCTGGAACTGGAGAAGGAGTTTCTCTTCAATATGTATTTAACCAGGGACCGTCGGTACGAGGTGGCCCGGGTTCTCAACCTCACCGAGCGGCAGGTCAAAATCTGGTTTCAGAACCGGAGGATGAAGATGAAAAAGATGAATAAAGAGAAAACCGACAAGGAGCAATCCTAAACCCTGCCCCAGCCTGCTGCTTCGGCACAGCCAAGGGAAAAACAAAAAACCCCACAAAAATACCCCAACCCAGGCGGGAGAGAGCACGAAAAGAAAAGGAGAGAGCAAGATAGAGAAAAGCCAATCAGCTTAAAAAGAAAAAAAAAAAGGAAGGGGAAAAGGAAAGCTCTTGAGATTGGGGGGGGTTCGGTGTTGAGAAATTGGTGTTTTAGGGTTAGCTCTACCCAGCGAGGAGGAGGTGGGGAGAGAAGCCGCATTCTCTTCTCCCAGCGCAACTGAAATAAATAACACACACAAATGTGATTTTTTCCCTCCTTTCTTCAGAGAAGCCAGTACTTGAATCGCTATATTTCTATTTTTTTTTTTCTGTATCGTATTTGGTCCGGGCCATCCCTCCCCAGGCCTGGGGTGCTCTGCGTGCAGATTTTGTACAAAAAAAGACACACACACCTACACAATAACAATCCCCAGCCCAGGAGCGGAGGGGCGAGGGCCCGGACCGTGCGGCAGGCTGGGTCCGGCGGCTGGGTCGGCGGCGCAGGCCCGCGCCTCGGGCATGTACATAGCCGTGTGTCTCCTCGTCCCCAGCGTCCGTCCTGTTACGTGCTTCTGTTTGTTATGCTAGAACAGCTCTGTGTTAATATATCGAAGTCACTTAAAAACCCAGAAACCCAACCGTATCCAGTTCTCGTTATTTCTCCTCCCCGTGGCTCCCAGGCTGCTGTCGTGCAGGAGGCAAGCGCTCTGTTCCTTTGGGGCCAGCCAGAGCCAGGGAAGGGGCTCCTTCTACCTTGGAAGGGCAAGTGCCTGCCGCTGCTCTCCAGGCAGGGTGGGGTGGGCGTGAGGGCTCCAGGGATGGCGTGGAGGCTGCTGAGGCCCGAGCCCTGCTTGTGCCTGCCTGTGAGTTTCCTGGTAGCTCGATGGAGTCCAGGGGGGTGGGGGCATGGCATGAATGGTTTTCCCTGGCTGTAATTAATTGTAATAATTTATGCGTACACGAGATCGGAGGGAAGAGATAGGTGAAGATGAAAGTTGGGTGCTGGGTGAGGGCCCGGGCTGGATTCTTGCCTGCCTGCATTGGCTCTTCGAGGGATGGCTGGGAGGGAGGGAGGGTGTGCAGTGAGCGGTGAGAGAGAAGGCTGAGCAGGCCTCAGGGAGCAGAATAGGCACTGGGGACTGCATTGAGAGTAAAAGAAGGGAGAGAGAGAGAGAGGAGGGAGAGAAGGAAGGAGGGAGAGAGGAAGTAGGGAGGGAAGAAAGAAAGGGAAGGAAGGAAGGGAGGGAAGGAGGAAGGAGAAAGACGGCAAAAGCAATACAATCAGAATTAGATTTAGTTTCAACTTCTCAATGCATTCTCAGCTTCTCCCTCTCGCTCTCCCTCTCCTAGTTCTCTTTTCTTCTCAGTCTCTCTCTCTGTCTAGTGGTTAGTTTGAATGTTGGTTTGGGGGTAACAGAGTTATGCTGAGTGGCTGCAGCGTTTCTGGGGGTGACATGGTCAAGGCCTAAGGAAGCTGGTCAGGGATTAGCCTGGAGTGGGGTGTTCCCTGATGGTGGTGGGACCCCAGGCACAAGGGTAGAGGCCAGTATGTGCAACAGCTCATTGGGGCTGGTCAGTTGCACTGCACCCCAGAGCGCCTTCCCCGGCAGTTTTCATCTGGTAATCAGAAGCAGACACGAGCTGCTGGGTATGCCTCAGCCCGGCGCCCCCTTTCTCGGAAATCCCCCAATCTGGAAACTATTAAACTCAGACGGCTTGAAATATAGTGCTTTAATATCTCAGGCTGCCCATTCTGGCGAGGGTGCAGGGTGTTGTTCTGAGTACTTGGGGAATACCACCATAAAAGAAAATCATTGGGGATCCCAGTCCTTCTGCGGCGTCCTCCATCGCATGGCCTTACAGGATTGGTGAGGCACTTGGAGGGACCAGCCCCTTCCCCATCATTTGAATCTCCTACTCCCTCCTTCCATTCAACACTCCAATTTCGGGGGCTGGAGGAAGGTGGGAAGGGACAAACATTTCGTTTGGATGGTATTTTGAGGGGGACAATCAAAAGTCGCAAACACTGGTTTTTCCCAGTGGCTGAAGCACCTTCTCTTCTTTCCCACTGAAGAGACCTCCTCCCTAATTCTAGAAGCAGTTGTTTTCTTGGTCCTTTTGAATGGTGTTTTGCCTGTAGTTTATCCTCTTTTCTCAATCCTCACTCCCCCCTTTGGCCTTTTTGCTGTTCTGGAACACTGGCGTTGGTTTCACACCCGGTCGGAGGCCAGGACACCCATGTCCCTGGATCCTGACTGCCGGTCCTGACTGCGGGGACTCGGGCTTTTCTCCCAGCCCAGGCTCCGCGGCGTTTCCAGGCCTCCACCCCGCCCCTGCTCCAAGGCCCTGTCGCCTCCCCTCGTCCATCAGCGCGGCCTGCTTCCTGCAGCCCGCCGGAGCCGGCCTTACTCGGGACAGGAAGGAGGGCCGCAGGGCTCAGGGCTCCGGGCTCCGAGGGCCCTGGAGAGAGCGTGGGATCCAGAACAGGCCCACCCGGCCCAGCCCACTGTCCAGTTCCAGCTCAGCCTCCAGCCTGCAGGTCAGGATTGGATTCATTTTTTAAAAATTTATTACAATTTGTGAATTAAAACCACAACACAACACACATCTAGGGAAAGAAGCGAAAGCTGGGGTGGGGGGAGAGGGAAGAGGAGCTAGCAAACGCCCTCCTGCCCTAATCTTCCCCTCCCACCTCTCCTCTGCTCCTTTGTCAGAATCACAAAACCCTAAAGGTTGTTCCACTTGGGAAGGCAGCGGATAGGTACATTTCCGCAGCCCCGAAATGCCACTTTTATGGCGCTGTTTGTCTCCCTGCGCTGGATTCTGAATGGGGCCGAACAAAACAGCAGCGCGGAGCTGGCTAGACGTCTGGGCTTAATTGTTTTATGGTTTAAATAAGGTGGACACTCTTTCCTTTGAAATCGGATTATAGGAATGTTTTGTCTATGGCCCACGGAGAACAGGACCTCACTGGCTGGGAGGGAGAGGTGGAGAGAGAGAGAGGCGCGCGTGAGAGAGAGAGAGAGAGAGAGAGAGAGAGAGAGAGAGGTGGGCTACAAACCAGGGGGCAAACAATCGGGAGAAGTCAGCGTCCCACCCCAAAGTCCTGCAGGAGGCGGCGGAATAGGTGGTGCGGATCCAGCGGCAGGGTAAGAGGAACGAGGAGTTTAGGGTGCGCGCCGCGGGCAGGAGGTCGCGGGAGCCTCGGAGCGTGCTTCTGCGTGAGCGGAGGTGTTCCGAGCCCAGAAATGCGCCTGAATGGCGGGGGATCGCGGCAGGTCCTTTGCACAGTGTCTCTTAATGCGGGAAGGGAGGGTGACAAAAAGAAAATAGTGTGAAACCTTTGAGAAGGTTTATTTGGAGAACTTGGAAAACACAAGGACAGCGGTCCTGGGAGAACTCCCTTCCGGGGACCCCTCACTCTCTCGCACCCGTTTGGGAACTCCTTCCTCTCTCTTCCCACCTTTGGGCCAAGGCTGGGATCTGCTTACTCTATCTGTGGGCTTTTTCCCGGCCGGACTGCATTGGAGCAAGTGGCCGCGAGGTGGCGCTGTTGCTCAATGTTAGACGCGGCGGCAATGCCCCTGGCCGGCCTGGCCGCACTGACATTTGAGGCCGGCCGGGAGGAGCAGCGGGGAGAAGGCCCCGCGCCCCGGCCCAGCCCGGCCCCACTGGCTCTGAGCAAATCAATCCTCTCACCTGCGAGGTGTAAATAAATCGCGAGTGGCGGCGGGAGATGGGCCCTCGCTCTGGCAGCAGGCTCGAGAGGCTCTGGAGCGCTGGCGTCGAGAATAATCGCTTTGCGAAGGAGATAAGCACCGGGCAGGCAGCGCGCAATTAACACAAAAAGGCAGAATGACCCGGACGAACGAACATAAATCCGTGGTACCTAGGAGGGAGGAGCAGGCCTTGGGGCGAGGGGCAGAGACGCCCCAGCGAGGATGGCTGCTTGCGGTTCCTTTATTTCCAAGCTCCGGGAGCGAAATCAACCAGATACGTGTAAAAGAAAAAAAGACAATCAAATGAAAAAAAAAAAAAAGAAAAAAGAAAGACGAGGGACCCCCAAAAGGGGAAATCGAGTCCAGCCAGGGGTTTCAGGACTGGTGGGCCCTGAGAGCAGACGGTGGTGGCGGGACAGTCACATTCCAAGACACAAAGGCCTGGAAGAATAGCTCTGTGGCAGGGTTTTCGCTGGACCATAAAATGTGGAGATATCCCCCCACCCTCTAAAAGATAAGGCGCAGGCCCCAGAGCGGATCTGGCCTGCCGAGCCTCCTCTTTCCAGGCAGGGAAGGGAAAATATTTATGACAGTCCCCAGTGACCCAGATGCTGGGAACCCAGAGCCCATCTCGTTCAGCTTGGTACTCTGAGCAGAGTGGCTCAGCGAAGGCAGGGCTGAAACCAAGGCTGGCGCTTGCTCTGATAGTGGAGGAGACCCCTGTCATGCCCCGCATGTCCTGGACCCTAGGGAGGCCTGCAGCCCTGGCACAGACCTCCTCTGATCCTCCCCTCCTGCTGCTCCAGGGCCAGAGTTCTGGACGTTTGCAGAGTTTGGGCAGTCCTTAATTCAGGTGCAGGTGGGCTCCTCCATATTCAAGGGATCCTGCAAGTGTCTTTTGCTGGGGCCCCAGTGACTCTTCTTTGGGAATTTGGCTGACAGTGGCCATTTTCCCAGCAGTTATTTAGATAATAGAGGGACTGGAGGTGTGTTATTCTACCCCACCCTTTCCTGCACTGCCATTCCTTCATCCGTCCCCAGAGCTGGGCTCCGGATGGGGAAGAAAAAGATCTGGTTTTCTAACAGCCTCCTTCCTCATCCAGCCCTGAAACCCCAGGATGTGGAAGGAAAATCGGTGGCAAATTTTTTCATGATGCAAACAGCTGAAGAGGCACGTGTGTTTGTCAGGTATTCCTCCCCTATGTGCCTGGGTGCACAGGGTCTGTGAGGTGACAGGGGTGCTTCTGGGCATGCATGATAGTTGAGGTGTTTCGGGCTGGGAGGTGGCACATCCAGTGTGTGCGTATCCCGAGTGTGCCCCACTACTGCCCTGTGTGCCACAACCTCACATACCGTGCAAGGGGAGGACCCCGGAAAAATCCTTCTAATTCCTCTTCCTCATTCGTATGCACACAGCACACGTATTCACAGCTCTCTCACTTTCTGCCTTTTCTCTCTGTCTGTGTTAAACCCCACATAACTGTACACATTTATGGCCAGAGAAGGGTGCTGATGGACCAAGGTTCTTTTATCCATTAGAATTACCTTGAATTTACCTAGTCTTGGGGTTGGGGGAGGAACCCCCTAGAGAAACTGTGGGTAAATACTTAAAGAGTGTCTGTTGACAGTTCCCATCCACATCCTGGCCTGGGCTGACTGCCTGGGCAAGTAGGGGCTGCAGTGAAGCCAGGGGGCCCCTCCAGGCCCAGCTAACATTTCCTATAGGGCTAGAGTATGTGGGGACAAGAGGCCTGCTCCAGTCCCCTCCAATCCAGATACAAATAGTCTCCTGAGAAGAAGCATCCTGGATTAGCCCAGCCCGAAACCAGGGACCCGCCAGCTGCCCTCTCCTCTGTCCCCATAAACTGCTTTGCTCTCAGAGCCCCCAGCCAAGCTTCAGGCAGGAGCTGGTGTCTGAAGGGGCAGTGTAGCCCTGCCTGGGTATATGGAGTGCGCCCCACCTCCGGCCCTCTCCTCTACCCAAGGCAGGCAAGCAAGAAAATCTTAGGGATGGGGGAAGGTAGGGCGGCTTCCCACCCTGACGAGGGGCAGGAGACATGGAGGGTTGGGATGCCTGAAGTATTTGGGGATCTGCTGTGCGATGTGCCGGCCCCTTGTGAGTCCCTGGCTTAAGGACCCCCTGGGGAGCCCATCTTTTGGGTTAGGGGACCTGCTCTCTCTTGCAGGCATTCAGCCCCCTGGGGGAGGGTCTCGTACCTGTTGAGGTAACCTGAGTTGACCTGCTGGCTCAGGTATCTCTGTCTGAGAGGAAGGAAAGGGGAAGGGGGGAGAGGCACCTTCAAATCTGAATGCGCACCTTGGAGAAGCTGGCCCCAGCCCTTAGCTGGGGCTGGCTCGCCACCCCCCGCAACACACATATACC
>NC_048233.1:43516932-43611125 GCF_002007445.2 Ailuropoda melanoleuca
GAGCCGGCCGGGCCCGGCACCCAGGCGCCCCCCACCTGCCCAGCCCAGCCCCGGGGAGCCGGCCGGCCCGGGGTTCGCTCCCGGGGGAGGGGACTTTGGGGGTACCGGGCGGGGGAGTCGCGAGCCGGAGGGGAGGGAGGCGGGATTTCATGTGCCCAGCATGAGCTCCTACTTCGTCAACCCCCTGTTCTCCAAATACAAAGGCGGCGAGTCCCTGGAACCGGCCTATTACGACTGCCGGTTCCCTCAGAGCGTGGGCAGGAGCCATGCGCTGGTGTACGGGCCCGGCGGCTCGGCGCCCGGCTTCCAGCACGCCTCGCACCACGTCCAAGACTTCTTCCACCACGGCACCTCGGGCATCTCCAACTCGGGCTACCAGCAGAACCCGTGCTCGCTGAGCTGCCACGGAGACGCCTCCAAATTCTATGGCTACGAGGCGCTCCCCAGACAGTCCCTTTATGGGGCTCAGCAAGAGGCGAGCGTGGTGCAGTATCCCGACTGTAAATCCTCCGCCAACACTAACAGTAGCGAAGGACAAGGCCACTTAAATCAAAACTCGTCTCCCAGCCTCATGTTTCCATGGATGAGACCCCACGGTGAGAAGCCTTTTCTCTTTCCCCCTTGGTCTCCCGCGCTCCGGGGTCTTCCCCCCTCCCTTGCCTCCTTTTTGTCTGCCCTCGCGTTCCCTCCTGGCTTTGGGGTCTCTCCGGCCCCACCCCCGTGCCGGAGTGGGTTTCTCGAGGTTGGGAGGTTCAGCTGGGGGTGGGGCGCGGGGCTCGCCTGGGATATTTGGGGGACTGGGGTGAAGGTGGTGTCTGTGTGCAAAGGGTTAAAAATCGTTTTCTCCACCACTGTCTGTCTGTCGGCCTGTCTCTTTCTCTGTCTCTCCCTCTTGCCATCTCTAAAGTCAAAGTTGGGGAGGTGGCTGGGCAGGGGCCCGGAGGACCCTGAGGTTATCAGCCTTTGAAACAAACCAGTCTTTCCAAAAGGCAGAAAGCCTCAGTCCAGAACAGTGGCCAGGCTATCTTGGGGTGAAGGGAGACCCCTGTTTCCCTCCCCTACCTGGACCAGAGGGTGACAAGACCCCAAGGACAGGTGCTCTGGCTCTCTGGGGTACCCACTGCCTCCTCTCAGAGAACTAGCCTTAAGGCCACCACCCCAACTTTGCTTTAGTTCCCTCAGTTGGAGAGAAGAGAGGGAGCCAGAGACGAGAGAAAAGAGTGCAGGGAAGGAGAGGGGCCATGCAGATTAGAGGGCTCTGGGGTCCAGAGGACCCAAGCAGAGCTGCCCGCAATCAAAGGTTTGTGGACTTTCCCTGAGACCTTCAGAGTAGCTCAGGCCATGAACCCCTCCAAGGGTGGCCCCTCATGGCCCAATTTCGAAGTAAAAGGGGAAGCGAGAAAGCGACAAGTTCCAGCGGGGATGGCCCGTGATTTATTTGCTGGTCTCCAGTTAGCAATCAGGCCAAGAAGTGATACATTCCAGGAGATCAATTATTTTTCTTCCTGGCAAGGCATTAGGCAGAGGGATTCAAGGAGGGGGCAGTGAGCAGAGCCCCTCTTCTTTACCCCCAGACCTTTTTTCCTTTCTTTTGGAAACAGAATCTGTCCCCAGCTCTGCTCACCAAATGCCACTCTGCACTTGTAAACAAAGCTACAAGGTCCAGTTTCCTGAGACTGCAGGCCTTGGGGGGGGGAGGCGGGGACTCTGCAGTGCTCCCCCCGGGCCCCTGCCATCCCCTAGTTTCCTGATCGACCCCAGTCCCTGCCCCCACCCCCACCCCATCTCCCAAGGTGAAGCCAAACCAAAACAAGCCCCCAAACTTTCCTGCTCTTGCCTGCTCCCTGCTCTCGCCTGGTCTTCAGGAGGGAGGGGAACTGGGGAGATCACAGGGGGAACTTTAGGGGAGGAAGAGTGACAGGAGAAAGCCGAGCCCCCACCCAAACATAACCAGATTGGGGTTCTATTCTGTCCAGCTCCGGGGCGGCGCAGCGGAAGGCAAACTTACAGCCGGTATCAGACCTTGGAACTAGAAAAGGAGTTTCTCTTTAATCCTTATTTGACACGAAAGCGCCGGATTGAAGTCTCTCACGCCCTGGGACTGACTGAGAGACAAGTGAAGATCTGGTTCCAGAACCGAAGGATGAAGTGGAAAAAGGAGAACAACAAGGATAAACTGCCTGGAGCCCGAGATGAAGAGAAGGTGGAGGAAGAAGGAAACGAGGAAGAGGAGAAAGAAGAGGAGGAAAAGGAAGAAAACAAGGACTAAGCAAAAAAGAGAACCCCCCCCTCCCTTAGCAACTCCCTTGAAGTTTCGTTTTATGGTAGCGGATAAATTGAGAAGTTTACGACTGTCATTTGCTTTTATAGAGAATAGAATGACACTTAAAACTCTAACTACCTGTCAGATACTTGCGGCTCTGGTTTTATTACCTTTGGACTTCCCCCATCTTTATTTGTTTGGGGCTGAAGGGGGGAGACCGAGACACCACGAAAAGTTCGGACTCTGTCTCAGTCCTTGCCCCAACACACACACTTGCCCCCTACCCCCACCCTTCGGAGTCCTGCTTGGATTTTTAAGGTCTGAGACCTGGCCTCTTCGCTCCTCTCTCAGCCCTTCTTGCCACACTCCCACCTCCCTGCCTCTCTGGTATTTATTTTAGAGGGGAGCCCTCTCCTGATGCCTAAGAAGACTCGTGGCTTTGTTTTTATGCTAGGATTAGTGCATTACATTTATTTCTTTCAAAAGAAAGGAAAGAAAAGTGAAGGAAGGAAGGGAAGGAAAGGGAGATGTTTAAAGAAATTTTTAAAATGATAGCAAGGAATATCCCTTCTCCCTCTCTGGGGCTCCCCCACTTAAAAAGACCCCCTTGACTTTCTCTAGAAACCTGATGGAAACCTGAAGGAGATGCGGGTCTCTCCCCTCCCCCCCCCCACCGGGTAGATAGGAGCCAGCCGTCGCTGCTAAAATCCTACCTAGCCGTCCCATGGTCACTCGGGCCCATGCCTTCCTCCCCTTCGCTGTCTGATTTCTGTTGTTGGGCCCAGCTTCCTCTGAGCCGCACTAGTATTAGCGCTCAGAAATCACCATAATCATGAAAATAATAAGAATGATAAATAATAATAATACTGATAATAAATCTTTAACATACTACCTAAAGGGAACCTGCAATAATCTTGAAAAAATAAAAAAGAAATTTTTAAAAATCTTAATATGCAAGAAAAAAAGAGAAAAAGACTAAAATTTAAAAAAAAAGAAAGAAACCTCCACCGTATTTTATCACTACCTATAGAAAGAAATCCTGCTTTGAGAGTATTCGTAATGCGGTTTTGTTGTCGTTTGTTGCTGCTGATTTCACTAAGAAAAACCCAACAACTGAGACTGCCTAGCCCGCCGGTCCTGTGCGCTTTTATTGTGCTTCTAACCCCCGTAGAGTAGAACTAAATCGCACTGAACGTATAGTTAACTCTGTCTTGAATTCTCTGTTTATGCAATGTGCTCGGAAAAAAAAAACGTTAAATATATCTATAATAATAATTTTTGGTCATTTGTCTTTATGTCCAGTTATGAATGTAGATTTTGTGTCCCGGCAGCCCTGTTCCTGGTCCAAGTACTTTGTATTGTATACGTGAGTCATAATAAAAAAAAAAGGAGAAAAAATATTGGAAGCTGGAATGACTTGCTTTTTTTTCCCCCACCCCCCCCCCCCCCCCCCCCAGTTCTCTACTCCTCCTTCCCTCCTTATCCTTCTTTCCCAGCACTGTGGAAAAGGTCTCCGTCACTGATCTGACTTTGGGGTGGGGAACTCACGTGGAGAAGCGCCTAGGAGTTGAGAGGGCAGGCTGGGCAGGGAGGGCAGGTGAAAGGTGGGGGAGGTGTCGAGGGGAAGGAAGAAGAGCAGTGTGCTTCAAGTATGCTCTTGGGAGAACCTTGGCTCCGAACAAAATGGGTTTCTAGATGCCAGGATCCCAGTGGGAAGAAAGCGTCTCCCCACTTACTCACCTTCCTCCTCCTCAGCCCTGGGCTGGGCCCAGACAAAGAATCTGTCCCCCACGCCCCTCCCACAGCCAGGCCTTTTACTACCAGGGACTGAGGATGAGACAGTGGGGTTTTTTTCTGATCCACACGCCCCTCGTGGTCAACCCTGGGCACCCAGCACCCAGCACTAGAACAGTGAAGGGGGGGGGGAGGAATGTGAGGCTCAAGGCAGCCTGGAGGACTTGGCTGGGGAGGAGATGGCTAGGGTGGGGGATGGGGAAGCTTCAGCCTGCGGGAAAGGAAAGGAGAAGGGGAAGGTGAGTGAGTTGGTCCACCAAGCAGCCTGGGACCATGTTCTGAAATTCAAATTCCGTCAGCACAGAGCCATCACTGTCACCCAGGGTGCCAGCATCTACACCAGCCACTCTTCTGGCTGTTTCAAGCTGGCTCCCGGCTTCACCTTGGCAATTGGGCAGTCTGCCCTGCTCTCAAAGTGTGGGCCCTTGGCCTGGGGGTGAGGAGGATGGGCCTGCTGAGTGGACAGTCCTCCATCCCAGCCACACCAAGGTAAAGAGAGTCTTCATTGGACTCCCCATTCCCCAAAATAAGGGGTTGAAGGCTCAGGGAGTCAGGGGGCAAAGAGGTCTCTCACTCCTCCCTGGTGGGTCCTAGGCAGAGCAATCTGTTTATGCCAGGAGGATTCTGGTCAAATAATACCAAATTCCAGAGATACAAGTCATCTGACTCATTCGGGAGAAGGAGGAAAGGGAAGGAGATGGGATCTTCTGGTCCTTAAAACCAGATCCCCCAAAGACTGAAATATTTTTGAGGCAAGATCTCCCTCTTTCTCTCTCTCCCCCTGGTCAATGATTTTCCCAGACTTAGGCCCAGGCTGACTCTTATTTTGTGTATTTCACCCACATCTGGGTCTCTGGCTCCCACGCAAAGTTGTCATGAATACAGGATTGGGTCAGGCATCCTTGATATGGGACTCCTGCGACCCAAGAGAGGCTGCTGATTGGAAGCACAGGCTGCAGGCAGCCGGGAACAGCTTTGAACAGCTCTGGGGGAAATCCTTGGAAACCTGGGGTCCCTGCTGTGAGCCGCTGCGCCAGCCAGGTAACCCCGTTTGCTGCCGGAGGCACCGGCTACCCGCCAGGGAGGCCCAAAGAGAGAGCATTTCGCTCCGACCTCAGGCCTTCCCACAGGCATCCCTTCCAGACTCCGAGGGCCGGCCGCGGGCGTTTCATTTTTTTAATGTGGAATTATGATTGCTATCAATAAACATCGCCGGCCCCGTAGCCAAGTTGCTTGAACCCCACACTAAGTGGCTCCGAAAGACCTCGCGGAGTTTCCCCCACACCCAATGCCCCATTCATCCCTGGCCCTGCTCAGCAATGCCCGTGGCCCCAAGCCGGGCGTCGGAGGGCGGGGTGCGTCTGGCGCCCGGCACTGCTTGAGATGCGAAGCCTCGGGTGGGCCAGACCAAGAGAGCTCCAGCCACCCCTTCTTGCAAAACCCGCTCCCCCACCCCTTCTGCCCACCGCCTCTTTTTTCTCGTTTGGAGAGAAAAGGAGGTAAAACCCGTTTTATGGGGGAACTTAATTGCGAGCGGGATGCGCTCTCTTTAGAAACGCGTCCTCCCAAATGCTCCCGCCATCCCATTACCGGAATGGGGACCATTCGGCTGCAGCAGATAGGACTTTCTCCCATTCTTTACTTTTTTATTAGCCAATCAAAGTGGCTTCCGAAAGCTATTTGTGATTTGTGAAAAATAGTATCTTTCAAAATGCTGAGTTGAAGCATCTCGCTCATTTCGCCTTGAATTTATTATTCTAATCTCAACCGTAGAGACGGGATAATGCAGCTATTAAGTTGGGGGGCAAATTCGTTTCTCTGGATTTTTTTTTTTAATTCTCCGCATTTTCTCTCCCTCCCCACTTCATTGCAGAGGCCAAGGGACGTGCGGTCCTGCAGGGGACCTGGGGGGTGAGGGAGGTAGCGAGTGCTCTAAAGGGCTTTGAGGGGGACCCTAGCATGGGAGAGTGGATTGGCCTCCCCCAGCCTCATCTTCCTCAAATGAGATGTCCCACTGGCTGCCTGCCGGCCGCAGAAAGTTACCTCGCCCCAATTAGACCGAACTCGGGACAGGTTGCGCCACAGACGAGAAGTAAAATTCCCGGTGAGCAGCCCGCAGCGCGTCCCATTCTCCCATCAGCCCATTGTGAAAAGCTGGGCCAGAGCTTCCTTGTCGTAATTTTTAACTACCTGTTATAAAATTTATGGGTGGGTTTGTAAAAGAAACTAGGTTTCTGCATCCGGCCGAGGGAACTGCTTCCCATACTGAGGGAGGAAGTTTGGGGAGGGGATGAGGGACCCCCTATTGGTTGGGGTGGGGGCACCCAGCCATGGAAGTCCCCACGCCAGCTCCGTGCGGAATCAAGGGGAGAGCTTGGGGCCTTCAAATCTCCAGCTGGTGGGGAGTGTTGATATGTCTTGGCTGGGCTGCGACTGGTTGGCAAATAGTCTCTAATCCCCCACATTGGATTCATCGCCAAAATTAGGGGTCTGGAGAAAGGTGGGGGACACCTCAGGTGCTCGGAATTTAGCACAGAAGGTGGAATTTGGGGAAGGATAAGTTTCTTTTTGGAGGGCGGGCCTCCATCGTGTATCCCAGCTGCTTGGACACCACGTTTTCTGAAAAAGGCGGGTGGGTGCGGGTCACCCGACAAGATAGAAAAGCTTCAAACCGCCTTGCACCCAAAGAGGGGGAAAAAGTAGGAACCAAGGTCTTGGGCCTTAATTTTATTTTTAATTCTAAAAAGATTGGGAGTAATCTGCCATCTAAACCTAGGAATTGAGGAGACCTGACACTAGGGATGGTCTTGGAGAAGAAAAAAAAAATGTCATTTTCTCAGAGAAAGGAGCCTGGGGATGATGGGCACTTTGGGGGTTCTGGTGGCTACCCCCCACTCTCACCCCTCCTGCTGCCTCCGCAGGGCTACCCAATACTGATCTAAGCCCTCTCCGTTCTTCAGACCAGGTCAGGATTGGTTATGAGGCTTCCAGCCGCGTATCCCTCCTGTTCCTGTCTAGGGCTGAGTGGGGGGCTGCCAGAGCTCCCCACTGGGAAAGATGTAGTTCTCTTCCTAGAAAAAAAGGTAGGAGTAGGGAGCGCATCCTTTCTCAGTCCCTTCATCCCTCCAGCCGTCACTGCACCACCAGGGCCACAAACCTTTGCAAAGCCTCGCTTCCCCCAGATCCAATCTTAATACCCCATTTATTAAGAAAAATATTTAAAATTCGGTATGGGAAAGGGAGGCGGCCGACTCAGCGTCAGAATCCTTCCTTTCCTCCTCTTGCGTCCCCCCTTTGCCCTTTCTGCGCTAGCCTGGAGCAGCCTGGCCCGTGGGGAGTGGGCGGCGGGCGAGGGTGGGGTGGGGGTCGGGGGATGCTCCCTCTCCGAGAGAATTGGGTAAACATGGCGACCGCGGCGCCCATTTGCACACGCTACACAAATGCATCGCATTCCCGGTTGTTTGCAGAAAATTTACAGCTGAGTAATAAAAGTTTACGATCGACTCACAAGTTGGATTGGCCACAAGAAGTCATGTGGATTCCATCCATGAACGTGAACTTTTTATTGTGGTTTGTCCGTTCGGAGCGCTCCGCAGAACAGTCCTCCCTGTAAGAGCCTAACCATTGCCAGGGAAACCTGCGCTGGGCGCTCCCTTCATTACCAGTATTTTTTTTAATTAATCTGATTAATAATTATTTTCTCGCCCCGTTTAATTTTTTTCCTCCCAGGTGGAGTTGCCGGAAGCTGGGGGCACCTGGGGAGGGGGAGGGGGGAAGGGGCAGGAGTTGAGGGCACCTCTCTCTCCCTTCCCGATCCTCTAGCCCCCCAAGGGGCAGGAGGAATGCGGGAGCAGGAGTTGAGATAGGGAGCTGCAGATGCCTCCGCCCCTCCCCTCTCCCAGCCTCTCCCTCCTGCCCCCTTCTTGCAACTCTCCATAATTTTATTTGGCTTTTTGATCATTGGGACTATTATTTTTTTATTTTTAAATTTATATAAAGTATATGTGTGTGGAGCTGAGACAGGCTCGGCAGCGGCACAGAATAAGGGAAGACGAGAAAGAGAGAGTGGGAGAGAGAGAGAGGCAGAGAGAGAGAGGGAGAGAGAGAGTGACAGCAGCGCTCGGTAAGTGTTTCCTTATTGGTTCAAATATGTAACTAATGGTCCGTAGCTGGGTGGCGGTTTCAAGATAAGGACAGCAGCGGCTTGTCTTGGTTAGAGAGGAGAGGGGGGCTGGTGAGAGGGTGGGCATGCGGGCAATTAAGGGGAGGAAAAGTGGGGGGAGGATTGGGTTAAGCTGTAATACGGTAGTGTGGGAAGTGTGTTGTCCTGCTGTCACTGTGCGCCGAAGCTGGGGGTCGGGGGGCAAGAGGACTGCGCCTGTGGGGCTCAAGGCCGGGGTCTAGTGCGCTGACCCGCTGCCCGCTGCCCACCCTGCCCTTACCTATGGGAGATCTGCGGCCTCTTGGCTAATGGGACTGGGACGGAGGGGGCCCGGAAGCTCAAACTCCAGGGCAGGAGAGAGAACTGTAGGCTGTATCCATTGCCCCCCGAGCAAAGTCAGCCCCCCAACCCCCAAACAAACTTTCCAAGGCCCCCTCCTTGCCCGCAGCCCCCTCCCTCCCGGAGAGCGCCAGCGCTAGAGCTCACACATGCGCAGTGCGGGCCCAGAGCCGGGCGGCGGAGCAGGAAGAGAGCGCAGCTAGGCGGGCGGCGGGGCCTGTTAATTGGCAATTAGGGGGGAGGCTGTTGGCTGGTGCGCGTCAGCGGAGGAGAGTGCGTCTGCCCACCCCCAGCTCCCGCCCCCACTCCAGCGGACGGAAAGATGGGAGGTGCCCTGCACTGCGGGTGGATGGGTGGGGGTGGGGGACGCGGGACTCAAAAGCCATCTTGTGCTAGGAGAAAAGGGGCCAATCTGCCTTCTCTCACCCGGCCCAGCGTCCCCCACCCCCAACCGCGGCCACCGTACCCGGGATGCCCACTGGGCTGCTTCACCCGCCTCGCCGGGCTGCTCCGAGCTAGGATCTGCCTTGTCTGGGGCGGAGGTGGGAATTGGGGAGGCCCCAGGCTGGCTGGGGACAGGCCCAGACCTCGCTGGCGGGGCCTCTTGGGTGAGTGGAGGCAGTGAGGACTCAAGGCGCGGCTGGCTCATGGGGTAGGGACGTCAGAATCGGCGGCCCGGAGGGTCCTAGGCGCTCGGGATCTTCCTAATAATTGGTGCTAATGGCGTGTTATGTATGGTCTTAACCCGACACATATGGTTTCATAACACAGTGGCTTAATTTCTTCCAAATGTACGTGGCCCTGAATGTGTTGCAGTTTGATATATGACCCCTCCCTGCTCCCTGGCCTGGGTCCGAGGCGGCCCCTATATGTGTGAGCTTCTGTTTATAAAGGGCGATGCACACACAAACGCTTACACACCCAGGCAGACACACCCCAGAGCTGGGGGAGGGGGAGCGCATATTCCTGGAGAGGTCTGAGAGTCTGGGGGCCAGACTCACCTTCAATCCGAGCTAAGAGCTGCCCCCCACCTCCAATCCTCTCTAGAGGCGCGACTGGGCTTCTCCGCCAAGCCCGAGTGGGGGAGGGGAACGCTCCTCGATTTCCTGTTTAAACCCTGACCCGTCGCCTGGGGGTCGGGGGGGTGGCGGGAGAACCTGTTTTTATAAAATTCTTAAAAACATAATTCGACTGCATTCAAATCAAACCCCTCGGGTCCGAGTTGATGGTGAATCTTCTCTCCCCTCCCCCCACAATCCCCTTTCCTTCCTCTCCTGCCCCCCCAAAACTCCCGTTTCATATCCGACATAAAGGCCTGTGAGGTATTGTCCCGGGGGAAGAAATGGCATTTTCTCTCCCCCTTCCTCTCCCCCCCCCAATAGGACTTGAGTGTCGGCAGAGGCGTCTGCCGAGGGGCTAATTTCGCGTTCCTTGTTTACGATCGAGAAAAGCGCTTGGCTCTCCCCAAATGGGCCCAGCCCGCCGCCTGCTCAGGCTGCCGCGCGCTCTCCCGCCGCTCCAGCGCGGCCCAGGGCCTGACGCCCCGGATAGCCGGGCGCGGCCACCGAGACCCCGAGTCTGTGGGACCTGAGAAGGGCCAGGGGAGTGCAGTGGGCCGGTGGAGCGGCCCGCGGAGGCCTGAAAATGCGAGCCTTTCTCCTGGCGTAATGTGGGAACCGCCGACCGGTGAGGCCTCTATTTCTCTCTTTCGCCTGTATTTTGTCTGCCCCCGTTGTCTGCGCCCCCCGCCCCTGCAGATGGCTGCACTGACTTGGGGGGGGCACAAGTCTCCTTTGTTCGTCCCCCACCCCGGAAAACAGTTTTCGGAGAAGGCCACTCAGGACAGTGAGGATTCACCTGGGGTATTAGAGGGGCCCCCCCTCCCGTCGGAGGGGTGGGCCTGGGTAAGGCTCGGGTATTTATCTGGGCCTATGGAGATCTAAACAGTTGTGCTGCGGGCGGGGAGATTTCAGGGTGCTAGGGTTCAGGGGTGATGGGGTTAACCGCACTATCCTGAGGTGTCCTTATATAGTACTTTTATCAATTGATTTTCTGTCCCTTCCTGGCTAGGGTCCTACAGGCCCCCCCCCCAACCCCGTCCTTCACCCCCTAGATCCTCATGAGACAGACGGATGCAGAGAAAGGGAAGCAGCAGTGACTGACCCTAGTTGTCCAGTTTTCTAGTCTGGCCACGGGATAAACCCAGCCCCAAACGCCAGCCCCTTCCTTCCCTCCTTACTTTCGATTTTCTTTCCCTTCTTCCTCTCCTACTCTGGTGCTCAAACAGAAGCACAGGAGGGGCCACCGTTGGCAACCCTCAGCCTCCGTGTAGGCCAGATTCCCTGTAAACGTGGTCCTTAGCGCAGGAAAGCACTGGTGTGTATATCTAATAATAGCCAGGGCGGCTGAGAATAGAATCTGGCTCCAGGACTCTGCATGCCCAGGACTAAGTCTGGGCAGAGGCAGTGAATCTGTGGGCAGGTCCTGGCAACACTCCCTGGAGCCCAGGGCCCCCAGCGTTCCCCTCTGAGTCTACTCTTCTTCGGGCACCTCAGGCCTGACACTTACAGGCTTCGTCAGCCCCTGCCACGGACTGTATTCCATGCGCCAGTTCCTAGCTAAGGAGAAATGGACAGAGCAAACCCTTTCTCTCCCTGGTCTGACAGTTGTCATCCCTACGAAGAATGCACCCTTGTTTGGAGAAGGCGGCCTTGTTGGGTTGGCTGTTGTGTTCCAAAATCAGGCTTCGTAGCTTTATACACTTATTATATATGGTCTCAGATGTACAGACTGCGACTTATGCATGAATATATACAGACTCATATTTCCTCGGTGGTTAATTGTATATTACCATGCTTATACTCGCTCAAACACCGTTTTATGTGCATGCAAAATTTTGTTAGATGGAATTGGGCTCAAGGAGGCACTGGGTGCACCGAGAAGCCCTCTGTGCCTGCTCTCCTGGAAATGTGTGCGTGCTGGAATCGGAGTATGCGGGTTCTGGTAACCGACTGATGCCACAAAGGCTTTCTCAGACCTTATTGCCTTCACTGACCAAGCAGCTGGGCTGGGGAAATATTGAATCTCTTCTGCGTTCTCTCCACACCTCCCCCCAAACTTGCCCAACTCAGAGGCTGTTTACCTGGGGAGCACTGTGGTGTTGAAAGTGAGTTTTGTGGGAAACTCTTTTTGTGGGTAAGGTGGACCTTTGAGCAGTTCTGAGCAGTTGGCTAGGCCCTGGTGCTTGCAGCCTCGCTGGGACGCTGAAGGAGATCTAAGTGGTTAATAAGGTGGCCTCTGGGCAGTGGTCTGAGGCAGCTGTTTGAAGAGGCTGGTGAAGGCAAGACAGAATGCGTAGGGGTGCGGTGAACATCTAACCCCCTGCTCTCACCCCTGCTCACCGGACCCCAGATTTGCTTGCGTCGTCGTCTGTGGGGCAGATTAGGGGCTCTCTAAGTGCCCCCAAATACCCAGATCCGGTTCCTGGTGGGACTTCGTTTTAATTCTCTCTGCTGCCGAAGAAGCTGGGGAGAAGGCTGACAGGGCAGTGCCGGAGAAGAAGCTGGGTCTAGCTGCCTGTGGGCCTGGAGCACTGAATGTGGGCCGCGCTGGGAATGACCAGCCTCCCTTCCTAGCCTGTCTCCCTTCCGGGGCCACGAAAAGACACAGGAGGGGAGAATATAAATGTCCCTGAAACGCTCCTGCAGGAAAGTAAGGACAGGACAGGGGCTAGTGGGGTTTTCCTCCACTCCCTAGGCAATCAGGTTCCTCCCAAGACTTTTCCTGTCCAGACAGGCTGGCCGAGAGATACAGCTGTCTTCCAGCTTCTCCTGCCAGCCTGGGCGGGGGGTGGCCTCGGGCTTTTGGACCTCGGCCATGCCTGGGTGCTGGGGTGACATTACCCCCAAATTGTGCCCCTCACCCGGCCCACGGCCTCTGCCACTGCGGCCGCCCCTGTTTATTGTGTCTGTGAGTTGTTTACTTGTTTTGTCTGCTGCCACCCTGCGTCAGAAACCCGCCAAACCAGCAAACTCACCCAGGAGAACAAAGTGCGGCGCTATCCTGTGCTCCCTCCCCTTTCCGGCACCCCGCTCCCGCCATTACCTCCTCCCTCACGCTCCCTTTCCCAGGGGAGGAAGCAGAACTCGTCCTAAAATAGGGCAGCTGTTTATAGGGTTGGGGGAATTATGGGGACACCATAAACCTCCGGGTGTCCTGGTGGTAGAGAGACTTAGAGCTGCCCTCCCCTTGCCTCCGGCTTTTCTTCCTTCCCCCTGGCAACTGCTTGCTTCAGGGGGCCACAGTCATTGAGAAAGCTGAGTCCCCCTCACCCCACTCCACTCCGTTCTGCAGGAGTTTTCCCTGAGACACAGGTTGTTGGGTTTTAAATCAGGGTCATGTTGGCAGATTCATAAAACTAGATAAAGCATGTCGTTCTCCCCTCACCCTCCCTTCTCCTCAGCCCCCCAAAATAGCAGTGAATTTAAGCAAATCCTACAAAATTAAATTGCCCCTTCGCTAAAGATCCTATAAATCTCCAATCCCGCCAGGTGTAGAGTCGGAGAGGCCGCTGTTCGCCTCTAATTTTGCTCCTGGCTCTCAAATCTAAAAGAGTATCATCGAAGTAATATTCTCGTTTCTGAAATTAATTCCCCCCTCCCTCTCTGTCTCTTTTCGCCAGCGCAGACTAAATGGTTCTCTCAGATCTGCAAACGATACAGGATAAAATTACTTATAGGGAAATGAGGACGATGTTTCATTGTTGGCTTATTGTTCCAGAACATAATAACATTTTATTTTCAAGGGGGAGAACTTAGGCCCGAAAAAAAGGGGAAAAGGAAAAAAAGTGAGGAGAGTCAGGGCACCCCCACACAAAACTCCTACTGTATATAACTTAACGTGACATTTACAATTTCCTCATGACAACTCACTGTGACGTCATAAATGCCGTGCTCCTGGATTTTACAATTCTCATAAACCTCCAAAGTGGGTTCGAGCAGTGCTTAGTGGGGAGGGGTTTCAGAAAAGCCAGGAAGTTGGGCATCCTTTGGCCCCATTCTGGGGGCCAAAATATTCTAAATATTCTAGATTTTCAATTTTCCTCCTGGGCCATCCAGGGCCGCTTGCTTTTCCTCCCTGAAATGTCACTCAGCATCTGAGTTCCCTCCCCATTCCCAGTGGGATTAGAGATACTCTGTCCGAAGGCGCTCTCGCGTGCTGTCTCCTCAGCTGATATTCAGCTGCTTGGGACAGAGGTGGGACGCTTAGCCAGAAATGATTTCTTCCAAAGATGAGCCAAAGGGGCTCAGGACTGAGTGGGGTGGGACAGAGATGCTGGGGATCTATTTTACTTTTTAACCTTCAGTTAGTGAAGTGAATTGAGAAGCTAAACAAACGCCATTGTGGGAGTTTGTGTCCGCCGATGGTAGCAGCGTGAACTGGAGTGCTGGTAAAGAAAGGTCAGGCAGAATTCTGGAAAGAGAGACGGAGGAGAGACAATATGAGGGCTTTAGCAGAGTCTCTCAGCACCGTTCTCCTCTGTTTAATTGCAAATAAAGCAAAAGCAGCTTGGGCAGCCTCTCAGCCTCTCAGCTCCAAAGAGAATTTGCCAGCCCAGGCCTCAGAGGCGTTTGGGGGCAGTTCTCAGGCGCTTGACATACCCCATCTGGCCTCATCCTCCTTCCCCCCTCCCTGCTGACCCCCAACTCCATTCAGCTGGCCAGCCTGGGCCCTGTCCCCAGAATGTAAGCACCCCCAAATGGGATCCATTTCCGGGTTGGATGTGTCAGATTTCACCTTTCTCCAAGTGTCTCCATGCCTTAGCTTTGAAAGGAGGAGGAACATTCTGTTTTGGAATGCAATGTGTGTATGAGGAGGTATGTGCTCAGACGACTTCCCCCTCCGTATCTTTGAGAAAGTGGAGGCTCCTTGGGAGAGCCATGCTTTGGTGTCCCCAAGCAGACCCCGCTCCCCGCATTCAGGTTCTCTGGCGGACTTGGAGACTCTCTTTGCAATCCTTTTACTCCGGATTCTATGGAGATCAAAGGAACTCCTACACAAAACCCTGGGCATTTGGAGTAGGATTTAGTTTCTGATTTTTAAGTTAAAAAACGCTGATTATAAGCCAGTCGGGCCAACCCAGCAATCGCTCTAGAACAGCAAAGCCTTAACCAAACAGTGCGATTGTAAGGTGAGCTGAACAATTATTGAAACTGCAAGAGGAATTTCAGCCCTTGCCCAGTGGCACAAAAGGGCCTGGTGGGGCCACCGCTCCTCCCCTGCTCACAAAATTGAGAACTGGCAGGGCTGAGTGGGGCAGCTGCAGTGGCTTCCAGGCAGCCCAGCGCCCAGGCTGAGTGCTGAGTCCTGCCGCTCCGGGTGTCCAGGTCCTTGAGCAGCCTCCGGAGGCACCGAGCTGGAGGTGGTGGCGCCGGCAGCCAGGAATGGAGTGTGTGTATCTGTGTGCAAGGCTGGGTGAGTCACAGACATCCGCGCAGAGTTGGGGGATCTAGGAAAAGAGAGAAGACTGGCAGAACACAAACTAGCCAGGACCTCTGGAAAAGATTGCCCCCCAATAAATATTCCAGATCGCATCCCTCTCACTTCAGATACCCTTCCCCAAGAAATTAATATATTTCCTGAGCAGAGTGGAAAGCAAAGGCAGGCAGGGTGAGGCCTGCCCAGAACCCCTTCCCAGCCAGAGTCCAGTCATACCCACCCTCTCCCCAGTTCAGAGCTACACAGGCCCCCAGCCCCTGGCCTGGAGCAGGTTAAGGCTGGAGTAGGAGCCCTTGACTCCTTCTGAGAAACCTTCAAGTGCCCAGCCTCCCAAGCACCCCTTAGCCTTGGGGACTCCGGGCCAGTGACTGCCCCCCACGCAGGCCCATGGCGCCTGGAGTAAGTTCCTCTCCTATAATTAGCGCTCATGAGAAGCATGTGTTTTTCGACTGGGGAGATGGGGGGACTGGAGCAGCGAGCGGCAACTTTCCCCCTTTATTCCTTTTCTGTGTTTTTTGAATTCTGTTTTCGAATCCACTAATTACAGCTCCGAAAGCGAAAATCTGCTCTGGCCGCCAAACCCCTCGGAATGCCTGATTCCGGAGGCCCAAGGGGCAGAGCTACTCGGAGACCTGCGGGCCTGATGGGGGTGTTCTCTGATTGCTCTAGGCTTGTTTTATAGAAACAAAGAACAAGTCCCCCCCCCTTCCCAGGACTTGTGCGTATTTACAGAGCTCAACTGCAGTTTTAATAAAACATCTGTTCTTGCTTCTGCTGATGAGTTTCCATAATTGTTTTCAGACAAATTTAACAGGAAAATATAAATATATTTAGAAAAACCCAAGTCCCAGCTATCCCCCCCGTAGACACTCGTTCTTGAGCCAAAAAATAAAATTAACATACGATGAGAAAAGGAAAATATAATCCAATGGAGGGAAGATCGGGCTCATCTGACCTGCGCTCCCCCCTTGGAGCGAATCCTTCCAGCAAATTTCAGCTGCATAATTAAAGATCTGACTGAAAGAAGGAGGCTTCTTTTTTTCAGGGATGAAAGGTGATGGGGGAGCGTATGTTGGAAATTAATTTTGCCGAAAATCTTTAAGCAGTGGGGGGAATTTATTTGTATTTCTGCTTCCCCTCCTCTCCCCCTTCCAGCATTTCTGCCTTTTTCCCCCAGCAGCTGGTTTCTGTTCATTATAAATCGGCGAGACCTTTCAGTCTCTGCCCTCTGTTTAGGGACGTAATAAAACACTTAACTTTCCGGGGCTGAGACTTACATTCTGCTCCTCAGGTCGCCCACCCCGGCGCCCACTACTTTCAGGCCCCAAAGGAGACTATCCCCAACTTTGGGGCCCCTTTCCCCTCCAGACTTTGTTGAGGAGGGGCTCAAGGAAATCCAGGCATCCTTGCTGGGGGGCTGCAGCACATGCTTCCCCAGAAGCCCCTTCTTTCTCCCAAGGTCCTTCCTTCCCCCACCCCCCATAAAAGAGATTCAAAAATACATAGAAAATCAACACTCATTGAAAGTGAAACCTCATTAAGACATCCTATCTTCCATCATTCAATTTGTTGTACATTGCAACAATTTAATATCTTGAAGGAAATATCACTGACATGATTTATCCCTCTAGCAATCTCTCTGAAATGGGGGGGGTATGGAGGGAATTTACTTTCTCTTCCGGCCTGTTGTACGTGTTACGCGGCTACCCTTAGGGCAGAAATGAGGCTGGGAACTCTGAGAGTGGCTACATGTGTCCAGGGGTGCGCTGACTTGTTTCTTAGCTCAGCCCCCTGGGTCTCCCCCCCTCCCCCTGGTTCTTTCTCGCTCTACCTCTTGCCCTCCAGGGGGCCTGGAGCCCCAGCCAGCTGTTGAAAACCTCTGTCCAGGCACGCCATGAATTGGAGGACAGCTGGATTCTAGAGCAAAAAGCAAGTCACCCTGGTGTCTATGTTTATGTACCTGCCATGTCACCCCCAAACGAGACAACTCATTTCCAAATTTCTTTCTTAATTTGGGACCCTCCTCTACCCTTATACTTTCATCTCCTTGAGCAGAAGCAAGTATGGTCCAAGAGGGGGAACCTTTATAATGATAGGGGTCTTTCCCCCACCCTTTTAAATACCAACAAATTTCCCTCCTTTCTGAAGGATTGGGGCTGTATTTTTAAAAGCCAACACAAATTGTCCGGCAGGAAGACTCTTCAATCCCTTAACGAGGTTCATGTATTAGCTAACATGTTGTCTCCACCAGCTCCTACACACTGTCTGCTTTTGGGTTCGAAACTTTATTTTTCCCCCCTAGCGACACTCCAGGGAAACCTTAATGTTACAGAAGATGAATAAACGAGTTTTTTCCCAGCGTAGTCCCGTTTATGGCTTTATTGCTACCCATTGATTACTCCGCTTTGTTACACAGAAGGAAAAGATCATAAAATCCAGCGACATCCGGGTTCTTGTTATAGCCAGCCCCCCCAAAAAAATGGTGAAGAGAAAATATGAGCTTCCACTGCTCCCTTCCCTAGCCCCACCGCCCCTTCTTTGTCAGCTCAAAGCATTTTCAGCCTATGTCACGATATCAAATTAAGTTTGGATTAATCAGGAGAAAACCCCATCTGCACACCTTCCGCAGTTTCAGTTTGCCCATTGTGACTCCCTCAGAAGCTTCGAACTTAGCTGCCTTTTCCTAACCTTCTCTTCCTTTTTCTCAGCCCCAAGGTGGAGAGAAAATGGGGGTAGGGGCTGCTGAGAGGCCCGGCTCTGCCAGGTGTGGCTGGCCCTTGAGTGAGAGCTCCCCAGGAGCCCTTTGCTGGAATCTCCCAAGCCCCAGAGCTCAGGTCCAGGGGTGCCTCCCTTGGCGGGGCAGTGTTCCGAGGGGGCTGGGGGCTTCTGACTTGTGCAGGGGCTTCAGCCTGCAAGACGCTAAGTGTCCTTCAGAGCCCCACCAGCCTTCTCTTTCTGCCTGGATCCTATGTGAATTACCCCACCGGCCCTTGCTGGCTTCAAATCATAAATTCTCACCAACATAAACAGGAGTTGATGTGTCTAGAAAGACTCTCAGAGTTCTTTCTTCTTCCTCTCTTTCTTCCTTTCTCTCTCTCTCCCACATTTTACTTCTTCCTCTCTCTTTTCTCTTGTGTTTTTACACATTTTCCCTTTTAGGCAAAAGTGCTGCAAGAGTTTCCCCCCAAAAGGGTGTTCTGAGAGGCAGAAGGGGGTAAGGGGAAGAGGAAGCAAATGCATGGCCCCTTCGCCTCTATCCTGAAATCTCTCCCCGAGCCCTTAGACCCCCTGGCTCCCTCCACCTCCTTCCACCTGACTATCAGCTACGCCCTCACTCCTCTGAGCACCATGCTCTATGCAGTTCATTCTACTTTTGATTTTTTTAATTATTGGGGAAAAAATACTGGTGTAGTGAGGAGGACTCACTCCATGGAGGGTCAAACTAGGATTTCCTGTAGGATTTCTGGGGATTCCCCCCTGAGCTGGGAAGGGGCTCTTCCCATAAAGAAATCAGGATGTAATTTTAGAAGGGGAAAGATATAAAAGATGAAATCAGATTGAAAAATAGGGGGATTTCTCCAGACCTGGCTCTGGCCTCAGCACAGCAAAGTTAGCTGGGGCTGAGAGATTTCCTAGCAGTGCAGCTCTTCTTCCTGGGCCCCAAGGCCCTGTTAATGCATATGCACCCTTCTTCACCTCCAAATCAGTTCCCCAACATATATATTTTTAAAAGAAATCCAAGTCTTACTTTCAAAGCACACACTTAGTCTCAACTAGGGAATCAACAGAAGCAGAAGCGATTTTTTTCCCCCTTCTTGACATCTGGCTTGCGATTGGCTGGAAGGGGGTCAGCTGACTTTGTCATTTTGTCTGTCCTGGATTGGAGCCGTCCCTATAACCATCTAGTTCCGAGTACAAACTGGAGACAGAAATAAATATTAAAGAAATCATAGCCCGACCAGGTAAAGGCAAAGGGATGAATTCCTACTTCACTAACCCTTCCTTATCCTGCCACCTCGCCGGGGGCCAGGACGTCCTCCCCAACGTCGCCCTCAATTCCACCGCCTATGATCCAGTGAGGCATTTCTCGACCTATGGAGCAGCCGTTGCCCAGAACCGGATCTACTCGACTCCCTTTTATTCGCCACAGGAGAATGTCGTGTTCAGTTCCAGCCGGGGGCCGTATGACTATGGATCTAATTCCTTTTACCAGGAGAAAGACATGCTCTCAAACTGCAGACAAAACACCTTAGGACATAACACACAGACCTCAATCGCTCAGGATTTTAGTTCTGAGCAGGGCAGGACTGCGCCCCAGGACCAGAAAGCCAGCATCCAGATTTACCCTTGGATGCAGCGAATGAATTCGCACAGTGGTGAGTTTTACAGCTCCGAGATATAAATTAAATAAACTGAACTGGCTTTATGACCGGCTTCCCTAGAAGAACGGGCGGAGAGAGTTTTTTATGGCCCCATAAAAACAATCACGCTCGTCTCCTCGCCGACGCCGAGACAGGGCCCCCTCTTCTGCCCCCTCTGCTCGCCTCCCGCTTGCTCGCAGGGGCCTGGCCCCCTCGGCCCCTGACGGATTGGAGGGCTCCAAGGCAAGCTGAGGGGGCAGGAATAGGGCAGGGTATGATGGGAGGGGGCAGGGGGTAGGGAGCCCCCCAAAGTCGAGTCAGGCTGAGAAAAAGGGAGGGGGGAGAGTAGGGGGCAGAGAAGTGGGGAGAAGTTTCCAAGGAGCTAGGGTGCTTGGGGAGGTGGGGGAGCCCAGTTGTTGAGAAATGGGGCCCTCCTCCCCAGTGTTTGGGATTTTTCAAAAGCCAGTTTTTAGACTTTCAGCTTTCTGCCTGGTTCTTGCCCCCCCACTTCTTTGGGACACTCACCTACCAACATATGGTGGGCGACTGAATGAAGTTGGGATCCTGGCTGTACCCCCAGTGGGGGTGGGGCAGAGCAAAAGGGAGAAGGCTGGAGCCCGAGGGGGCCCGTGAGCTGCTGGCCAAGTTGGGAGGGTCAGGACTTTGCTAGGCTATATCATCTACGGAGGATGCCTCGCTGATTGTTTTTAGTGTGTTTTGTGCCCGGATCTCTAGGGGTCGGCTATGGAGCGGACCGGAGGCGCGGTCGCCAGATCTACTCGCGGTACCAGACCCTGGAACTGGAGAAGGAATTTCACTTCAACCGCTATCTAACGCGGCGCCGGCGCATCGAGATCGCCAACGCGCTCTGCCTGACCGAGCGACAGATCAAAATCTGGTTCCAGAACCGCCGGATGAAGTGGAAAAAAGAATCTAATCTCACGTCCACGCTCTCAGGGGGCGGCGGAGGGGCCGCGGCCGACAGCCTGGGCGGAAAAGAGGAAAAGCGGGAAGAGACAGAAGAGGAGAAGCAGAAAGAGTGACCAGGACTGTCCCTGCCACCCCTCTCTCTCCTTCTCCCTTGCTACCCCCCCAATTCCCTCCTAATCACACACTCTATATTTATCACTGGCACAACTGATGCGTTCTGACTCCCTAAAACAAAATTAGGGAGTCAAATATGGACCCGAAAGTCAACTCTGGACCCCCTCCCTCACCGCACAAACTCTCTTTTACCACGCGCCTCCTCCTCCTTGCTCCCTCGCTAGCTCATTCTCGGCTCGTCTGCAGGCCCCTTCCCCCGCCCAGGCCTTGGGGCTCCGTCCCTGAACCTCGCTTCAGACTCTACAGATCTCCCTCCAAATGAGGGCTTGGCCTGCCACCCCCTCGGCGCCTCCACCCCCGCCCCTGCGCAGAGGGCCGGCTCCCGGGCCGGGGCCTCCGCTCCGGGGCCTCAGGGCCCGGCCTGGCAGCCGCGGAGGGCGGGAGGCCCAAGGAGGGCGCGTCGTGGCCCCAGAGCAACCCCCAGGGCCTCCCCGCAGCCCCTGCCCGGCCCCTCTGCCCCAGCAAATGCCCAGCCCAGGCAAATTGTATTTAAAGAATCCTGGGGGTCATTATGGCATATTACAAACTGTGACCGTTTCTGTGTGAATATTTTTAGCTGTATTTGTGGTCTCTGTATTTATATTTATGTTTAGCACCGTCCGTGTTCCACTCCCGTCTTAAAAGGGGAAAAAAAAAGAGGGAAAATTACAAAAAGAGGAAAAAAAAGTGAATGACGTTTGTTTAGCCAGTAGGAGAAAAAAATAAATTAAAAAAAAAATCCCCTCGTGTTACCCTCCTGTATAAATCCGACCTCTGGATCCGTTCTCGAATATTTAATAAAACTGATATTATTTTTAAAAGTTTATATCGGGATTTCTGTTCATTCGCTCGTCCGCCGGCCTGGTGAAAGTTGGAGCAGGCTCCGAGCGCTCCCGCGTCTGCCCGTCGCCTGCAAGCCCCCAGCCCCTGCGCTCGCCTTTCCCGGGAGCCGGGCGCAGGGCCGGGGCCTCCCGTTCTCCTGGTGAACGCGCTAGGGGGCTGGGGGGCCTCTCTGGGCTTCCCAGCCGAGCAACACACTCACCCCGCAAAAAAAGGCCGCATAGGATCTCGTTGGGGGTTGGGGGGAGCCTGGGTTGCTCGGATTGGTCTCCAGCCCCACACAGGCCTTTCTTCAGCCTGTGGTAGTCTGGGGTCCTGGCTTCTGAACCCCGAGCCCCCAAGGGCCAGAAAAGAAGCATTCTCCAGGCACCCGGGTCTCCCCCGTCCGCTCCTCGGAGTGAGGAGGGGGGCGCCGCGTGAGCAGCCCCCAGCCCGCGCCAGGCCGACTGTTGCGAAACGTGGCGGAGGCGGAGAGCCGAGGGGAAAGAGAAGACCGCGGGATTTGAGCCCTTCCGCAGGGACTGAGCGATTCAAGGACATCTCGAAAAAGAAAGCCTGGAAACCGAGCCTGCTCTGGGACTCCTGACAGGGCTGGGACAAAATTCCTTCTTCCTTACAGCCCCAGTCCCAGTCTGGTTCCGTACTCCTTCGCCTCTCAAACCCGGCGGGTGAGGAGCGCAGCCAGACCCTAACCCTTCCCCCGCTCAGGCCTTCTCTCCTTAAGCCCAGCCAGAGAAACCTGAGTGGACCTAGGGAGTGAGGGAGTGAGGGGGTCTCCCGGAGGGAAAAAATCCGCCAGAGTTTTCCAGACCTTCCAGATCCCCGCCAGCGCCCCCTCCAGCGCCTCCGCCAGCAGGGGGGGGCCGGAGGGGGGCTTCTCCTGGCAGGGGCGGGGATTTCCTGGGGAGAGGCAGGCAGGAAAGAATAAGACTTGGGGCTAGGGGAGGGGGGGGTCGGAAAGGGGCCGAATGGCTGCGGAGCCCCTGGCCACAGGCTGTGAAGGTTGCCCAGGCGCCTGCCCTGCCCAACTCCTCCATCCCCCACCCCCAGCCAGGTCCTTTCCACGCCTCCAAAGAGCTCAGAAATTGCTCTTCTGTGGACCTTCTGTATCTAGGTCCCTGAAAACCTGTTCCAGAGGCCTTTTTTCAAAAAGGGCACAAAACAGGCCTTTTCCTCTGCCCTTCTCATATAATATTTGTGGAGGCCTTAATCTTGTGTCTCTATGCCCTCAATTAACATTTATTTTCTATCCCAAATATCTGGGTTAGAATACCCCATAAGGGTCATACACAGGGATGCGGAGCAGCCCTCCAAGCCCATTGTGTCTAGTTCTAAACACACACACACACACACACACACACACACACACACACACACAGAAAATTGCCTAGTTACCACTCTGGGGTCCCAGCATGGTGAGGTGTACTCAAGTCCCCCTGGGTCCTCACCTCCAGGTTCATCCCAGAGTTCCCAGCACTTTCAGCTTCCTGACCCTCCCCTCTATCTAGGTCTGCCCACCGAGGACCCCTCCTCCTCTGGGCATCCTATCTACCTCTCCAGGGGCTGGGTTCACTTCCCCATGCTGACAGTCACCTCCTCAGCAGTAGCAGGGCCTTGGGGCCTCCAAGGAGAGGGACCTCACCCCTTGGTTTAGAGAACCTGAGATAAATCCCTTGGGATCTCCAACGTGACCAGGGACCCCCCTACCTAAATCTCCTTTCCTCAGTCATTTTTGAAGATTGAGAGGCTCTGGGGGTGGAGAGGCAGGGCTATGCTTTAGTTTTTGTATCCTAAACAAGACCTCATCTTTCCTTAAAATTAAATACAGTTTAAAAGGCCATCTCAAGGGTTTGTTGCAGCAACAACCAGCTTCTCTACAGGGTGGAAAATCCAGCGGTCTGAAGGCGAGCCAACAAGCCTGGCTGCAATTCCTCCAAGTAGGCACCAGGTGTCGCTGTGGGCTCGTTGTCCCGGCTACCCCCCAATTCCAAGAACCATTTTTTTTTTTCTCCCCCTTCTCTCTCTCTTTCTCTCTCACTCCCTCTCCCCCTTGGTTGGGCTTTGCCAACATATCAAGATGCGTTTCGCCGGCTTCCATCACTAACCTCCCGGAGGTCATCAAGCCAAATTTATGAGTGGCCGCTCGAGTCACGTGACTCTATTTAAGGCTCCCTTATTTGGGAAGAGCGCATAGGATAAAGAAAGAGATATCTCCACCTATAAATTGTGCACTTTGGAGAACAAAAAACCCCTCAACTTCAAAGAGTCACAAATCACCCTTAATCAAAAAGGGTGCAGAAATTTTTTTTGGGCCCTCCCCGCCATGAGCTCCTACGTAGCCAATTCATTCTTTAAGCAGAGCCCCAATATCCCTGCCTATAACATGCAAACTTGTGGGAACTATGGATCGGCCTCAGAGGTGCAGGCATCCAGGTACTGCTACGGTGGATTGGACTTAAGCATCACTTTCCCACCGCCTGCGCCTTCCAACTCTCTCCACGGGGTAGACATGGCTGCCAACCCCCGGGCTCACCCCGACCGCCCCGCCTGCAGCGCCGCGGCCGCTCCGGGACACGCTCTGGGCAGAGATGAAGCGGCTCCTCTGAACCCCGGGATGTACAGTCAGAAGGCGGCTCGCCCAGCGCTGGAGGAGCGAGCTAAGAGCGGTGGGGAGATCAAAGAGGAACAGGCGCAGACAGGGCAGCCCGCCGGACTGAGCCAGCCACCGGCCCCGCCACAGATTTACCCGTGGATGACCAAACTGCACATGAGCCACGGTAAACTTTAGGACTTCATTTTGCGCGCTCGGGTCCGCCTGGGTTTTATAGGCCATGCGGGGCAAATAAAGAAAAAAAACCTGCGGCCATAAATTTTACGATCCAGGCATCAATGGCTCGTAAAACTGTCCACTAAAAGGCTTAGAGGCTGTGTGCGCCCAAATTTACGACGACATAATTGGATCATAGGAACAAAACGTGTATAAAAGGCAATATTCAATTTTTGGGGGAGAGGGAGGGAGTTAAAAAAATAGAGGGATCTGAAGGGTGAGGAGCGCGGGGCTCCAGAGCGGGGATCCCCCCGCGGCTCCCTCCCTCCCTCCCCTGCGGAGCCGGCTCGGCCGGCGCTGGCCGCTCCGGACGATTCCAGCGACTCGGGAGGGGCGGGAGGGGGGTCCCCGGTGCCCGGATCTCGAGGGTGCTTATTGTTCGGTCCGAGCCCGGGTCTCCCTCTCCCCCCACCCCCTTCAGCCCCTCCGGCTGCTGAGTGAAGGCTGCGGCGGAAAGTTTCTGCCAGGGCAGAGGCGCCTGTCCCGGGGCTGGGCTGTGCTGGGCCGGGCCGGGCCCGCCTGCGGCCCGCTGGGCCTGTCCTGCCCTGCTCGCCTGCTCTCCCTCCGGCGGCGGGTGGGGGCCTGGGCTGGGGTCGGGACGCTGGGGCGCTGCACGCTATTCACCCCTTCCTGGCTTGGGGGGTTTATATTCCAGAGACGGACGGCAAGCGGTCCCGAACCAGTTACACGCGCTACCAGACTCTGGAACTGGAAAAAGAATTCCACTTTAACCGTTACCTCACTCGCCGCAGGCGCATAGAGATCGCCAACAACTTGTGTCTCAACGAGAGACAGATCAAGATCTGGTTCCAGAACCGCAGGATGAAGTGGAAGAAAGATTCCAAAATGAAAAGCAAAGAGGCTCTTTAGACGCAGCGGGGAGGCCCGCAGATAGCGCCCCGAGCCCGCTCGGGTCCCCGCGCCTTTCCTTTTCCGTTTTCCTCTCTCTATATTTTGGGGCAAGGGCGGGGGCTGCGGCACCGGCTCCGGGGCCTCACAGACAAAAGCGCTTTCCCTTGGCATTCCGCATCCCCACCGACCCCAGGTTCCCGCGGGGCTGTCCGCGCTGCCCGGACTCCCCTCAGTTCTGCTCAGCACGGGGGGCCAGGGCAAGCTCCGCGGGGGCTCCCCAGAGGGCTTCGGGAGACGGGCTGGTGCTGAACGACCCCGGGCCTGGGCCGCCTCTCAGGCTTCCAACCCCAGCGCGGCCCGCCGGAATTAAGGTGGGCCCTGCGGGCGCTCCAGGCCCGGAGCCCCGACCCTCCGGCCTCCTCCGTCCTTTGTTCCCGGCTTAGGCTGGCCAGGCGGCTGAGGGCTGGCGAGAGCGGTTGTGCTTGGCGGAGTCCGGCGCCAGACTCGGGGTGCTCCGCTGTAGCGACTAAACTCCATGTTCGGTTTTTAAATGATTTGCATATGAAAGGGGGAGATGACTGAAGGGTCCGCCTAGGGCCCCCTCGGTTGTCCTAGGCTCTCCAGACCTTCTCACCCATCCCTAAGCCCAGTACCCTCTCCAGCCTGTGCCCTCTGCATGCTGCCTCAGGCCCCTCCGCCTCAGACCACTAGATAGCCCAACTATGGGGGTTCCCTGTCACTGGACCCCAGCAGGCAGTTCGAGAGGTTCCTGGCTGCCCACTAGTCCCTGCCACGACTCTCTGTGCCCTCCTGCCCCATCGCTGTTGTCCAACTATTTATTGACTCCAGGTCTTTCCTGAAACTATATTTTGTCATATCAAATAAAGACAAAGAGAGAACAGGACTAAAGATGCAGGGGTACCTCTCTCTTTGGGGCATGCATTGGGTAAAACTGTCTAAATGGGCTGTGGGGTATAGGGGAGACCCACAGCCTCTCAGCCCTCTTTTTAAAAAGAATTTTTAGGAGCTTCTAGAGGTATTGAGAAGAGGGAGGAGAAATTGAGCTCCTTTCCAGATCCCTGGTTCTCAGAAGGGCCTTTGGGGAAAGGGGAGAGCACGTAGGCAAGTCTGTACTGGCTTTCCCCATGCTGTGGCTCTCCAAGGCTTTCAGGCCTCTGCATCCCACTCCCACCTTGGCTAGGTGGGTCTGAGGCCTCTAGACTGGCAAGCAGCCCCCACTGCATGCCAGAGCTAATCTGCAGGGCCTGGGGGCTCCATGGTGCTCAGACTCAGACCGGGCCTCTGAAGATCTCTCCCAGGACTAGGTGTTCCCTGAGGGGGCCTCGTTGGACAGAGAGGGAGGGCCGAGCCCTCAGCCTAGGGGCCCATTTGGTCCCAAGAAGGCTCCTCAGATAGAGCTGGTACTGCTTGGTGAAGGGGTCTGGGGGGGATTGGAGGAAGTGTGTCTCAGCTTTTTAAGATACTGGGGGAGACGGGAGCAAGGAGGGCAGCCTACGGTGTACCTGCCTGGCAGGAAATGTGCAGACTGTTTCCCCCACTTCTAGGGCCTGAGGCTATGCAGGATGATTAGCTGGGAGAGGAGCTGCATAGACTGGTGCCTGAGTCCTTCTGTTTGCCATCATTTGTCTCAGTCTCTGGGATTTTGTGTGGAGGGGGAGGGCGGGCTAAAGGGAAGGGGAAAAGGCAGATAATTCAGGTGGTGCCGAGGCTGGCTGAGGCCCACACTCTGCTCTGCTCCAGGTTCCTGGGATGGGATGGGGGAGGAAGTACTTTATAGGAGAAACAAATGTGGGAAGGGTCCATAAAACTTTACTGCATTTCCTCTCCCGCCTCCCACAACGGGGGTGACTTCCTGGAGCCAAGCCTAGGCCCCCCACACTGGGGGAGGGAGCGGTTCAGGAGCTGGGCTGGAAGGCTGCTCTTACAGCCAAGAGGGAAAGGGAGCAGAGAGACTCTGGGGAGGGGCAAGGGGAATGTTTATGATTATTAATGCTGATGCTCCTTGGATTTATTAGAAGGACTGACTTCTCTGCATCCCACTGCCTAAGCTATCCGTCATTTTTTTTTAAACGCCGGAGTCTTTCCTCACCCTGTGCCCGGCACGTAGGAGGTCTCAACAAATGTTTATTGATCTGCGCCCATTGCTACAGGCTTCCCTTCGCACTGCACTCAGGCCAGGTTAGGGCGCCAGTTGCGTCTCTCCCTGACTAGCACACAGCAGTCGGCCCGGCCCAGCACCAACTCGGCTCCCCTCTCAATCCCTCACGCTCTCTCCCTCTCTCTCTCAAATAAAATGTGTAATTTTCTTCAGGGAGTTATTTTAATTTTTTCTCCATGCTGAGTAAAACTATTGGGCGGGCGGTGAAGCGTGGAGAAGCACTGGCGTCTCCAATGGGTAACAGTTAACTAAGAAAGGGGCCGTGGCGCCCGCCATCACGCACTCCAGCATCCCTGGCGGCCGATTCCCTGAGCTTCCTCCCCAGGGGACACACCGCCCCAGGGGTAGAACCGAGGGCTGGGCCAGGGCCAGGGTCAAAGCTGCTCAGACCCGCCTTGCAGGGCACAGCAGCCCCACCTTGCACGGAATGCCTCCTTCCCGCAGTGTTAAGGCCTCTTTCCCTGGAGGAGCTGGAGGATTGACTCAAGTTGGCCAGACTTGGGGAGACGCAGCCAGCGCCCGCCTGCCCCCCGCCCCTCCTGTCCGTGTGCGGGCCTGCCCCAGGCCCCAGCCTTTGCTTCAGCCGAAGCAGCGGCCACAACCTGGCCAGAGCCCTCGGCCGCACTCCCCTACGCTGGGACTAGGTTCGGCCCAGACCCTTGCTTTCTCCCTGAGCAGAGCCTTCTGCTTTGAAGCCTGGCATGGTTCTCCCACCAGCCAGCCTCCTGGACCGACCTCCAAGCACCAGGATTTGGCATCGCTCTGGGAAAGTTAGTGGAGGGGCTTCTGGGTCCCAAGCAGGGACCATGGAGCCTTCCTCCCCACTTTGCCCTGAAGCCCACCCCCTCTGGCAGCCAGCAAAATAAAGGGGAAGAAGCGTGACTTACCTTCCCGGGGGAGTGGGAAGAGGGGGACACGACCCATTCTGAGCAATTAGAGGAGAGAGGAGGAAAAAAAAATAGGAGGAAAAAATATCAACACGACCTCGAGGCGACAGGTCCTTATGGAAATAAGTAAGTAAGTAAGTAAATAAATAAATAAGGATCCACCCTCTCCCCCCTCTCCACCCTGCAAGGGGGGTGTGGGGGTGGGGCAAAGGAGCGGCACCAGGGCTTTTTAGTGTAACTGAGCATTGGAGAAACACGCAGGGCTTCTGTGTGGATTTAGGGGTTTGAAACTTTTGGAGGTTACTTATGTGAATGGCCTGAAGGCAAGCCCGTGAGTGGCTCTTGGGGGACCACGTGATGTCATTAAACCAAGTTTTATGGTGTAGGGAGAGCTGACAAACCCACAATATATTTACATCATATATAATCTTAACTGTCCAGCCACGCAGCTGCTGGTGGGGTTTAACGCTAGGACAGAGGGCCTGGCAGTTAGAGGGGATTACGGCGCTGGGGATGACGGTGAGAGGTTACATCTTCGCAAATGAATCCCAGGCGAACGCTGTAAGTTAATTTTCTCTCTCTCTGACCCTTTCTCCCGTTTACCTAATCCCCCCTCCCCATGATAGAAGGCAGTTCCCACTCATTAAGGGGACGGGAGGAAGGCCTCCCCGGGCATTCCCAGGCTTTGGTGGAAGAAGAGCAGAAGCCGCTGGGAGGTAGGAGGATGGGGGAGCTTGTCTCCTCTGACCAGCGCTCCCCTCCCTGCCCTTTATTCCCCCCAGCTGCAATTCGACTGCGGTAAAGAGAGGCCTGGGTTCTTTAGAGCTTTGCCAGGTCTCCCTGACCCCCTCTCCCTCCTCAGTTGGGGAGCAAGACTCGGCAGACAAATGGGTGCTTGGTGTTTGTAAGAGTGCGCAAACTCTAGGCGCAAGTGCAAAGTCCCTCTGGGGCCCCCCCAGCCCAGGGAGGGGCCAGGTCAGCCCTTGGGCCAGTGGCTCAGAGTCCAGGCAGGTCAGGCAGCTGGAGAGGGAGGCCAGGGAGGAAGGCTTCGGGACTTCTGAGCCCACAGGCTGCGGCCTGAAATGGTAGAAGCATCTTGAAGGCAGCTGGTGGAGGCCAGAGTCCCAGAGCATCTTCTCTCTCCTTACCACCAGGCGGGGGCGGGGGGCAGCTGTTCCAGCGTCTGTAGTCTGGGGCCAGTGTGGTTTCATGCTTCCCTCTAGCTGTTGGGGTCTCCCCTGGCATTCCTAGCGCTTGCGTGAGGTTAAAGTAGGCCGGGCAGGCCTAGAGGTTCCCGCCGGTGGGAGAGTGGAGGCAATGTCCTTCCTTGGCTGGCCAGGAAAGCCCTCCAGTCCTGGGGAGAGAGTGGCCTGGGGCTGGTGGTGGAGCCATCAGAGCCCAATATGGGCACAGAGTTCTTTGGCCAGTCTCAGGCTGGGGCTCCCTAAAGGTTTCTAGGAAGGAGCAGTGAGGCCTTGGGCACAGGAGGCACGTGTCCTCCACACCTGCGAGTGCACCCCCCTCCCCGTGCGTCACCTGGAGCTAAGCCAGGACAGCCCAGGCTCCTTGAAGGGGCCGACCCAATCAACCGAATCTGGAGGTATTCCGAATCAGGGTGGAAGGCGGGCCCATGGAGGGCGACTGGTCCAGGCCAAGGGAAAGGGGAGGAGAGTGGCTGAGGAGAGCCAGGTCTGTGCCTTCCCAGAAGGAAGGACTGCCCTGGGGCGCGAGGGGGTCTGGACACCCACTTTTGTGGAGAAGTGCGGTTGGGGGACAGGGAGAGGACGCAGTGAGTGTGCCCCTGCTGCCCAGGGGGACTGAGGAAAGCAGGACTCAAGCAGAGACGGAGAGCCCAGGCCGACTCTGGGAGCGTGAAGGGGAACAGAGACCCAAAGACACGGGCGCCTGAGCCCATCTCCAAGCCGGCTCTAGCGGGCTCTTGCCTGCGTGAGGAGTGCTGGCCCGGGACCTGGGGGACTCCCCAACGTCATCCCCCTGGGGACCCCTGTCCCGCACCAAGATTGGGCCTCCCCACCATCATCCTCTCCACTCCTTTATTTCCCGAGGAAGTGTGAGGATCCCTGAAGATCTCCCCAGGAGCCCATTCAAAAAGTTAACTCTCAGGTTCTCCCTTTCTCATAATCGGCCCTCTCCACTCTCCCCTCCCCACCAGTCTGTGATTTGGGGGGTTTCTGGAAACTTTCCATTCAAGCCTCAGGGAGATGGGAGTTTTCCTTGCTCTCTAACTTGACTCTTCCCCTCCTGCCGGCTCCCCAGGGCTTTAGGGAGTGAGAGTCTAATGGTCTTCAACCAAGAACTTAGCCAGGGCCAAAGTCCCACACCCAGGCAAACTTCCCATACTCCTGGCCAAAGCGCAGTCCCACTCCCTTCCTGTCCGTGGAAAGGGGTGTGTTTCTGTTTGACAGACTTACACAGCCTCTCTTGGGGGTTCTAGGACTTCCTCAAAAGTTCCATTTAAATATCACCCCCTCTTCCTGCTCCAGTAATAATAGATTGTCCTTCCTCTCAAATAATCTGTCTGGGCCAGTTTTTTTTTTACAGTTTCGTAGGACAAATACATAAATGGAAGAAAGACAAATGTCATTTGAGCCTGAGACTCTTGGTTTTCCACCCCGCCCCCCCCACTCAATTTTGGGGTCTTCCTGGAGTGGGAGATGGGCCATCAATCAAGTGCCAAGGTGCCCCAGTCAACCCGGGAAGCTTTTAATTTTGTTCCTAGGTCTTTAACCCTGGAAAAGGTCAAACAACCAATCAGAAATGCTCTAAGCAAGGTCACATGGCCCCCACTGACCAATCAGCCAAAAAGTACTTGGGTCTCTGTCTCGCCCATCCCCTCAACTCCCCTTCCTCCATCCCTCCCTTACCACCCCTTTACCTCCTGGGTCCACCCTATCTCAGATAGGAATGGGAAAAGCAATGCTGAAAATATTCTAGCCCCTCCCTTTATCTCTGAACTAGTTCTGGGGAGTCTTTGGCTTGCGTCCTCTAGTTCTAACAATGTGCCTCGAGGTCCCTCTCAGTTTACAGGGATCTGAAGTTGTGGGGGTGTCCTCTGGATCAATCCCAATTCACTGGGCTTTATAGACGTGGACCCTAGATCAGGGTGTGCAAGTAGGTGTGGATATGAACTCCAGCCCCGAATTCAAATTCTGATGGTGATTATTCCCTAAACACTCACCTTGTACCAGTTTTCATTCTCTTCTGATCCTCCTGGGGGAAGATGGGGGCGATGAGAAGAGACCTGTTCTGATTTATCTTTCTGGAAGTGCCCAGGAGCCATTAGTTTTATCAGACGACCTCTGATATGGTGGGGGAAGGGAGCAGAAGTGGAGACCTTCTGAAAGTTGTGTTTGGTACCTTTAGTTTGTTGAATAACTTTGAGCCAGTTGAAAAAGGGGTTTGGAAAAAGGAGTGAGCGCAGAAAACCAGGACCCTCCACCGATATATTATAAGCAGTTGATGAATTTAAGTCCCTTTCCTTTGCATAGTGATAATAATAATAATAATAATAATAATAATAATAATAATAAAACAACTAAGCGATGCTCCTGTGCCTGTGCTCTGGCCAGTAGCTATTAAAGGGTACAGCCAGTGAAGGTGTGGATTTCTGTGTTCGTGTTCACATGGGTCAAGTCAGAACAAGCAGTGGGTGAGAAACTATTTCTGAGCAAGAGCATCTGATGGCACAGAAGCTGTGCACGTAGGACAGAAGTGCTTGTGTTTCCTGAACACCTGGGCTGGGCCCTGAGCCAAACCACGCGTGTGTGGGTCCAGACCCGGACATTTCTCCCTCCAGTGCCCTCCAGTCTCCAGGGTTTTGTTCCATGGTTAATTTTATGGTTGAGTTCCCCTTCGCTCCCCTTCTCCTCTTGACCGTCTACCTCCTCAAGCTGACTGAGGGGCAGGAGCTCTGATGGCCCGTGCCACCCAGACCTCTAAACTCTCTTTGGAGGCATCAAGGGTGCAGGGGTGGAAGGAATAAGCCAGTATGAGCTGGGCTTTGTCAGCACCCCTCTGCTCCTTGGTCTTCTGGGTGGGCCTGATTTGGGGACAGTGCCACAGGACAGATGGGAAGGACTGGGGTGAGAAGTCAGAGGAAGGGCAGCTCTTCTTAGAAACCAGGAGCCCCCACGTCCCAAGTCAACTTCAACCACTCTGCACCATTGACCTCTTTCATGAGTTAGAATTAAAGCACGCACATTTATTTTTCCCTGGTAAATGGTGTGGTAATCTTTGAGACCCACCTTCACCTAGAGTGTGGATTTCTCACATTGGAGTTTCCAGATCTCATGAAGGGTGGAAAAAGAAAGATGGAAGCTTGCTTCTGTCCAAACAGGCACTGGGAAGAGAGATTGTATTGCCTCAATCCCTCCTAATACCCATGTGAACTTTATCTGTCTCTTTTGACTCTCCCTTTCTGTGTACAAATGCTTTGGGCTGAGTTTTTGAGCTGAACCATCATGATCCTAGGCTTCGATTCTCTGTTTTCTTTTGCTGGGGATGCATGAATTACTCTGAGTCTCCTGCTCATGGGACTGGAGACCTTGGAGCTCTTTGAGATGGAGAAGAGAGACAATCCGGATTTAAGACCCCCAAGCTAAGGCTTTCTGGATTAGATATTCAATTTAAGGAAGGAACGAGATTGCTGGAGGGCCAAGAAAATCACATTCCCTTTTATTGGGTCCTTGTAACCCAGAATAGTGTGTCTGTATATATCCCTTGGCTACTTTGATGGGGCTCCAGAATCTCAAGGTGTCTCAACCGAGGAACTGGGGCGAGAGAGAGCTCTTCATCCTTGAGTCCTATAGAACCCTGGGATCCAACTTCTGCCATTCCTAAGGGTCACTGAGGGGCAAAAGGAAAACAGAGATACCCGGAAGGATTCGGTGTGTGTGTGCATGTGAGAGAGGGAGAGAGAGATGGGGGTGGATGGGTGGGGTGTAATTTGGGACTTGGGAAAGTTGGGCAAGTTAACCCAGGACTTTGTTTAGCCTCTGATGACCAGGCCTTAAGATCTACAATGAGAAGTTGAATAGGAGACTTATGAAGGAAGGCAGCTTTTTCTCTACACCTAACACATACAGAGAAAGTTCTACCATGATCTGCAGCCCCTACCTGGTGTTCCTTCAGGACTGCAGGTGTCACAGCTCTCAGAGAGGTAGGGCAGGCTGGGTTCCGCCCTTGAAAGATCCCTACATCTCCCAGCCCCCTGGACCCGAACACCACACCGGAACACTCCAAAGTGTACATATGTATGTGTCCAAGTCTGGTATGAAAGAGCAACCCAGGCAGAGGACAGTAAACCAGCTGACCTGAACCAACTTCCCACTCATTGTCCTGCCCTGTTCTTCCAGTCCGTTCAGCCTGGAGACCATTTGTTCTCCCCAGCCCACCCCTGCCCACTGAAGCCCTGGGTAACTGTTAAGTTTCCTCTCTTCTGCCTCCCTGGAAAACCAGGACCCTGGAGCAGCCCCCACAGATGGTGGCAGTCAGACTCTTGATGACCTTTAGTGTCCTGTTGGCCTGTTGGGTTGTGGGGGGTTGGAAGGCAATGTGGGACTGTAAGACCAGACCCCTTCTCTGATCAAATCCTCCTTTTACTTGCTATTCTAGGCTCAAACTCAAACTCAGGGCTGCTAGTAAATACTTCTTTAAAAAGTCAACTTCCTAGAAAATCCAGTGTGTGTGAGTGTGTGAGTGTGTGTGTGTGTGTGGTGTGTGAATGAAGGGAGTAAGGGTCAGGTCCCTCATTTTAGATTGTGTCTCTCCCCCTCATCTGGGTGGAGGATGGGGGCATGGGCTGAGGTTTTATTGAGGGTGCTTTTCCTGTTGGGAGTAGAGATGGGGTCATAAAAGCCTAGAGGAGCTGTTTTGATCTGGTGACTTCTCAGGAAGTGGCATCTGAGGTTTTGCTTTGTAAATCACTCTCCCCCAAGCTGGCCAGCTAGATTGGATTGCACTTCTCCAAGCCCACCTGGGGCCCCTCCTTACCTCCCTTTCCCCAGTAAACCAAAGGAGAAAAATAAAAGGAAGTCCAGAGCTTTCCAAATCCTATGCCTCCAATAAGAAAAGGGCTCATTGGTGATTTCCCCCCCCTCAAAGTTCTAGATTTTAAAACGGTGGTGCAATCTTTCTTTTTTTCGTCCCCCCCCCGCACACATACCTTGGTCCCCCCATCCCCGCAATTAAAAAAGAACTAACATAAAAGGCAATCAGCTTCTGCACCTGGTGGCTAATACTATGACTCCTGGGGACTCTACCATGACTTCTGGGTCTGCTATTCCCTGTGACCCCTTTCCCGAGCCCCAAACCCTTCCTTGGGAAGATGGGACTTCAGGTGTATAGAGAGCTCTTGAGAAGAGGCATTGGGAGTGAGGCATATAGAAGAAGCCATCTAGCACCGAATGAATGGAGGAAACCTCTCCAGTCTGTGACCGGGTTTTATGTAATTAAGACGGGTGCAGGTGTGTGTGTGAAAGCCCACAGCCTTCTCACATCTCGCTGTAACGCTGTAACTGAGCTGTCTCCAAACAAAACCATATTTTATCGAATAGCTCCATTTTGTAATGTTAATGAGCCTTCCCCTAAAGTAACACCCCAACCTCCCACAGGTCCCTCCATCCCCAGCCTTGGGCTAGGGAGCTGAAGGGAAAGGAAGTAAAGAGCTCTCTCCCTCCATCTCAGTTAGCGACGCTTTGGGGCCCAGGGATGATGACTCCTATCCATCGCCCGGAGAAATGCCCCCATATGCTGGAAATGAGGCCGTAGATTATATGAGTTCCTGGGCCTCTTAGCAAGTGCACAGGCTCTAGTTTACCCTCATTTGTTTCCCAGAGAGGTCTGGGCTGGGACATCCCAAGCCCAGGAGCACTAGAGAACCTCCCTCATTCCTAGGGCTCAATGCAAATACACATATCGTTATAGAGAGCTGAGCAGTCCAATAGCTACCCACGTGAAAATGTATTTATGGATCGATCTATGTCTATATAACAGGATGTATGTTTTATATCACTCTCTACTCCACATTTAAATGCAGGTGTATAGGTCTTCAGATTTATAGATCCACAGTGAACATACCAGTCCTCTATCGAGTTCCTGTGTGCGCATTACCAATCTTTCTGTAGTGGTTGGACGTACACGCTGGGATGTATTGGTATAGCTCTCTAAACATCTAGATGAATATTTGGGGTTTTTTTTCTCGATTGGAAAGAACTATGTGTGTGTTGCTCAATCTCTATTTTGAAAATTTTATCTAGATTTATGCAAGGGCCTCAACCCATGAAATAGCTACATATCGAAGCTACGTATGTGGAGGTCGTTATGGTCTTTGCAGTTTTGGGGCAAACTTAAACATTTGAGCATATGTTTAGAGATGGTTCCATAATACATATATCTATATGGAGGGGCATAGATCTCCCTCTGGAAGGATTTAAACTTCCTGCATCTCTCTGTCTGTCTCTGTGATCAATAGAGACATCAGGCAAGTGGGGATGGAGAACAAATATCTTTGGGATGTTTTGCTTATTAAAGTGAGCAATTCTGCTGCTATCTCTAAAGCTATCTCCAAATCTAGTCCAACTGAGTCATCTGCCCCCTTGAAAACCCACTGTAGGGGCCACAGTCTCTCTCTCCAGGCTGTCCCTGTGCCCTGAAGTCCCAGCCAGGCTCCCCATCCTGCAATACCTCTCAAGACAGCCACTGAGAAGAAGGGGAGCGCCCTTCAGTCCGGCTCCTCTTGGCTGTCAGGGTGGAGAGGCTGACAGGCACATGAGAGTCCTCCCCAACCCTAGCTGGGCCTCTGGATTTGGGGGGAAAGGTGTGTAAGCCCCCGATCATTTTTTTGTAGGGTGCCCACATGGTGCCAGGGTCACTGCCCAAGCCCTAGGTGCCCCCTCCCCAATTGTTCTTGGTGCCCAGGGCCCAATTAAGCTGCGGCCGCGCTCCCTGCAGCCGCGCTCTTATCGGCCGGGATTGATGCCTTCACGGCTCCTGTATATCATTTCCAAGATTTTTTCTGTCCAACTCCTCGGCTCCTTTGGCTTCCGCGGCTTTGACTAATGATTGCTACAGATGCCAGCGTCTCCANCTCCCCAGGGGGAAAAATACAATCAGAAAATACTGCTAATGGTAACTCATGGCTTGCCTCGTTGGGAGGGATCAAAGAATGAACAGGACGTGGGAGAATCATCAGAGAAGTGTTTATTAGTTGTAAATAGATGCGAGAGTAAGCGGAAAACCAGCGGTTTGGGGAGGAAAGAGAGTGTTTTCTTCCGGAGACAGCCGGGGAAAGAGGTCAGCCACGGTGGGCGCAGGGCTCCTTTTCTTTATTCCATGGCTCCCCCTTGCACTGCCCACCCCAAAGCCACACTGATCCTAAATCAAAGTTCCTTCCCTCTTTCCCAAAGATCCGTCCTTCGCCTCACCTTCAGTCCCTCCGGCGCCGGGGCCGCCGCCCCGCGTGGTGCTGGACGCAGGTGCCCGCGGCCGGGCCTCTGTCTGGGGCCGGGAGGCAAAAGCGGACTCGGCGGCCCGCTGCGGGCTGGGGGCCGCCCCGCTGCGGTCCCGCCGGCGCTCCGGGGCGGAAAGGGGTGGCCGAATTTGCTCGTCCGGGCGCTTCGGGCCCTCCGGCGCGGGCGGCTGTGCGGGGGAAGCGGCTGGAGCTCCCGCCGAGCCTGGAGCCAGGCGCGGTGCTGCCTCGGGTCCCAGCCCAGACCTTCTCCTCCAAGCCACATTCGGGGAAGAGAAAACACAAAAACGCGGAGCAGCCCAGCTCCGGGCCCAGGCATGGAGTGATAACTCAAACACGGAACATTTTTCTATCAGAGGATAATGGAGCACAAAATAATTCAGGAAGGCGAATGGTCAGGGCCCGAGGAGCAGAGCCCGGCGGCGTGGGGCGGCTGCAGCCCGGGCGGCTCCGAGAACCGCGGGAGGACCATTTCGTTGGAGTGTAGGGCGAGGCGGCAGCCCGGACGGACCCAGGCCACCCGAGGGGCAGTCTCTAAATTACAGCCCGTCAGGAGGACTCGGAAACACAAAAAGAGAGCCGAAAGATTTAAACAGTCGGAGGCAGAGGCGTCCCGACGCGACCAAAGCGAAAATCAATCACGTAATTAAACCGGGGAGAGGGCGAGGCCCGAGGCTGGGGGTCCAGGGTTCGGAGGAGGCGGCCAAGGTGTGGGCCGAGGCGGGCGAGCGGCCCGGGGATGGGGGCTCGCCCGCTGGGGCCAGAGCGCGGAGGGGCTGCGGGCAAGTTGAGAGCAGATCGCAATTGATTCCCGCTGGGCTGGGGAGAACAGGCTGCGTGTCCTCTCTCAGGCCCGACCCAGAAGCCATCCGGTGGCCCCTTCTCGGCCCCCCCATTTTTATGGAGCTGCGGTGCGGGGTTAAACTCTGCTCGCCATAGTCCAGTGGTGTCAGGGATGCGTCTGCGGAAGTTCGTCCGAGAGCCCAGGGGGCACCGAGATGCTGCCTCTGGGTTTGAGGGGATGGAGGGAGGTGGCACCCCGGTTTCAGGCCCTTACATAGTGGCCAGGACCTTGATTCCCCCAGCCCAGGAGTCCAGGCAAGCCTTTGGCATGACTCCCATCTATGGGCCAAGGCTGGGAAAGGGAGTAGGAGGCAGGTGGGCTTTATTAAAGGAGAAACTTGGGGTTGAGCAAACTGGGCCTCTTTGGGCAGGGAAGGAGAAGGGACAGCTCCTGGAAGAAGAAAATGAGGCACACTGGGAGCTCTGTTTCGTGAGGGAATGATGCTCTTGTTATTATAGAGGTTAATAATGGTAATGATCTTGTATGGCTGGGTCAGCCCGGAGAGACCAAGCTCTCCACAATCCTTTATCGCAGAGGGTTTTCTGGACAAGTCAAGGGGGCCCCAACTTGGTTGTGGTTGGGGAGAATAAAATAAAGACCTTCCCTCCCTTCCCCTGCCCTTTCCTCTCTGACTACTTGAGGACTCCCGAAAACAAGGGAATCTTATAAAAAATCTCCATCCCCCCCACCCCCATTATTGTCCTCTGTTCTTTCCAGCTCACTAAAATGCGCTGTCTTCAGGCGGTGGGCTTTCCTGGAGTGCCCTTCTCCTGAAGCAAGCAGTTACCGATCCTAGTCTCCAGGAATTCTGTCTCTGACCCTGGAGGAGAGAGACCCAGGATTCTCTTGCCTGCTCCATGGACTTCTCCCTCCCAGTCTCTGCCTTCCTTGGTCCTGGGTGCCTGAGCCCAGGGGTCTGTGGCAGCTCAGAGGCCAAGAACAGATTGGGCCATTTTGAGATGCCCTCGACAAGCCCTCAAAGGGTTCCCAGCCTCCTATCATTTCCTTAATTCTGGAAGCACCAGGTCAAGGAGCCCACCATAAGCTACCCTAAAGCCATCCTAATTCCTAGAACTTTCAAAACTGCATTTCACCTCCTTTAAAAGTAAAAGTCCTTTCCCCCCTCTAACAGGAAAGTTTAGGTTACAAATCTCCAGCAGCGCAAGCTTCCCGCAACCTTAAGTCAGAATTTTCAGCAGCAACAACAACAATATTAATAATAAAAAGAATTAAAGCTTGCATCAAAGGTAGAAAGGGACACCCCAGCTCAAGTTTTAAAGGGGATATAATCCAGCAGCCTTGGATGAGAGTGGGGGTCAGTGAGGCCAGGATGAGCAAGGAAGGGGGTGGGGAACCCAACCTCTAACTAACAATTTCTCCAGCATAAAAATGAAACATCAAATTCGTTAGCCCAGGGCCTTCATTTTTCCCCTTCCACATTATAACTAGTTATTGAACTCGCTGGAAGATCTAAAGGCCATTTGCGAAGAGACAAATTTCAATGGAGTTTCCCCATCAATAACCCCATGGCAGTGACCTATTGGAACAAGTCAAACACCCGAGGTGAAATGCAGGTCATTCTGTCTAACCAATATTAAAATGCGGCCACTTTTTAAAAAGCCACTTTAAACGAGATTTGAGGAAAATTGAATTCCGGGGAAGGCAAGGCAAGGAGGGGGAAATCCAAGAGAGGACCTTGCCTATGGTCTCCGAACAAACAAGAGAAATTCATCTTTAATATTTTAAAGGGGGGCAAATTAACATTCCATGATTGCTTTTTTTTTTTTGAGACTATAAGCGATTCCAGGAGAAAAAAAAAAGGTTTAGTATTTTCTGGTGACACGTCTGGGTTATTAAAATCATTTTAGACCAATTCATTACTTTTACTGACAAGAGATTTAAGAAGAAATCAATTAAGCATTTGCATATTCTTTTGCATACATTACCTCTGCCCGCTGGCATTAGAAAGGGACAAAAACACACATATATACAGACGCACGCGGCAAAAAATGAAATAAGAGTCTTGCTTTAGTTTGGGGTTTTCAAGCTGCTTGGAGAAAAAAATGAAGTGAATTACTTGATTGCATAGCATCTGAAAGTCCATTTATTTGAGGAAGAGGAAAGAGAGGTGCTGCGTTTTTAATCTCTAAAACAACAATCACAAAACCACATCATACACGCAAATCCTGCACTTCTGAGGGTGGGGAAGGAATGACCCTCGTTTTCCTTCTCTTGGCCCTCCAAATCCTGGGTTGGTTCTCCCATTGATTTTTCTCCCTAGGAAAATCCAGGGAGTCTGAGAGGTGAGATTTTAACGCAGCACAGAATGAGTGGAGCGGCCGAGGTCCCTCAGCCGGCAGCTTGTTACTAGGGAGGGGAGGAATATGGGTTATCCAACGGTCAGTATGGTAATCCGGGCACAATAAGGCCTCGCACACAATGGACACATATTTTTCTTCAGCGGTGTCAGAAGGGAAGCGCTTTGTACTGAAACATGTTTCCAAAAGAGAAACCAGATCGAGATTTAGAAAGGAGATGGGGAGGGTGGCCTTCAGAGAGCGTTTGGATGCTGGCAAAGGGTGGTCAGGAAAAAAAAAATTGGGGCAGAGAGAGGTGGAGGGCAGAGAGGGAGGAGATCCTTGGGCTGGCAAGACAGGGGCAGGAGGGCAAAGCACAAAAGGAGAGAAGACCAGATACAAGGACTCATCACAGGCAAGATCCTTGGGCTGGCAAGACAGGGGCAGGAGGGCAAAGCACAAAAGGAGAGAGGACCAGATACAAGGGCTCATCACAGGCAAGAGCTGCTTGTGTGCCCCCCCCCCTTTAAGCCAATGCTAAGTGCACGAGCTCTCCAGAGGGATTTTATTTCTGTGCTTGTAATAATATCCAGGTGAAAATGTTTGCATGTATGTGTGTGGTAGAGTCTGGCTGGCTTGCTCTTTTCCCCTTGTGATAAGCAACTTCCCTGCTGTTAAGGTACAGGCACCCAAAGAGAGTTTTTTGGCAAGTGGTGTAGATGAATGTGGGCAAATTTGGGAGAACCTCCCAGATTTCACTTTCTGGAGGTGCATGTTGAATTAGCTGTGCAAACCTGGGATGGGAACCCCACGTATTTACGGCTGCATAAGGAGGCATTTAATGTGTTAATAAGTATTAACAGCACGTATGCATATATACTTGTTAGCTGTAATAACCAAAGACAGACTTGACATTCAGCTGGAGGCACCTGAACTCTGTACCTACTTATACATATTGGCCCAAAGTGGGTTTCCTGCTCCCGCTCCCTTGACCCACCTGCAGGAGCTCAGAATCCTGGGGAATGGGGGCTAGGATGGGCGACGCCTTGGGAAGAATTCCCTAACAAGCCCAAGAAGGTGAAAAGATGGAAGAGAAAGGGTTGTGGGGGGTGAAGTGGGCAGGGCTGATAGAAGACGAGTGTGAGGGCTGGGAGCGGTGGAGCCAGGCCAAGACCTCACCTTTCCAAGGTGAGGAGGAGAATATTCTCGGCCAGGATTGGGTGGGGCAGCCTGATCCAGGTGCTGGCCTGAAGGGAGGCTGGGGGTGGGGCTGGAAGGCTTTCTCCTCCTTCAGCAACCCTCCCCCACCCTACCTGAGCTCTCTGGAGCTTTGGCTCTCCCTGGGGGGCAGTCTGGGGCTGCGGTTCAGACTTTTATGTAGGGCAGCATTCAGCATTGGTTTCCCTTTGCCCTCTTCCAGCAACTTATAATTAACCCACCCCTACCCCCAATAATTACAACAAATAAAACCTCCCAGGCTCCAAACCACTATCAACCGAGCGGCAGGCTTCTCCTCCCCACAGTTTCACGTTCCTCTTCCAACCACACTGGCCAGTCCTCACACGCAGACGGTCCCAGACAGGAATGGGCAGGGACCCACTGGGAAATCTGGGACTCTTCTCTGAGGGAATGCCTGTTCCCTCACTCGGCTGGTGGTAGGGGCACAGGGCATTGTCCGCCTGGGGAGAGGGTGTCCAGGGGCCCCCAGGCCCTGGCTCCTGGTGAGCCTGGGCGAGGAGAGACTCAGCCCTGGAGGATAGAGAGTGGCCAGCGGGCCCAGGCGGTTCTCATGCCTGCCCTCAGGGTGAGCCCTAATTTGGATGTGGGGACCCCCTCTCCCACATCCCTAAGGTGGTGAAAGACAGGTGGGGAATCTCCCGCCTTCAGTCTCCCTCTCACGAGGGCTTTATTTTTTTTCCCTTTCCCCTCCTCATTCCCTTAATTGCAGATGTTCTAATTAAACCCTCAAATAGTTGTTATGCCGTTTTAAAAGGTACTTATTCAAGTGTCAACCAGGCTGGGCTGGGAGGAGGCAGCGTAGGGCGGCGAATTAAAGGTAGATTGACTAATCACGGCGGCGATCATAATAATAAAATCAGAGGGAAAAAAATCACATTACGACTTTTCGTGGAAAGGAGGGAGCAGGCAGCCAGCGGCCGCCAGCCCTGCGCCGCCGACACAAAGAGTGCGGGCGATTCCGCGAGACTGATTTATGACGTTTTACAGCCCTATAAAAGCTGTAGCGACGAGGCAAGCGCTCCTACCACCGCTGGCAGATTTAGTCTAATAAATAAAACATAAACAGTTAACTTTATGTGTCACTTTTATTGTTATCAAGTAAAATATAGCCGAGCCCCGGCAAGCTATGATTTTAAACTATAATTGTTATCAAGTACAACAAGGGGACCCAGCTCCCTCCCTGGGCTCTCCCTTCTGCCACCCCCCAACTCTGAGTTATGGGATCAGCTAATTGGAATTGGTGGCAGGAAGTGGCCACCCCTGGCGGGGGGGGGGGGTCAGAAAAAGCAGCCCTTTCTTGCCCCCTCCCTTCTCCATGGCCCTGCCACCCCACCATCAGGGTATTCCTGTGGGTGGGTGACAGAGAAAGGGGAGCGGGTAGGAATGGACTGGAGACCCCCAAGGCCTGCCCAGCCTCCCCAGCTTGGTGAGCTCACCCCTCAGCTTTTGGAAAGCAGCCTGGAGCTGGCCCTTGGGAATGTGTGTTTACATGTAAACACATGTGTTACATGGATACAATCCCTGGCCGGAAGCAGCCTCTACCCACACAGGCCTCCCTCTTAGCTTGGTCGGCCCTCTGTAGGGATGAAGAAAGAAGAGCTCTCAGGGCCTCGGCTGGGCACCATCGCAGGGCACCGGCTCCTGGCAGATCCCTCTCCTGCTCGCCCCAGGTCCTTAGGAGCCAGCCCTGGAGGTAGTTGTCAGAAAGCAGCAGGCCAGATGGAATGAGAGTGGAAACAGCAGCCAGCAGAAGAGATCCTCTGCTCTGGGGCCGGGGCAGGGAGGGTCAGTGGGTACTAGGGGAGGAGGGCAAGGCTTCTGAACTCTGCTTTTGCCAACCACTTCCTGTCTCTCTTCAGCGGGGGCTCAATCCCCAGACCTCCAGAAATGACGTCAGAATCATTTGCATCCCGCTGCCTCTACCTGCCCGGTCCAGCTGGGACCCTGCCTCGCCGGCCCCATGGCCAGAGGGTCGGGTGAGTGTGTATGGGGAAGGGGGCTGGACTCTGGTACCCTTGGATGGGGGGCACCCCAGGCTCTCCAGCCTCCTGGGCTCAGCCTGGGCCCCTCCCCATCCAACCTCCACTCCAGTCCTCCTCATTCAACTTCCTCTTCCTGCAAAAGAGGGGCGCTGCCCGGTGACCTACACAGACTGAGACAGGATCGCCATGAATGGAGACCTCTGGAAAAGCTCAGGAGCCGAGGCCCAGGGGGCCGACCGGAGGCCCACGGGAAGACTCTGGGAGCGGGCTGAACCACAGCCTCCCGACAGCCCCCCAAAGCCCAGGCTCTGGAAGGGAGCTGGGGGCTTCCCATCTCCTTTTGCAGGGGAGGGCTGTCAGTCGGCGGGGTGCGCACTGGGGGCACCTCAGCCCCCGCCGGCTAGCCCCACATCACCACCACCACCACCCCCAGCACCCCCAGCACCACCACCACACACAAAAAAAATTGGATACATTTTGAATAAAGCGATTCGGTTCCTTATCCGGGGACTGGGTTGCTCCGTGTGATTGGCCGGCGGAGTCACATGGTGAAAGTAACTTTACAGGGTCGCTAGCTAGTAGGAGGGCTTTATGGAGCAGAAAAACGACAAAGCGAGAAAAATTATTTTCCACTCCAGAAATTAATGATCATGAGCTCGTATTTGATGGACTCTAACTACATCGATCCGAAATTTCCTCCATGCGAAGAATATTCGCAAAATAGCTACATCCCTGAGCACAGTCCGGAATATTACGGCCGGACCAGGGAATCGGGATTCCAGCATCACCACCAGGAGCTGTACCCACCACCGCCTCCGCGCCCTAGCTACCCCGAGCGCCAGTATAGCTGCACCAGTCTCCAGGGGCCGGGCAATTCGCGAGGCCACGGGCCGGCGCAGGCGGGCCACCACCACCCCGAGAAACCCCAGCCGCTCTGCGAGCCGGCGCCTCTCTCAGGCGCCTCCGCCTCCCCGTCCCCAGCCCCGCCAGCCTGCAGCCAGCCAGCCCCTGACCATCCCTCCAGCGCCGCCAGCAAGCAACCCATAGTCTACCCATGGATGAAAAAAATCCACGTTAGCACGGGTAGGCAACTTTGCTTTTTGCTCTCCCCCTCCCTCCCCTCTTCCCTCCTTTCTCTCCTCCCCTCTCTCTCCAGGAGCGACTCTGGGTTAGCACAATTGAACTGGATTTACGAGCGAGAATGGGTAATTACATCCCCCATAAATTTTATGGCTTAGCTACTCTGGGCAGTCCGAGCCATGTGCTACGATCTGTTATGTATGTGTGAAAACTGTGCTCGCTTTCTAAGGGCGCATAAATAATTCAGTGTCGTTACAATGAGGATTCCCCTCTTATTACACTACAAAGTCTCCAGCTTCCTTCAACTTCTTTATAACCCATTTAGCTTGATGACTTTATTTCCACCACCCCCTCCTCCTGTTCCACAGAGGCGAGGATGGGGTGAGGGTGGGGGGCGGGAGCCTGCTGCCTCTGAACCCCACTATTTGCTCTTCCCCTCCTCCTCCCCCCAGTGAACCCCAATTATAACGGAGGGGAACCCAAGCGCTCGAGGACAGCCTACACCCGGCAGCAAGTCCTGGAATTAGAGAAAGAGTTTCATTACAATCGCTACCTGACCCGAAGGAGAAGGATCGAGATCGCCCACTCGCTGTGCCTCTCTGAGAGGCAGATCAAAATCTGGTTCCAAAACCGTCGCATGAAATGGAAGAAGGACCACCGACTCCCCAACACCAAAGTCAGGTCAGCGCCCCCGGCCGGCGCTGCGCCCAGCACCCTCTCGGCAGCCACCCCGGGCACTTCTGAAGACCACTCCCAGAGCGCCACGCCGCCGGAGCAGCAACGGGCAGAGGACATTACCAGGTTATAAAACATAACTCACGCCCTGCCCCCACCCCTGCCCCCATCCTCCCCTCACACACAAATTGACTCTTATTTATAGAATTTAATATATATATATATTTTGGTTCTTTTCTCTCTTCCTCCCACCTTATCCCTTGTCAATTCCAAACTGACAAAACAGATAAACAAGCCCTCTGCCCTTCTCTCCCTTCCACTGTTAAGGACCCTTTTAAGCATGTGATGTTGTCTTAGCATGGTACCTGCTGGGGTTTGTTTTTGTTTTTTTTTTTTTAAGGCCATTTTGGGGGGTTATTTATTTTTTAAGGAAAAAGCTGCAAAAATTATATATTGCAAGGTGCGATGGTCTGGTTTGGGTGAATTTCAGGGGAAATGAGGAAAAGAAAAAAGGAAAAAGAGATTTTAAAGCCAATTCTCCTCCTTCTCCTCCTCCTCCTTCCCCCCTCTTTCCTTAGGCCTTTTGCATTGAAAATGCACCAGGGGGAGGTTAGTGAGGGGGAAGTCGTTTTAAGGAGGACAAAGCTATGAAGTTCTTTTGTATTATTGTTGGGGGGGCTGGGAGGAGGGGGGACGACAGCAGACAAAGCTAAAGGCGTCTGAAGAGCCTCTCAGAGCTGCTCAGTTTGAGAAGCCAAAAGAAAATAAAAATGAACTTTCAGTTCAGAGAGGCAGTCTATAGGTAGGACCCCCCACCCCCACCCCGCCATCGTGGTCATTGTGTTTTTGGACTGAATTTACTTGATTATTGTAAAACTTGCAATAAAGAATTTTAGTGTCGATGTGAAATGCCCCGTGATCAATAATAAACCAGTGGATGTGAATTAGTTTTACGTCAATGTCTGATGGTTTCTTTTTATCCCCCTCCTCCTTCTGGCCTGGTAACATCCCACCTTCTCTGCAGTTGCCTAAGTTTACTCTAAGCAAACACACAAATCTTAACTCTCAACTCGTTTTCCAATGTCCTTAGAGGAACCGGCAAGGGGGTTGGGGCAGGGGGTTCTCAAAAGAGGGGATGTGGAAGGTTAGTGCCGATTTCTCCTGTCCCTTGCCTGAGTCTGCAGAGAGGCCAGACTCTCCTGGGGTACTTAGAGAGGAGCTGGGAGGGCCTCACTTTTCTATAGTCAGGCTCAGTGTCTTCTCTTTGTTGATTTCCCTCTCCCCTCTTCTCTTTCCTCTCTGCTGGGTAGGCCTGCCTGATTTGCAGACAAGAAGGCAAGTTTGGGGAGTGGGAGGGAGAGAAGAGTTTTCATCATTTAGGACTCTTTGGGGATGAGGGATTAAGGAAGACGGCCTCTCAACAGTGCCTGTGCTTCTTAAAAGAAGGAAGATTTTGAGCTGGTGATACTGGAGCAGCAAAGTGACCTGTCAGGATGGCTTCTCTGTTTGTTTAGACTTGGAAAGAAGGGCGAAGTGGAGGCCAGAGGCCTGGGAGGCCCCCTTGCATGGGCAGGCCTCAAAGCCTGATGCCTGGAGATAATGAAGAACTTTTAGTTTTTTCCCTAACCTTTATCATGGACCTGCCAGGTGTTGAGAACAGACACAGGGAGAGGCAGGGACTACCCCTCTTCCTATAAGCTCCTAGATCCTGGCAGGGTTTGGGGATAGCTGGAAAAAGGCTCTCCCTGCTGTTTAAAAAAAAATTTTTTTTTTCCCAATTGTTTCCTTGGGGATAAAAAAGAGAGAGAGAGAGAGAGAAACAAGCAAAAACAAAAACTGGCCTGGATTACCTGAATAATCAATTTAAGCCAAAGGCTCCCAAATAATCCGGATCCTGAAGACCGGGCCCTAAACAGGGCTGCTCAAGTGTTTGCTCGTTTGTTCGGAGAAGGTGGGGTGGGTACTTGGTGAGCTTCTCAGACAATTTATCCCAATTTCAGAATGGAGGGCTACCAGAAATAGAAGAGAGGGCGAAGAGATCTGGGATTTGTAGAGGAGCCAGGGATACCCCTATCCCCTCTCCCCAAATTCTGGAGTGAAAGGTAACAATGGGACCCGTTGTGCAAATCTGTTGTTCGGTGTGCTTCGGATTTATTTCTTCTTGAACCACGTGCTGGCTGGTAACTTGGAGTGGAGTACGCGTGGGCGCGTGCATCTGTGTGTGTGTGTTTTGGGGGGAATCACTTGGTCCTGTAGGTTTACTTTCTCCTCCCTCAGTGGTGCCCTGGAGACAGCAAAACACGCTGCCTCCAGTGTGAGGAAGCAGGGCCAACAATTATCTGGAGTTATTTGATGTAATCAAGTGAATTAGGGGCCAAATCTGACTGTGGCTCCTAGCATCTTGAGGTAATTGACTTTGGGGCAGGAAAAGGGGCTCAAACTGTGCTTGGGGAAAGGGAAGGAAGGTCTGAGGGGTGGACTGGGGTGTCTTTTCAATCCTGTAAGGAAGTTTAAATGGAAAAAGGGGGGAAAGAGAAAGAAAAGGAACTTGAGATTCATAGTCTTTTCTAACTTTGCTCCTTTGGTTTTAGAGGAATTGATTCCCCTCTCCACCCCAAAGTGGAAGAGATGAAAGTGAGGAGGAGAAAAATTACTATCTTTTCATTCTTAAGCTTCTCCCTGAACTTGCCGAGGGACATTCCAGCTCAGGAAAGGATCCGGACTGGGACGGTTCTTTTATTTGCCTTCTTTAGGGGCTTCAGTTCTCCCTCCCTCTCACATGTACACACGCAGTTGTTCTCTGTCCCTCTTGGTGTGACAAGGGGACACATCAGAAATCCCTAATTCTCGACAAATGAAATAAAACTGAACCCCCCTACATTTGAGTTTTTGAAGATTTTGGCCTCTGGCCTTCCCTCCAGTGGGCTCCATTCTCTCTTCTTTCCCCCAAGCTCTCCTTTCCTTGGGCCTGACCACCCCGGAATGGGATCAGGGTGCCGGGGAAGGATGGGGTGGGGTGGAGGGAGGGGCGTGGAGGGCCGACCTGGGCCGGGGCCCCTAGCTCCAACAGTCTGGGTCCCGCTGCTGTGGCTGCTCGATGCGATGCTGCCACAGCCTCACTGGGAAGCCGAGGGCTGGAGCTTTTATGGAAGTTGGGTTGAGCAGAGGGGAAAGGCTGGGGGGGGGCGGGGAGGACGCAGCCCAGGTTCACGGGAAGGACACAACATTTTCTCTCCCATCGCCTTTATATTGGGCAGCGCCTCTGACCTCTCCCCCACCCCCATCTCCGACCCTCCCAAGCCAGCCCTGGCTCAGCCCCTGGTCTCCGGATAGGATGCCACCGCTTTAGTAGGGCAGGGGATTTCTAGCCCAGAGTAACGGGAGAGGCAAGGCGCATGAACGCCTGCTAGCGCATTGTATCTCTCTCCAATGGCTAAGTTAAAAGAAGACGGGGTGGAGGCGGCAAGGCCAGTCTTCCAAGGTCCTTCTCTCCAAGCACCAGGAGACCCCCACAGGTCACAAATCCCCTTGCCATGTAAGTAGTTAGCACGCGATCTGCTCAGGGCGAGGAGCACAGCAGTTTCAACTCTGTCTCTGTTTGCCATTCCATTTTTAGCTCAACTCCCAATCTTGCGGAGGGAAGGCGGGAAAACCAATCATGAACAGAGGGCTTCAGCTTGGGGAAAATGGAGTTTCTGTGCCGACTCGACTGACTCGTGTACCTGGGGAGTGAAGAAACTTGGCTCAGAAAGGAGAAGGTGGAGGGGGGAGTGAGCCTGGGGTGGAGGAAGGACTGGGGAACTTTATTTCTCTGAGGGTGTCTTGCTGCTGCTTGCATGAAGTTTCCTACAAAGTTTTCTCTGCAATCTGGGCATCAGCCCCTTTTTTTTTTCTCCATGCGTGGACTTAGCGGATTGCAGTTCACAGCTGCCTTCCCGCTGTTAGATGGATGTGTATGTGTGCATTTGGGTGAGTGGAACAGAAGATAAAACAAGGGGTTCTCCAGAGCTTGGGACCAGGGTACCCTCTGCTAGGCACCATTTGTCTGCTTGTCCAAGGTTAGGGAAGACAGACTCCGAAGGGGGCCCTCGAGATTGAGGGTGCTATGACGGGAAGAAGGGAGGAGCAGTGGCCTGGGGCAATTCCACCATCTTTTCCTCTGCGTTTTGCCCAGTCCTGGGGGAGCATGCTATTGCCCTCCCAGAGCCACTTCTTATAGTTTTCCACAGCTTCTACCTGGTACCCCACTTTCGGAGAGCTAATTCTGAGAACCTTCCCAAGCTTGGAAAAAGAGACCGAGGATTCCCCCAACTCCAGCGGCCACCAGAGCAGAGGGAATATTTATTACCTCTCTGGATATCATTATCTAAGAATACAATTTTATGCACTTCCTAATCTGTTAGCTTGATTTATCTGGATGGGCAGGAGCCCAAAATAAATATTTGGGGGATTTGGTAGGGGAAAAAGTCTTTGCCTCTGACCAATCTTTCTGACTGAACTGACCGCCCCCCCAACTTGGCCTGCTTTTTCTACATCCCGTACAGCTAGCCCCATTTAAATTTTTTCTCGCAGCTTGTGGCTGTCTGGAGTACGGAGTTTTAGTTGCCTCTTGGGAATTAAAAGTGGCCCGGTACACTGTTTGAACCGGAGACCTGAAGGGGTCCCTCAGCCGCCCTGAAACCCTCCAGCTCCGGACGTGCGGACCCCTTTTGGATTTGGGCAGCAGAGAGAAACCAAGGTCTGCCGGTCCGCCCTCCGGGTCCGGAGCCCCTTCTCAGACCCGGCACTGTCTCCACGCCTCAGGGTCTGTCTTCTCTTCTCTCTGGGGTCCGCTCAGTAGCTTCTTCAGCCACAGGGCCCACCCAGAAGCGCAGCCCACACCCCTGCAGACAGAGGCAAGGGCCTGGGCAGCTCCGTCTTGCTGCGCCCGGTTCCTGCAGACGCGCCTAGCGGACACGTTCCGAGGCAGGGAAGTCAAGGATGGGTGGGGGGGCTCTCCCATGTTTGAGGGTGAAAATAGAGGGAAGGAGTCTAATAAATGGAAAGGACTATTTTAAATTTCCAGCCCCCATCAGAGTTGCCAGACTTCCTAAGACGTAGGGTCCTCTCGGGTGTCTCCTGCCCGTCGTGATGGGGTAGGGGTGTCCCCTCTCCTCACTCCCCCTTCCTGCCCTGCCCTGCCCTGCCCTGCCCAGCCTCGGACACTGGGAGAGGGAAGCCTATTTGAACTTCCGGGGGCGAGCCTTAGGACGGAGCGTGGAGGAGGCCCTGCCCAAGAGTCCGACCCGGGGTTCCCGCGCCGGCCCCCCGCTGCCCAGGCGTTGGGTGCCAGGGAATGGGGCACAAAGCGGCCGCCGCCTGGGGGGGGTCCCCGCTCTCTCCTGGAGCGACCAGGGTCCCGAGGATGGCGGAGTGGGGCCAGCCCGGGCAGAAGGGACGCGCGAGAGGCCGGCGGCGGCCCGGCGCCCCCTCCGGGTTCCACGCCACGGCCGCTCCGGGCGCCGTGTCGCCTTCAGCTGGGTCACGACCCCGGGCTCGGCCCGCGGACAATAGGGCTCCGGGCGGGGGCCTCGGGCTGCGCGACCGGCCGAGCGGGTTCACTGCGCGGTGAACTCCGCGCCACCCCCGGGGCTCGCCCTTTAACAGCCCAGGCGCCCTTCTCTTTGCCCTATTCCGCCGTCAGTTGTTTTGTGGAAATTTGAGCACGCTCTCCATTGCTCCTCCACCCACCAGGACCCCACCGCGACCACCACCAGCTCGGATTCCATTTTCTTGAGAAATGAAAGCGTAGTTTTCTCCGAGTTACAAGAGCGGGGAAAGGGACCCTCTCAAGATTTTTGTGGGGACGCAGAGAGGAGAAGAATCCCAGGCCATCAAACCGACAAATGGTCCCCTCCATCCCAGGAATTCCAGGCCCGGAAGGGGTCCTCCCTGCACCTCCACCCCAAACCGGAGGAAGAATTTCTTCCCTCTTCCCTTGGCCTTTGTCTCAGGGTGCCAGAGGAGGGTCAGGGTTCTTACAAAAGCGGAGACCTGCTCTCAAATCTGATGGGCAGGGACAGGACTGGGTTATCCATGGGCGGGCGGGGGGCGGGGGGGTGTGAGTGGGGAGTGAGTAACTTGGGAGATGTCCCCCAACCACTTTGTTCTTGTTCCTCCATCCCTCTCCCCAACCCAGTGATTGCCTGGCCTCTGTCCCCTTGGGCAGTAGCCCAATGTTTGTAACTTTGGACATGTGGAGTCTTTCCACTCGGCTAGAATAGACTTTGGAAAATAAGGTTGCAGAATACGGTTGGTTCTAGCTGGAGGCAAAAAAGGCAGGCAGTTTGGGGAGAAGAGAAAATGGGGGAGGTATGGAATATTCCCCATGGACATTTGCTTCCTGTCTTTCCCCAGCTCCCCACCTCAGCCCTATCTTGCCCAGCCAAGCTCAAAGGTGAGATGGAGAGATGCACACCCCTCCCCCCCCACCCACTTGGGAACCTTTCTTCTTGGACTCCGTCTGACCATTTCGACCCATTTTAGAATGTGACTGCCTAGAGCCCTGCCTGTCTTTGCTTGGCTGTTTCGAGGTCTTTGCCTGGCATTTCTACTGCTTTCTGTGCTTCGTGTTTCCTCACATCCTTGCTCCTCTGCCCCTCTCATCCTGCAGCAATCCTCTGCGATGATCCCCAGCCCCAGTGCTCCTCCTAGAACTCCCCTCCAACTGAGAAAGCAGAGAAGAGGAACCAAAAGGCGGGGGCAGCAATCTGGGAGGGACAGCTGAGGTTCAAAGGTTCCTGGCTGAGCCTCCAGTACAGGCCACCTCAGGGGTGGAGTGGACGGGCCGCTCCAGAGCCAGCAGCAAATAGAACAAGATTGTACAGCTTGGGCAGATGTCGGTTTGGCCAACTCACCCGGATTCCCCTTTCTCTCCTCCACCAAAGAGGCTCCAATCCCCACCATACCTTTGTTCTCTTTCCTTTCCCCCCACCTCCCCCTCCTCTTCCGTTTGATCCTGCCTTTCCCCCTCAAATTATTTCTTTAGATCTGGAAGCATCTGTTCCTGCCTGCCCCTCCCCCTACACCCTCCTTTCCTCCTTTTCTGCCTCCCTCCACTTCTGGGAGTCAAAGAAGCCCCAAATGGAGGGCCTCTGGCATCTAGCCTGCTCTGTTTCCCCAGGGCCCAGAGACCTGTGAGGCCAACCCTTGAGAACCCTCCCCACCCCCACCCCCACCCCCAATTGCATTTCATTCTCCCAGCTGGAGAGGGCCCTGGAATTGCAGAGTTTGAGTCTTGGCCCCCAGGGACCAGTCTCTTGTCTCACTGGGACAGTTACCCATTAAATTCAGGTGAAGGCAAGGAATCTGAGGTCGATGGGTTTGGTGAAGAATGACTTAGGTAATTGCCCCAGTTCTCCGGGGGCTGTTTTGGGCTCCAGAGTTTGAACATATCTTCATATCTTGACCATAGAGGGGAGATGGCCTTGGCAGGGGAGCCTGCCCCTTCCCTTGATGGCAAAGTCGTTTTCTGAGCAATTAGAACTCCTCCCCAACCCCACCCAGAATTCCATGATCCTAGCTGAGGGGACCAAGACAGTGTCCACACTGTGCTCATTAGAGGGCTTCTTTTCTCTCTCTTCCAAAAAATAAATAAGAAACATATCCAAGGATACATGGTCTTCAAAGCTTAAGGAGAGGGTGGTAAACCCAGTCTGGGTAAACAATAGAATGTCTTTTCCTCTCTTAGTCAATCCAGTTCAGTCTGAGTCCAGATAATTCAGGCCAAGACTCTAGAACTCCGCCTGGTAGACCTGTCTTTAGCAAGAACGCACTTTCTATCCCAGAGCATCAGATCAGAATAATGCTGAGGTCCTTGCCCTAGTGCCCACAATTGAAAACTGGTAGATACGAATAAGTCCTCTCCTCCCTCCCTTTTCTCCAGCTCCATCCTGAGATTTAGCCCTGCCTGGCATCCTGCTCCCTCTTCTGTCCTTGAAGACCGGTGGTTGGCCAAGAGCCTCAGATTCATGCTCCCTGTGGCTCTGCCACTCAGTTTCCATGGCAATGAGAGGCAACTGAACTACTCCCCCCTACCCTTCAACTGGTTGGATAGGCCGCTATCCGCCAGGATGTTCTCTGGGGGAACCTGACCAAAGAAAGATACAGGAGACAGGAGTCTGTATTTTGTTATGGCATCTTTGCTAATTAGTCAGGATGGAAGAGGGAAGACTGGGGAGAGAGTCCCTCCCTCCAGCCTATAATTTCACAGTCTTTTCTCTCTGCACACATGTTTACCTAGGAACACACCCTCAAAACACACATGACAGATTTATGCTAGGACCTCAATACATTTGCTTCTTCTGTTCATATCTGCATGGGGAGGTGACTTTGCTGAAGGCACCCGCGCACGTCTGTATGTGTGCATGCGTGCACGTGCGTGTGAGTAGACGTAATGTGTGACAGAAAATAACATCCCAGCTAGAGCTCCTGTGAAGTAGGCTCTTCGACTTATCACTAATGTCCCTGTTAACAGAGGCTTCTGCTGTCCCCTCTTTCCCACACGCTGCTCTCCAAGGCTCACCCCTTCACCAAAGACTATGCGGCCTGAGGTCGCACCCTTGATCCTGCAACTTGGCTCCTTAGGCCCGGGCTGGCTGTAGAGGAAGGAGGCAGAGTCCGAGGCTTCTGGCAGATCAGATTCCTCACGTAATACATTCACTTTTTCAAAGTGAAATCTAAACCACAAACATTTCTCTAACCCTCCAGTCTGCATGACTCTGCCCTGCAGGCAGGACCTGGGAAACCGCCGCAGCCACCCCACCAGCAGCAGGGACAGCAGCCTAACCATCTCCTAGGGTCAGTAACTGCCTTACAGCGGTGTTGAAGGAGTCAGGGGGCTAATGTCAGAAAAGCACTTCGATGAGTGCTCAGCACACGGTAAGCTTTCAGTAGTGTATTCCTCCTCCTCCTTCTTTTCCTTCTTTTTCCCCTTCTTCTTCCTATTACTATTAACGATAACAGGCATTTTCTTAAGCGCTTACTGTGGACCAGGCACTGGCTAAGTTCGCTCTCTCCTTCGAGCCTTACTGCAATCTGCATTTTACACAGCAGGAAGCTGAGGGAGGCCCAGGCCACTGGCAGAGCCAGGATTCCAGTCCGACTTGCCTGACTCCACAGAGGGTGCTCTGAACCCTTCAATCCTTTACTCGTGATGGACAGGGGCACTGGCTGTCAGGATGGGCTGAGTTTAGCAGGGAGCGCCGGTGAGGGCGCGGGGCCACACCAGCCTGAGCCCGAGCAGCGCCTACAGTAACCTCGCTCCTTGGCTGGCCTTCGCAGGTTCTTGTCCTCGTCAACACCAGGCTGTAACCCAGTGGTTCTCAAACTTTTGGTCTCAGGATCCCTTCACACTCTTAACAATTATTAAAATCTCAAAGAACTTTTAAAATATGGGTTATATCTACCCATATTTACCTTCTTAGAAATTAAAATGGAAACCTTCTAAAAATCTTTAAAAATAATAATAATGAATCCATTACATGTTAACGTAACTAACTTTTCAGGAAAAATAACTATATTTTCCAATAAATTTAGTGAGGAAAATGTCACCGTTTTCTCATGTAGGCAAATTCCTTTAATGTCCAGCTTCACAGAAGACGAATGGATTCTCGGACCTGTTTTTGCATTCAGTTTGTTGCAATACATTGCTTTGGTCGGAGTATATGAAGTACATAGCCTCATGCAGATAAGTAGCTGGGAGAGGAAGGACCTTTCGCAGAGCTCCTGAAAGTGTCTTCAAGAACCCCCAGGGATCCTTGGACCACATTTTAAGAACCACTGATCTAATCGACTGAGCTAACCAGCAGAAGCCACTCCATAACATTTATATTGGATGCTGTTTTAGCTCATTAGTGGTGCTTCTAATTCCAAAACCTCATTCCACTATTCCATGCTGTATTTGGAATGCGTCATCTTAGGCAACTTACTCAGTTTTTCTATCCCATAGATAGATTAACAGAAAGATAGACATACATACATATATGCTATGTTTGTCATAGATATATATTCATCATTTTTAGTATGAAAATGTAGAATAAGATACAAATTTATAGGTAAAGTGGCCTTCCTGTGTTTAGCACTGTTTCAGACAGGCGGCTTAGCTATTACTATCAGTCTCGTGTTTCAGGAGGGGAAACTGAACCAAAGAGGGTGATGTGACTTGCTGAAGACGACATGCTCTGTAAGTGGTGGACAGTAGACTCAAACTCCTGTCCTCTAGCTCCTAGACCTGTATGTACCCACTCAGAACCCCTCTCTCTAGAGACATGGCTGTATAACAGTGTATGGAAGGTGGCTATGCACCATGCACAAGCTCTTTCTGGAAGTATATGTGATGGTTGTATTTATCTGAACATATCTATGTTTTCGAGGAGAAAACGCTCTTGTACCTGCATGCAAAGTTATGGTTTTGTTAAGAGGTACAAGGCACCAGCCTGACAGTGTTTTTCCGTCCTCACCAAACTCTCCTTGTGTCTGTGGTCCTGGGCTTGATCTGTCCATTGTCAGAACATTTCTTCCTTCCAGGTCTCCTGTTGGTACGTTCTCACTGAGGGTGCGTAAATTGCTCAGATCTGCGCATGAGCGCACAGAACAGGTGTAACAATCTAATATGCCCTTCTTTTTCTTTCCCCGAACATCACGTCTAACACATCTTTTCAAAATAAGTGATCTACAAGGGTCCAACCAAGGACAGCATGGCTGTGTGAATTGAGGGGTGTATCCGCTGCGTACATGCAGATGTGGAGCCCTTGGGTGTCCGTACACTTGTCTGGGTAAGCCCCATGCAAATGTATGAGCAACCGGAGTCTCAGTTCTTTCATTAATCTGATAAGTATTTATTCACAAATTCTATGTTTTATGCCTGCGCGAGGCTCATGTTTATGCAGGATCCAATGAGAAGAACCTTCGCTTGGAAGTCAGGCTGCCTGAATTCTAGTCAGAGCTTTCTGCTTCCACTTGCTGTAAGCAAATCCCTTTCCCAGCGAGAGTCTCCACTTCCTCATCCACATAATGGGGGGAAATAATTAAAGTCTCAGCTACATTTCTGGATGGAGAGTGTGGTGGGGAAATAGTAGGAGATGCCTGAGTGAACATGATTCATTTTTTACTATCGAAAAGTCCAAACACAATAGTAGAGAAAATGATATAAGCAAACACTCCTTTACCCATCACCTCCCTTTAACAATGATCACCCATGACCAATCTAGTTTTATCTACATTGAACCCAATACTGCCTCATATATTTTTTTTTAAAGATTTTATTTATTTATTCGACAGAGATAGAGACAGCCAGCGAGAGAGGGAACACAAGCAGGGGGAGTGGGAGAGGAAGAAGCAGGCTCATCGCAGAAGACTGACGTGGGGCTCGATCCCAGAACACCGGGATCACGCCCTGAGCCGAAGGCAGACGCTTAACCACTGTGCCACCCAGGCGCCCCGCCTCATATATTTTGAAACAAATCTCAGACGTCATGTCATCTCTCCTATGAACAATTCAATGAATACCTCTAAAAGATAAAGACTTTTTTTTATAACATAACCACAATACTATTATCATACCCACCTAAAAAATTTTTAGTAAAATTTGTTAGCTTTTAAAGAATGGAGAAAGGTCTTTAACAATGCAGAGCTGCTGCTCCCTTGTGCCTCATGCTCAGAGTTGATGAATGTCAATAAGGGAAAATGAGTAGAATGGGGAGGAAAGGATGAAGTTTCCTTTTTTATTTCCATCTTAAAATCCCAGTTCACCTCTAGACACTCCCCTCAACTCATTAGGTCCATTAAAAAAAGGCTGACAGGGGACCCTAGAGGTCTAGAACTGGTGGAAGCAGCCAGAAGGGGCCCTTGGAAGACACTGAAGACCTCATTTTGGAAGAAAATAGTTGTTGAGCCAGAAGGAATCTGAGCAGAAGGCCTGCCTAACCATTCTCTAGCATCAGATTTCATCCTTGGCTTGCCAGGCAGACTTTACAATGTCTGAAGTCTCACCGGAGTCACTGATCTCCAAAGACACGCAGATACGTACACGGAATAGCTTCCTCCTACAGAAACCCAAAAGGAGAGATGCACAGAGGCACAGGCAAATCCACCTGCTCACACACAGGCCGTGTACAAACACGTGCAAACACTTAGGACAGGTGCAAATGTACAAGTACGTATCCGCAAACTTAGCCATGTGGGGAAACACAGAGACACAAATCCGAACACTCAGACATATGTGAATATGCAGGGATACAAACGAAGTTCTGGAATAAAATTACAAAAAGCCAAATATAAAAGCCTGGATGCATGCAAATATACACTTTTACTCATGACCAGTTAACATGGCCAAGGTCCATTCTAGCTGGTTTTCCCCTCTCATTTCATCAAACAGGTCAAATATCAGCCAAAGCTGCATTCTGTGTCACATCCGTGCAGATATGCACCAGAGACAAGTCATCCCAAGGACTTCCCATTGTCCCCGACAGCACAAGTTCTCTGTTCTCCCCGGTCATCTCTTCCCAAAAGACAAGGCTAGGAGTCCTGTGGCATGGTATGTATGCGTGTGTGGGACCATATGGACACTCATTTCTTTGTCCTAAGAAGTCTGCTCAGTAAGAAGAGGGAAAGACACTGGCCACGTACAGACTTTAAGTCAGCTCAGACTGACAGGGGAATGTTGCTTTGCCTACGGGGTCCTACGGGTATAAGTGGACTGATTTTTCTCTCAATTGGTTAACCCAAGTGGGTCCTTTGGCATCTTACAGACCTGGCCCGAGAGTGCTTTCTGTGGGCCTGAGTGAGGCTGTGTCAGTCGTCTGGGTTTGACTATTTGTAATGAACTTACCAAGCCATTCAAAGAATAAAGGTGATGCTGCTGAGAGGGTCTTGCATGGTCGCAGAGGGATTCTGATTCAAAAAGGGTGGCCAGAATCTGGCGGTGTAAATATAAAACCCATCAGTTAAGTAGAGATGAAGCAGTGGGGCTATTTGGCACTATGTTCACCAGAACCAGTCAACCGACTAAAATGTCCTCATTTCAAGCAATTTTTGTGAGATGCAACATAGCCACAGCCACAGCGTCAAGTCAGGGGACCCAAATACGTCTGCATTGAAAGCTGAGTCGACGCTGGCATTTAGGGACTGTACGTTTTTGGAAAGCCAGGCTGTGGTGCAGGGCTGTGTGTGATTAGATGAGGACATGTATCTAGAACTGTGCCCATTTACATCCAACATCACTGACAAGAAAGTAAAAATTGTGTAGCATAACCAGGGCTTTCCCTTTACATGGGATCACAGGATGTTAGGTATTGAAGGGACCTTTGAGCTCCTGTGGAAACTGAGGCTTGGACAGTTTTAAATGTCCAAGATCACCTAGCAAATAAATGGCTGAGACATACTTAGATGCTATATTAGTTTGCTAGGGACGCTAGAATAAAGTATCACAGACCAGGCAGCTTACACAATAGAAATTCAGTTTTTCAAAGTTCAGCAGGTCTAGGAGTCCAAGATCAAGGTGTTGACAGGGTTGGTTTCTTTCTTTTTTTTTATTTTTAATTTTATTTATTTATTTGAGAGAGCAAGCGAGAGAGACAGAGCACGTGCGCGCAAGCCAGGGGAGAGGCGGAGGCAGAGGGAGGGGCAGACTCCCAGCTGAGCGGGGAGCCTGATGTGGGACTCGATCCCACGACCTGAGCTGAATGTAGATGCTTAACAGACTGAGCCACGCGGGCACGCAGGCTTGGTTTCTTTGGGAGTCTCTCTCCCTCCGCTTGTAGATGGTCTGCTTCATATGGTCTTGGCTTCACGTAGTCTTTCCACGGTGTCTGCGTCCTAATCTCCTCTTCTTACAAGAGGACCAGTCAGACTGGATTAGGGCCCACACGTATGACCGCACGTTACCTCAGTTACCTCTTCAAAGGCCCTCTGTCTAAATAGGGTCACCTTCTGTGGTACTGGGGGTTAGGATGTCAACATATGAATTTGGGGAGGAACATAATCCAGCCCATAACGGACACCAAGACTCTGGACTCCCAGTCCAGTGCTGTCGTGCCCACATCAGACTAATAAGAGATCTGGTAGAATTTGTTCCTGAACTGGTTCAATTTTGTTTCTTAGGGATGGGGAAATTTTTTAGGGCCAACACCCATGGGAACGTGCGTGAGCACTGCCTGAGGAATCTAGGATTAGACAGACCACGAAATACTGGGGAAAGTAGCTAGAATCTTTGGCCTGGAAGGAAACCTGTGAGGTTAACTTGACCGTACCAGGGGGGATGAGAATCTACCTGGTGCGTTCAGAGTTGACAGTTGTCTGAAGACTCGCAGGACAGGCACGTTCTTTCTTACCTATAATCAGCATTCCTCAGGCTGATTGAGCTCATCTCCCTTCCCTGGCCTTCAGTCCTCAGAATTAGACAGTAAGACAGGATTTTTTCCTTTGAAGCTTGAGGAAGGCTTGACAGCATATTAAGGAAACTTCTCTCTCCAGGACAGCCTCTTTCCTCATAGCAGGCTGGAAGGGAGGGAAACCAGAGGTAAGAAAGTTGTGCTTACCCCTTTGCTCTCCGCCTGAGATCTTCAGCCCCTCTCCAGGCCCCTGGCCAGCTCTAGGGAGTCATGCAGAAACAGGGAGAACAGAGAGGCCCTCTGACTTCACAGAAATCACAGGGAGGCTCTAGTGGGATTACGGAGCACGGTGTGGGTATGACGTAGCCCGTGGCCCAAAGCGGCCGTGACCAGACAGGAGGGCCGGCATCATCATGACGGTCCTTGGTGCCTGTGCTCTCTGCCCGGGAGAGCCAGCTTGGACCCTGGGAATTAGAGGGAGCAAGCTAAGAGGTGTCCAGCTGAAGTGCAAAGACAGCCAGGTGCCGCGTGGCCTGGGGGTCAAAATACCTGGATCCTGGCCTCTGGCTGAGCCTCAGTTTCCCTTCCTTCACCGTGAAGTGGTGTGATTAGGTCATCACTAAGATCCTTCCAGCTCTGAGCAAAAACCAGAGGATGCTGGGGGGCAGGGAAGGAATACTCTTTGTAGAAAATCAAATGATGGACTATGTGTCTCCGTGAACTAAACCAGGCACAGAAAACTCTCCATCTTCATTCCAGAGTTGGTGGGGGGTGGGGGAGAGGGGGTGTTAGCTGTGGTGTCTCCTCATTTGACAACTCAACCTTTTCCACAGGGCCCCTGCAGGCACACGTGGGGAGCCGTTTCCCTGAGGGACCCTGGCCCTGAGGGGAGGGAGGCCAAGACTAGATGGGGCAGGACCACGGGAGGGTATCTGCCTGATGCCAGCAGTCAGGTAAAAGCAGAGAAATTAGCCCCCTATGTGCTTAGTTTCAAATGCCAGAATAAAGGGATCCAATGTGATAGCTTTCATCTGAAGTTAATGGATAATGAGATGCAGGATCAGTGATGCAGTTTAAAGCCCCTGGGAAGACTCTGTGTCCCCCTCCCCAATTATCTTGCCACTGAAATGCTGCAAGTCCCACCATTAGAGCACGCGGTGTTAAGAGCAGTCCTCCGCAGATCACATCCTTTCAAATACAAAAGCACCGCTGGGATACTTTATCAAGCAGGGATAGAACCGGAAAGGCAGCGCTTGGTGGGGGATGCTCAGGGAGTGAGGGGTTCTGAAGATTAATCTCGAGATACTTCTCAGTTTCCTGTTGGCTGACCCTTGTGAGAAAGCGAGACTCTGCCTGGGGAAGTGCGAACTCAAGCACTCCCCTAGAACCCAGAGGCGTGAACTATGGAAGTATTTCGTCTGGGGGAAGGGGTGGATTCCAAGTCATTATGGGAAAGACCACAGGGGCTGCCAGGAAAACTGAATCCAGACCCGGCTTTGTGACCTTGGGCAGGTGACTTCACCTTCCTGAGATTACATTTCCTCATCAAATTTAGTGTAAAGCACCTGGCGTATAGTCATCTTCTAGAAACAGAAGCTATTATAGTTACGAGTATTGAGGGAGCTTCAAGACACTATCCATAAATTGGAACTAAGTCATGGAATGAATGACCACCACGTTCAGAACAAATCAGAAGCCCACATCTAAACAATTCGTGCATAATATTCTTTTTACCTGGATGACTCTAGTTTCTTTCCAACTTAATTTTATCTCTCAAGATCTGGTCATAAAAGGTGCACAACATGTTCTGGACTCCTCTAAGCAGCCTGGAAACCTTAGGTTGGGGGCAAGGATAGCCTTATCCACAGACAGGTTGGATGGCTGCCTCCATGATAGGGATTAAGAAAAATCATAAACTCCCCTCACGTAAATTTATATCATGTCGCCCGAAATTCCATCATCATGGCTCTTTCCTTCCATCTGGGCAGTGGCTCCGGAAGACCTACCCCAAAAAGCACAGTCATCCAGGAGAAGGTCCATGTCCACACACTGGTGGTTCCCTAATCTGGCAATCTGGCTGTTACCCAGTAGAGACCGGAGTGGCACTCCAGACAAATACATTTTGATAGGCCTGGGGACATGAAAGGGCCAGAGGCAGACAGCGGAGAGTGTGGGCAACAGAAAAGCATGAGGATTATAGAAAGAGGAAAAGACACCAAATGGTTTATGGGACCCACCAAAAATGTCAACTAGGCCAACCACAGTTTAGAGAGCTAAGAAGCAGATTCAACGCTCACACTTTATACTGACTGTTTATACTCAGGTCATCCTTAGATTGACTCGAACTGGCTCTTGTGTTCTCCGGCCTAGACTTGCTTCTTCCCAGGAGGGACGGTGTACTTGGGCAGAGGGGTGGAGAGCGACCTTAGGGTGTGGGTCCTCTGAGCAGCAACATCCCGATCTCAAGGACAGGCCAGCCGCTCCGTCTGCGAGCAAACCTGTCACGACATCGGCTGCAGTTCACCGCCCTGGGTGGGGGCTAAGGAAACGAGCAACTGTGAACACGCTCAGCAGATCACTGGGACTCCAGGGGCCTTTTTCGGTGGTCCAAGAGACCACTTAGGATCTGTCATCCAAAAACATGCGTCCGGTTTGTGTTTTCATTATCATCTCTGAGAAGATACGGATTTTTCTTTAAAAGTGAAAAGAAATGACTATTTTATTTTATTTTTTTTAAAGATTTTATTTATTTATTTGACAGAGATAGAGACAGCCAGCGAGAGAGGGAACACAAGCAGGGGGAGTGGGAGAGGAAGAAGCAGGCTCATAGCAGAGGAGCCTGATGTGGGGCTCGATCCCACAACGCTGGGATCACGCCCTAAGCCGAAGGCAGACGCTTAACCGCTGTGCCACCCAGGGGCCCCAAGAAATGACTATTTTAAAAAGTATAACCATCATCATGATTATTCATTCAGGAAAAAAATGTGTGTGAATATGTATGCATCTGTAAATTTCTATATATACATATACACACACAGGCACACGTCTGCCTTCCTACTTTACTTTTCTTTTTTCATTGCCAAAAGAGGCCAACGGGATCTCCAAGGCCCGGCAGCTCTAAGGTCTGGCCTGAGCACGTAAGAGCCCCCGGTAGGGATGTTACATTTGCAGGACCCGCCACACTCCCGCCCTTGACTCCGATGTGGCGGCATCATGGCGGCACCCGTCCCCTCTCTAACCCGTCTGCCTCTAAACCCGCTGCAGGCAATTTCTGCCCCCAAAAGAGCAATCAGAGAATTAAGAGTTTGGTTCTTCCCACATCATCCTCATCATTGCCGTAATGTCAGGGAAACAGTATTAATACCTAGAACTCTCTGGGGCTCAGCTACTCTCCTCCCCGACATTTCCTCCTCCAAATGATGGGGAAACTTCCTTAACAGGGATGGAAAAAAACTGTGAATGGGAGAGGAGAAATGGGGAAGGGGGGACCATGCTAAACAGGTGTAAACACAGGGAGGGGCTGTGTCAATGCTCTGTCTCTGAGAGGGTGACTCTGTGGATGGGAGGAGGAGGGGGAGCCAAGGGTGGTAATTAGCTTATTATTGTTTCCCCCTGGGTGTTGTGAGAATTCCTTAGGAGACACTTGTAAAAAAGCAGAGGGAAGACAGTAAATACACATCTAATGATATGCTAAATAAATTATTATTGTTATTATTATGACTATTATTATAGCAATTGCAACTTGCTCCTTGCATCCAAGTTTGCACTAGAGATGGGAATTGGTCCCCCTACAGCCAGGCCTGCACGCTGCCAATATGCCCCCAGTCTACTCCCCTACCCCCAGAGATGGGTGGAGTAGCAGGGCAACGTAGTCCAGGCCTCAGGGAACAGCCAGTCTCCTGGTTTCTGCAGGAGAGCAGATCAGGAGCTCAGCCCAAGCAAGGCCTCTGCCTGCTGCCTGCTCTAGCAAAGGAAAGAAGGGCAGAGAAGAACTGCCTGATTCCTCAGCAAAGGCCCTCAGGGACAGCCAAAGCAAAGGGAGACAATCGGAGTCGGGTCACAGAGAAAAGGGGGAAATACCCAAACTAGGGATACTCAACCCAGAGGTCTCGGGCTTCCTGGGCTCTGCATCATCCCAGCACCCATCAACAACACCGTGTGTATGTACGTTTTGCTGGGGAGAGGGCAGATTGCTTTTGTCTGCTTCTCAAAGGGGGTTTGGGACCCAGAAACAGCTAAGAACCATTACAGTCCAGATAAAGGGACCCAGGTCTCTTTGGGATCAATGATGTATGGTCAGGGTTTCTCCATTTCCTGTCTTTTGGCCAAGGACAATCATTACCTGAACCCGAAGCAGATTCTGGGGTTTTTAGCAGTTATCCTCACCCCACCCCCATCCTGGCCAGAGCCCAGACACCTGCCCAGAGTCCTGCTTAGGCAAATACATGTAAATACTGGCCCCCGGTTCTCCCTCTCAGCATTTCTTTAGGGAAAGCACCCAACATCTCTGTGGACATTAGATATTCTGGGGACGGACTGGTAGGGGTGTCTTCGGAGGAAACTGTCAGAGTTTGGGGGACTAGAAATGAGGTTCCAGGTTTAACTTAGCTCCCTCTCTGGACCTTGGATCCTCACCCAGACACAAAGCAGATTGCCCCTAAAGACTCTTATGGAAAAAAGGAATCAAATCTGGGAGGGTCTTCCCTGCTCCAAGCCTGGTGGAAGGGGGAAGGCCAAGCCTTCCCCGCAGACCAACACCCTCACCGGATAGAGAAACTGCTTGTCTCACCCCATTCATTGCTAGTGACCTGCCTGTCCCCAAACTCCGGGACCTATTCTACAGGGACCAGATCTACAGGGAATGATGACAATTTTAAAAAGAACTATGTGACTCAACCTGATTAGGAGATATTACTGATTCAGAAAATGTGTAAGCTTTTTAAAGTTAAAAAATTTTCTTATTAAACTCAGTCATTCTGATGCATTTGGTAATATCCCTGGAGCCCGGCTGAGGCATAACAAGGCCTTTCCTTCCGCCAGGGTGGCCATCTCATGCTGATTTATTTCTGTTTTATTTATGTATTTCTTAATGGACCAAGTGGTGGTTCCTCTTTGGGCCCCTCAGGCTGATAGGCAGCTCCTTCCCAGCCCAGGGCCTGGCTCTGGTTTCGTTTTCATATACTCGGGGGGTCTGGGGAGCCAGGAGGCTGGGGCGGGGGGCCGAGGCCCTCTGGGGAGAAAGAGCCTGGCTCTGGTGCCTCATTCCACCCCTCGCTCCCCCATCTCAGCTCGGGCCGCTCTCCACTGGGCACTAACCACTGGCCCCGTCAGAGCCCGCTGCCTCCAGCCACCATGGGTCCTGGGCCTGGCTCCTGCCAGGGCACCCAGGTGCCGGCTAGCCCGCAGCGGTGGCCACAGAAGGGGAGGCCGCCTCTGCTAGAAGCTGTTGCTCTGATCGCCATTCAGTTCACCTCCACAAGCGTGTATCAGGCTAGACCTCTGTGCCAGGCAGCAGAGTCCCTGTCCTGGAGAAGCTCCAATCCTGGGGGCAGGCATGTGTGGAGGGTGGCACTTGGCATTTAACCCCAGCCCAGGGGTCTTCACTCCCTTCCCAGCATCCTAGAGATCTTGGAAGCCTGACCGGCCACTGACACAGAGTGCAGGGAAACCCCCGCAAACAAACCATTGAGCAAAGAGGTCTGTGCTCCCTGGTTTAAAGAAAAGAAAAAAAAAAAAAAAAAAAAAAAAAGAACTAGGGCCAGGAGAAAAAATGTCTTTTCCTCTGGGATGGTTGGTGGCGGGGGAAGAATTGTGGAGCCTGGGCCCAGTGGTGCCTGGAAGGAGGCTGGTGGGAGAGCCAGGCAGATGTGGGGGGGGGGGTGACGAGTCCTAGAGGTGCCGATCCATGTTCCCCACTTATTAAAGTCAAATTCTCCCATAAAGGCCCAGGGCAGTGCTGTTAGGGAGCTGGAAGTTATAGCCTTCTGTACCCAGAGGGGAGGGAACCCCAAGATGGGGAGCAACAGGGAAGGAATGGCCTGATGGAGCAGAATTAGGCTCATGAGGCCCAGGCCTCTGAGAAGGGGGGCTGAGGAAGGCCTCCCGAAGCTCCCATCAGAATAAGCCCAACACTTGAGAATTCACCCCTCAATCCACCAGGCTCCTACCATACAGCTCCCCAGGGGCACAGGACGCCCAGGTGAAAGCAAGCTTTATTTGGCCACATTACGTGGCTTTCCTGGCCCTATTGCCAGAGAGCAGCGGCGGTGAGAGTGCACCCCCCTCCCGGCCCTGTCCCCAAACTTCCTCACCTCTGTAACCTACTCTTTGAGACCCCGAAACTAGGGTTCAAGAGCAATGCACCAAGAATGCGGAAGGGGCTAGGTGGCAGCTGACCTTCAGTGCACTAAAGCCCAACTGAGGCTCTGCTCCCTCAGTGGAGAGCTGGAGCAGATCTCCACATGGTAGCACTGTTCACCACCTCCCTTTCCATGAGACCCAGTGACCATCTGCACCTGGCCCTCACAAAACCAGTCCCCCATCTTCGTGTGGGTGCCCCGTGTTTACCCCTTTCCCGCCTGTCTGTTCCAGCCACGCCCCAAGCACCTTCCATTCGCCTCCTCTCCTTGAGGCTTCTTATGTCCTGCTTACCCTTTGGTAACTCCATCCCTCCACAAGTAAAGAACTGTGCTAGCTGATTTCCTAGATGGCCAGATCCCGCTTTTCAGTTGGTTCTCTGGAAATATTTCCGTGAACAAGTCTCTCTCAGCTCCTACATATAAATATGTCTGTACAGAGATAGACTGGCCTAAGCCCCAATACACACACATCACAAGGTAATTACAGCCTTATATACATCCAGATATCTCTGCAGAGTTATACTCACAAGTGTCTATAACTCTACAGAGAGATAGCGGCATGTACATATAGGACTATAATTACTTATGTCTAGTTTTATAACTATGTAGTTATAAATACATATGCCTATATATAGTGATAATAATATAGAAATATCTCCCTGGCCATATAGGGCTCTAAGTGAGTGCTCTAACTACATCACAATCGATAAGTGTATATCTCCTGATACATAATTCCAGCGATATACATTTATCTATATAGCTGCTCAGAGATATAAATCTGTCAGGATATCAAATGTCCATAAAACCGGATGGCTATGAGGGAGTCGTATATTTTCTCATATATAAATCTGCTTCTATAACTATTGTATATGCACAAATACAATGGAAATAATTGTATTTGCCTCAAGCATAAATCTGTAAATACGAGCACAGCACATTTAGGTATGGTTAGAGATAGAGCAGTATTTTCTAGACATCAGTCTGTCAATAGAGCCACCAGTGCCTCCAAACAGAGAGAGTTATAGTGGGGGTTATAAATAAAGTCTCCAGATGGGAACAGATCGGGAGAACTAGACGTAAACACGGCTCTAAGCCGGCCTGCCTCCTTCTTCTTCAAGATACCCCCGAAGTGAGCACGCTCACGTATGACAGGGGGCAGAGGTGTCTGGGCACGGATATGCCCCCGTCCAAGGAGGGCTGGAGGCCGCCAGGCTTTGGGAACACACAGGAGTGGATGGGGGGCAGTCCAGAAGCCCCCGTCGGGTCGGTCTCCGGGTGGCTGAGAGCTGGGGCAAGTGCAGAGGCCTAGGGGAAAGAAACGGAGAGTCGGCTTGAGTCACTTTGCCTCTTCTTAGGCCCTAAATCCTCGCACCAGGGAAGCCCGACCAGGCATCATATCGCGGGGAGGGCAGCAGGGGCACGGACGCTGGGGAGAAGGGGGCTGCAGGCGGGGACGGGCTGGAGAGGCGAGGCCTCGCTCGCCGGCCGCCTGGAACCCGAGCTCTGGGCTCTGGGCGCTCGCCCTGCGCCCCGCGCTCCGGCCGGTTGTATTTGATGTTATGTACTTCGTCCGACTGCTTATCACAGGCCCCCCTCCCGGCGTGGTGCCCACAGGCAGGCCGCCCGGGGTTCCCTCTTGAATCTCTGTGTGTGCACCGGCCTTAAAGAAGTGACTCGGTGCAAAGTGTAGTTCTCCGTCCCTTTCCGCCCAGATGGGGCAGCGGCTGCTGAAAAAGAATCAAAACCTCTGAAAAGGTTTGTGACTTAAATCCTTTAAAAGTTCTCACGCTTGTTTGCTACGGTCATTTTCTTTCCTTTTCTTTCTCTTTTAAAAAGTTGGCCAATTTGTGTTTTTTGTATTTCTTTTCTTTCTGTCTTTTTTCCTTTTCCTTTTGGTACAGTTGTTTTTAAAGGGGGCTATTTCGTTAGACCCGAAACTGTGGGGCGGCTTTCTCCTCGGCGAGCGCCTTGTTCCTACGCGTCTGCTCCCCCCCCCCCGCCGCGGTAAATACATTAACACGATTATCAGAAAATTGTACCTGGAGAGAACGAGGCAGATGTGGAAGGATCCGGGATCGCGGTCCTCTCTTCCTTTATGCAATCCGCTCGCTCCAAGCCCGCGAAGGAATATTCAGCGCGCCTCCACCCCTCCCTTCTTCTCCTCCTTTTTGGTTGTTGTTTTGTGTTTGTGTATTTGAAAAGCCCCTAGAAAGGGAACTTTCCCTGGGCCTACCGGAAACCCCGGCCTTGCTCTCCCCTCTCTCGGGCGGCCATAAATGTTTTTCTGCTTCCATACCCGGCGGCGCGTCTTCCCAGGCACGTCTGTTGCCCGGGTGGCCAGGACCCCGGCTCTGGCCATCGCCTCATCCATTTCTGGCCCCCTACCCCGCCTGACCCTGTTTGCTTGCCCTCCTCTTCAAAACAGGGGCTCCAGAGACTCCCCAAAGCCCCTAATCGCCCCCATATGTGGGATCCCTCCCCTGATCGCACAAAGCAAAAGCCAGAGAAAAAGAAGCAGGAAAGAGCGGCCTCCGGCCTCTCCCTCTCCTCCTCTGGCCAGAGGACCTTGTCTGGAGAGGGGGTTCCCAAACCCAGCCCCCCAAGGGCATAGGAAGAAGCTAACTTCCTTCCATCCTCCCTTGTCTTCCCCTCGGATGCTGTGATCCTGACTCCTTCCCCTGGCCCCTCCTCAAACTAACCTCCTCTTGCATTTTATTGTTATCCTGCTAGGGAGGGACTGTTAACTACTGTTTTATTATTTATTATTTATTGTTATTATGATTGTTAGAGATTTGTTCGCCGGGTTCAGGGGACAGCAGCCAGGCCCAGAGGGGGGCCTGCTTGTCACACATGCACGCACATACACACACACACCTAGCACACGCATAGGTGCCCACAGATGCCTGCTAGATCCAGGCCCCTGCAGAGCAATTCCTAGGAGGCAGGCGTCCACCCCAGCACGCACACAGCACACTGCCCGCTCACACCAGCATCCAGGCCCAGCCCCAGCCCCAGCCCCAGCCCCAGCCCAATGCCAAAACCCACACACACCGAGCTTGTAAGGAAAGCAAAATACGTAAGAACCCACTTGCAGAGATCCCTTCTCTCCCACAATCTGGAGGGGTGAGTCAGGCCTCTGTCTCTTTCCCCCAGTCTCTCTCTCTCTCTCTTTTTTTTCCTCCTTGTTTACAGCTTCAGAGAGCTCAAGGCCCATAAATCTTGAGGGGCCTAGAGAGCGCAGAACACATTTGTATGCATCGTTAGGACTCGCTAATACCTAAGCCCATTAACGAGCGTGTATGCGCGTGGTTTCCGGTGTGTATTAACTTATAGTTAAATTCTGGAGGAAAGGGCATTGTGAATTCACATATACCAAATCCATCACCGGCTTTTGTCATATCATATTAGTCAGCCATGGGTTTGGGGGAGCGGGTTGCCTGAGTCGGGGTGTACGCACCCCACAAACTTTCTGGAGCAAGTCTGGGGGCGGGTTTAGGGGACGACGAGACACCTCTGCCGCAGCCCGGGCCGTTCCGGTCCCCCGGGCCAGCGGCCCGCACACCTGCGGGATGGTGGAGGGGCTGGGGACCAGTCCGGGAGGCCGGCGGCGGTGGAGCGAGGGAGGCGGGCGAGGGGGAGGCCCTGCCGGCGGCAGGCAGGGACTGCTGGGGCCGCCTGGGCCGTCTGGTTTCCGCTTTCGAAGAGAAAGGAGAGAAAAGGCAAGTGGAGTCGCTAAACTTTAATTAAACCGAAGAGGAGACGGTGGGGGGAGAGAAAAACAAAACAAAACCGATCCGAGGACGAGGAGGAGGCCGAAGGCCAAGGAAAGGAAGCGAGGCCGGCGGGCGCGGGAAGCCTGGAGATTTCTGCAAGGGGCCTTTTCCCCACCCCACCTACCCCACCCCGTGGAGGAGGCTAATTCTAGCCCTCTGATAAATAGACAAATACATAAAATCTAAAACAAAATATTTTTTAAGAGAAGGGGGGAGAAAAGGAAAAAAAAAGGTTAAAAAGAAAGAGAAAGAAGGAACCCCTAATTGTATGGCATATTTCAGCCAGTGTTCCTGGTTCCCGCCACTCAGATCCTATTGGCACCCCGAGGATCCGTATAATTGGGCCCGCATAGACAGAGATGAAAGATGCCGGTTCTAGAGAGAAAAGGGAGAGTGGAGGGTCCATCTCTCGGGGTTCTGTGGAGAATGCCAAAGACAAGCTAAATTACTGCGTCCGTGTGGATCCCCNGCCGGGGGAGGCGGGGGAGGGGAGGGGAGGGGAGGGGAGGGCGGGCGCTCCCCGGGCGCTGTGAACTTTCGCGGGGCCGCCGCCTGTCAGCCCCAGAAAGCGTTAAAGGTGCAGCAGCCCGCGCCAGCCTCCGCAGCCGCCTTTGTACGCGTGATTTATGACTTCAATCTTGGTTCACCGAGAGTTCACACGGCTTTCGCTGCTGTTGAAGGTTAAAAGATGGTCTTCGCTTGACAAGTGGGACTATTGAAAATTCCTTCTTCTTCGGTTTTTTTTTTTTTTTAAGCGAAGAGCGGAGACTCAGAAGAGAGAAAATTTGGGGGGAGGGGACAGGAGTTGCAGGTGGGGGAGAATGGTAGATCAGGGAAGTTTGTCCCCCTACATTTAGGATTTTTTCCTAGCTAGGATTTGGGAGTATGTTGGGGAGGCGAGTAGAGAATAGGAGGAGCTCGGGAGGGGCTTTAACGATCTCTGGAGGCCAAAGGAGCGGCATTCTAAAACACACAAGTCGTGCTTCCACAATTAATTATCTGGATAATTTGGATCACACCTAACTGATCCTCCTCTCGAGACCCAAAGAGCGGCCGGGGAAGGAGCCTGGAGGGCAGGGCGGCTGTGTGGCCCCCATGGCAGTAGGTGCCCAGCAGCTGCCTGCTAGCAGGCTTCCAAGCGCACCCTCGTGCCCACAGGTTGGGAAGAGAGTGCTTTAGGTCCCGATTGTTCCAACTCCCTTCATCCTGAGATGTCGCCAGACAGGCTGATTTGATGCAACTGCTGAGGCTGATGGGAAAACCATAAACTGGGACCGGAAGTTCTAATGCCAGATCCCCTTGGCCACTGGCCACTCTCTCCTTCTTCCTACTCGCATTTTGAAGAAAGTGGCTCCACAGCAGAGATTGTGGTCAAAGACCTCCCAATGGCCAGAAGATAAGGCCCCTTTGTGGTCTAAGATAGTGAGTATTTGGAGGAACAAGAATCTCTCCTTTTCAGATTCCCTAAGAGAGAAAAGGAGATCTCCTGGAGCTGTGAGGATGCGAGTGGCTCTTTGAGGTTCCTTTAAGATATTTAAAAATCCACTGAGGTGGGAATTTGGGGTTATGGGTGGTGGGGAGGAGAACAGCAGAGAGCTGGGTCTGGTGTTGGGCATGCCTGCTTAGCCCTGTATAGACCCCATCACCAAGACCTATGCCATGTAGAGGATTTCTCAGGAAGTCAGAGTCAGCCCCTCAAATCCAGATTCTGGAACCAACGGCATCCACACTAGGATGGGTGCTCCGTGTGTCTCTTCCCCCGTACAGTTGGAAGGCCTTCCACCACTACTAGGGCTCCTAGGCAATCCCTTTGAGGGTGGAGGAGGGAGAGGGAGAAGAACCAGAAAAATGGGACACCCAATGCCAGCTCCTCCCGCAGGGCACCCCGCAGACTAGGCAGCAGGGAACAGAGAGACCCCAGAAATCCAGAGTCCAGGTTCTGAGTTCTCTTTGGCAGGGATGACCCTCTGGCCTCAGGAAGAACAGAGAAGAAGCCTGGCCCTGTGTTTAGGACCCCCTGTGGGGGAGAGCTCTTAGGAGGAATCCGCCAAGGAAGCTAATGAATTTCCTCCATGTTCTGGTTGGGAAGCAGAACAATGAACTTAAGGGCCTCTAGAAGTAATGGCTGCAATGAGGTCCCCTTCCCACCCCCTCTAACTGAATTCCTCCCTGGGAAATAATTTCAGCAGGCTTGTGCTTATCTGCAAGTCTGGAATAATTATGAATTATTAATTCATAATTAAGACTGTTGATTGTGACCATGGCTCTCCAGTGGGCTCATTTATTTCCTTCTCCTCTGTGAAGCACAGGGCAGCCTCTGTTAGCCCCTGCCCTCAGAATAAGCAAACTGAGGCCTGGTCCTCCGGAAAGCAGCCCTGGAACTTGGCCCCTGTGTGGACCGGTTGCCTCACTACCAATCAGTCATGTTGCACCTCCACAGAGTATTTGCAATCAACAAACCACCTCCCACTAACTGCAGATTTCACAGTACTCTGCAGGTTCGGCTCCTAGAAAGGTACAGTGAGGACTGCTAGCGAGACTCCGGCACGGGAAGCAGCCTGGCCAAGCTCTGGGCGGAAACAGGAGTGCAGGCCTCTTAGCAGGACTCCCAGGAGCAAGAACCCAAGTGATCTGGCATCAGGGATGGGCCTTCTGTCTTCCCCTGCCCTAGAAGATGCTGGTGTCCCTCAGCCCTCTGGGGACCCCCCAGTACACACCTGGCTCCTTTTCCTGACCTCCCTTTCCCCCCACCCCATTCCCTTGAGGAGGCAAAGGCTTCAAGATACGCCAGACTCTGCGATGTTTGGGGGCGGGGAAGGGGGATCTGCCAGTTGTTTCACATCTGTAAGGGCCTAGAGAGGGAGAAAATTGTATCCTGTGAGATAATTTCCATCTGAATCCCTGCCTGCAGCTCACCTCCCCCTGCGCTGAGACATTCTCTTCATCCCCTCTTCCCTCCTTCCCTGCACTCTGAAAATGCCGATCCGAAGAGGCAGCTCCCACAGCTGCATCTAGAGAGACAGACAGACAGACAGACAGAAGTAGAAAATGAGGGAGGGGGTTCAAACCTCCTCCTTCCCTTAGTATTCCTCAAATCCAGATCAACACTCCAGTCCCGGGGCCCTCCCTCCTTCTTCCCCCAACTCCGTCTCAGTAAGAATTTTGCTTTAAGAACACCGCCACCTTTCATAGGACGTTTGGGGACCCAATCCCCATGCCTCTCTCAGTGCCTGTCTGGTCCAGAGGGAGCCAGCGGCCCAGCCAGCACATGGCTGCTTCATGCCCCAGTGGAGCAGTCCATGGAGACATCTCAACCGCCACCCCAAACCTCTCTTGCTCTCCCCTGAATCGTTCCAGCACCCTTGTTCTCCCCCAAGCCAGAAGGCAGGCAGGAAGCCCGTCTAGAGCGTCCTCTGAAGTTGGCGAGCATATTTTAATTTACTGTTTGATGGCAAATAAAGAGACCTTGGGAAAAAGGGAAGGAGCAACTGTGCCTGGCGACCTCCCCACTCGCCCCTCCTCTGGACATTGGCTTTCTTGATGAAACAGTGCTCTGTTGTTCTTGGACAACCATTCCCCACCATCTACGTTCGAAGGGTCTGAGTTTCACCCTCCGTTCACCCCCATTAATCACCCCAGCAGCTAAACATCACCCAGCCCCCTCTGGCCCTTTCTCTTCTTCTTGCCCTTAGTATTCATGGCGGGCATTCCTCACTGTGGCTGCCTCACAAAGACTCCTCCTCCGACACAAGGTCCCTCCCCCTCTCCAGCTACCCAGACCTTGGTGGGCACTCCTCACCTTTCTGGACCTTCTGACTGCCAGCTCCCACTCCTGAACCCCATTCCCCAGTTTCACCACTGCCTGTTCCCTCTCCACACCCTCCTCCAGGTACCTCATGTCCTCCCCACACCCCTCTGCCATCTCTCCCACCCACCACCCTCTTCCCTCCATGCTCCATCCACATGTATCCTTCTCCTTATTTCTCTTGTCCTTCCCCTCCCCAAGATGTCCCTGAGGCCCTTCCCACCCTAGCTTTGAAGCACTTCCCTTCCAGCCTGGAGAAGCTGAGAGGCAGTGTAGCCCAGTGGTTAAAACCACGGGCTTGGAATTCAAATCCAGATCGGTCACTTGCTAGTTTGTACAACCTTAGGCAGATTACTGAACCTCTCTGAGCCATCCATAAAATGGACATACCCACTGACTTATAGAGTTGTTGTGTAGATCAGATTAAATTTTATTTGCATAGATCCGAGCATTCAGCAGGGGCTTGATAAATGGTAGTTATTAATAGTAGAAGCTTCTCGTAAGGAGAATAAAGGATGCTCTTCAGATTCTAATAAAAGCGAAGGGATTACCCCCTCCACCACCTGAAAGGGAGGGATAAAAGTTACATAGCCTTGCAGATAAGCAGGGCCCCTTTACCAGGCAGCCTACTCTTCTGTTAGCCCTGGGGGGCATGGGGGGGGGCTTGGGGGAGTCTCATCTTTTGCTGCACATTGGAATCCCCTGGAGAACTTTAAAAAACACTGATGTCTTGGGGCGCCTGGGTGGCACAGCGGTTAAGCGTCTGCCTTCGGCTCAGGGCGTGATCCCGGCGTTGTGGGATCGAGCCCCACATCAGGCTCCTCTGCTATGAGCCTGCTTCTTCCTCTCCCACTCCCCCTGCTTGTGTTCCCTCTCTCACTGGCTGTCTCTATCTCTGTCGAATGAATAAATAAAATCTTAAAAAAAAATAAAATAAAAATAAAAAACACTGATGCCTGGATCCCACCTCCAGAGGCTCTAACTTGGTTGGTCTGGAGCGGTGCCCACGCATCTGGAGTTGTCAAAACTCGCAGGTGATGCTAATGTGTGGCCTGGGGGTGAAGTATGGGTCTGAGGAGGTGAGCTGGGGGCGGGAGGCGGCCACTCGGCCCTTCTCTTGTGGACGTTGAGGAGCCGGGAAGGAAGGGTGTTCAGCAGGGAGCTGTTCGCAGTGTGGGCGCTCCCTCAGCCGCAGCCCGCCTGGCTTCAGTGGGGGGGGGGACTGTCACTTAGGATTGGCTTCTCTGGACACCTCCGAACTTGAGAAACTCATCTTTTCCATTTCTTGCCATTGCTAGGATTCTGAAAGGGGCCACCCCAAGAGGAAAGAGGGGCATGGACAAACTGACGTCTCAGAGGCCCCTCTCTCCTCAGAACAGCCTATGGTCCCAGACCACCAGAGACAGTGGCAGAGGCAGCTAGTGGGAAAATTTGTAGTTACATAGTAAATGGAATTTCTACCTGGTTGCTACAATAATAGGCCAAGCAATTAGGATACAAGTTTCCAGGATCTTTTCCTATATTTCCAAAAAGATAAATCACCCCCAGGAACAGAATCTGCATATTGTAATTAACTGATAAATATTTCATGCCTGGTTCAAACTTTCTCCTCTTCTATTTAATGGCCACGAACTTGAGCACGGAGGAAACGGGGAGTGAGGAGAGGGAGGGAAGGGAGGCTCCACATTGGCTCTGGGGGAGGCAGAGACTGTCTCATCTGCTCTTTATTTACTTTCCTCCTGCTCAGTGTTTAAGGAAACATTGCTCACCTGGAGAAAATTGGGTCTCAGGTGGTAGAATGTGTGATGTGGGCTTGTTGGCCTCAGCCCCGACCTCGGCCAGGAGAGGCCAGTCTCTGGTGACCCTGAGGGCACTGGGAGCAGCCGGCTTTGGAGTCCAAGGGCCCACGGTTTGAATATAAGCGCTGCTTTGCTGTGTATTAACCGGTTGGCTTAAGGCAATTTACTTCATTTCTCTGAAACTCGGTTTCCTCATCTGCGAAACAGGCATAGCAGTCTTTCCCTTGGAGGATTGCCTGGGCCCAGCACGTTCCCCAGTGCATGCTAACTATTATTATCAGCGGGAACAATTTTTTTTTAAAGATTTTATTTATTTATTCGACAGAGATAGAGACAGCCAGCGAGAGAGGGAACACAAGCAGGGGGAGTGGGAGAGGAAGAAGCAGGCTCACAGCAGAAGAGCCTGATGTGGGGCTCGATCCCGTAACGCCAGGATCACGCCCTGAGCCGAAGGCAGACGCTTAACCGCTGTGCCACCCAGGCGCCCCAGCGGGAACAATTTTTAATAAATAGTCACCCCATTGCCTCGCACCCCTCCCCTTGCCCTGCTCCACCCCAGTGTTTAGGGCAGTAAAGCAATTCAGTGCTACTGCGAATATGATGAATGCCTATCTCATTTAAGCAGCAGAACGGCCCTCTGAAAGGAGTGTGCTGTCATCCCTATTTATGGTTTGTGTTGTGCAGACGAGGGGGCTGGGGCCTGGTGAAGCTCAGAGTCTTGCCGGGGTTCCCCAGCTGTGTGGTGAAGAGCACTGACTGCAGTTCGGGCTCTCTCGCCCTGGCTGCAGCGTCAGCTACTTGAATTGCCCGAAGGCTCAGTTTCTACATCTGTGAATTGGAAATATGCAGGGTACCTACCTGCAAGGTCACTGTGAGAAATGCATGTCCAGAGCCCAGCTCGAGTGGCGCCCACTACATACCGACGGCATCCCCATCATCACCGTCACCGTCACCATGACACCACCAGAGACTCTCAGGGCCGGCGCACCTGCCCTTGGGTGGTGGTGGGGGGGTTAAGTGTGTGTAAGGGTTCTCCACAGGCCACAGAGCAACCCTCTCATTAACTCCCCCTCCCCCCACACACACTTCAGTACCCAGGACTTGGGAAAAAGGACACTAAACAGATTATGACTCCATTTGGGGAATTAAATCAAAACTCAAGACTAACTCAATTTGGCTTCTGACGAGAGAGAAAGGTTAAAAGGGAGTGAGGAGGCGTCTGGGTGTGCTCTCAGAATTGTAATTGGCTCTGGATCCTTGCCCCTGGCCCCTTTGCAGGGCCAGCGCCCCAAGGGCATCCCTTGGGGCGGAGGAGTGGAGAAGCCTTGGAACTCTGCGTCCCCCGGAAGTGGGTGAGGGGCTTGGGAAATTGTCCGAGAACACTTCCCCAAGAAGGAGCCTCCCCTCGCAGCCCTGAGTCAGCTAGCGCTGGGTTGAGGGGGATCCAAAGGCGGGATGGGGAATGAGGCTTAGGCGGGTAGGCGGGCCTCAGCAGAGCGGAGGAGGAGTGCTGCTGGAGGCGGTCAGCTCCCTGGAGAAATACCCGGCTGGCTGCCCCGGGCCTCTTTTTAAAGACGTCTAAGCCACGCTGACATTGCCATCTCCCAAAACACTATGACACGCGTCCGTGCATAAACATACATTCTGTGTCTGGACATCCACCCAGCTGTCACTCAGCTTGGTAACTTAGCCCCGGTTATTCTGAGCACTGTGAACGAGAAGTGAAAACCGATTTCAGTTTAAGGGAGAGGGTAATCAACCCTCGGTATTTTCGCCTTGGCTGCTAACACTCTCCATCCGGGCTTAGACCATTGTTTCCCATTATACAGAAGGGGAAACTGAGGCCCGAGGGAGTAGCTTGCTCAGAATCACAGTTGCAGTGTAGGATTCAAGGGTGACCGCAGAACAGAAACTGAGGTCTCCGAGGGAGAGAGAGCCGGGGAAGCCCCCGCCTCAGTCCTGACCCCGAGGCCTCAGGCCTCCCCAAAGCCGGCTGGGTTGGGGGCAGCGCTGTGGAGGGAGGGGACTCCCGGGCTCGCCGAACAGCGGGGCCTCGGGCGAGAGCGTCGCCAGCGCGTCCTCATTCCGCGATTACTGTCAGGGGACCATCCATCAGCGCCGCCCGGGACGCTCGGCCCAGACTGCCCGCCGCCCGCCGGGGTCTCTCCAGATCGCATTAGCGAGGGGCGAGGGCGCGCTGCGGCACCACCGCGGGGCGGGGACCTGCGTAGGCCGGGGGCTGCTCTGGGACGCTCCCCCCTCCCAGCCCCCGCCCTGGCGTCCAAGGGCGCCGAGGGGGGCGCCACGTCCGGTGAGGGGCGGGGCCGGAAACCCCAACCTCGAGGCTCCGGGGAGGGGGCCGGAGGCGTGCGGGGCCCCGGGCCGGCCAGAAGCAGAAAGAGAAACACCTGTAAAGGGGGAAACAGGAGCAAGTTGGCTGGCGTGGGGTGGGGGGCGCTGAACAGGGGTTGCGGAGAACCGGGGTGCTTGGGAGAGAAGGGTTTGGGGGGCGGGAGAGAAGGGTTGGGGGGGCGGGAGAGAAGAGAGATGCAAGAGGAGAGAATTTGGCAGATACAGAGGAGAGCAACCCAACGGGTTGGAGGGAACCTTAGAGACAAGCTCGTGCAGCCCCCTCACTTTACACTGGGAGAAACTGAGGCCCAGACAGGGGAAGCCGTCATCCAAGAGCCATTTCAGCTGCCAGCTGGCTTAGTTTTTGGCCTCCAGGCTCATTTATTCAGTCAACTTGGGCGTTGAGTGTGTCTGCTCAGTGTTGGGCCCTGGGGCATCCAGCCCCCCCCCCAGGAAGCTGCCGTCTTTCCTGGGCTGGGGGAGGGGGCCTGAGCCTCCAGAGGAGTTCAGGGGGGCTTACGGGAGCCCCACTTCTTCTGGCCACTCAACTCCCTTTGCCCTCTGGGGCTCTGCCTCCACCCTGGGCCACGTGACAGCTCCGTGGAAGAAACCCCTCCTTCACTTTCCACGGGACTCCCCAAGAGCTGAGACAGGTGCTTGAAAGTTTGACCAACTTGTTCTGCCTCCCATGGCCCACAAGCTAGCCCTGAAAGCCGGGTCCGTATTGCCTCCTCAGTCAGTCTTCTGGGGATGGGCAACCCCCCTCCCCCACTACAGTGTGATCAGAGCAAGCTGGCGGCAGGACTGAGGTTTGTACATGAAGCACGTCCAGGTTCCACAGCCTGGAATCATTCTTTTGCTGGCACTCTAAAGCCACTGTCCTTCCTGAGGACACCAGGAAGGTGGAGCTGGCACCCTCTTCCAGGGAAGGACTTGTCCTTTTCAGCCAGATTCTCCAGTGCCCTGTGTGAGGCTTTGTGCCGCATGTCAGCCGTTCCAGAGAACCTTGTCCCTGTCCAGGGGGTTCGCGCTCTGGACACAGATGAACTGACACCTCTCTGGCTGTCCCCAGTCCCTGCCAGCATCATGGAATCCCCAAGTCCTTTGCCGCCAGATTGTCTCCTTCCTCCTGCCTCTGGGAGAGCTGAGTGGTTCCCTCTAATCCCCTACAACCTCTCTCCTTAAGCCTGTTCCCCAACACACAGGAAGTGCCTCCTTATGTCTAAACTCGGTCCCTCCTTCCCCATTGTCCATCATCATCGCTTGGACTTGACTTGGGATTTTGTCATGACCAAGGCCAAAGCTGTGCATTTTTTCTACAAACACCCCTCCCATCCAGTGATACTCACCCAGCCCTCAGTGGCCAGGCAGGGAGGGAGTGGGGACAGCCTCCCTCCCAGGGCTCCGGAAACTTCTCTTTCCTCTAGATGAAACAGGCTCCTATATGCTCTGAGGTTGTGGCGGTGGTTTTAAAGAACGGAGCAGGAGCGCCTGGGGGGTGCAGTTGGTGAAGCGTCCGTCTCCTGGTTTTGGCTCAGGGTGTGATCTGGGGGTCATGTGATAGAGCCCCACCTCGGGCTCGGCGCTCAGCATGGAGTCTGCTTGACATTCTTTCTCCCTCTCCTTCTGCCCCTCCCACTCGTTCTCTCTCTCAAATAAATAAATAAATCTTTAAAAAAAAAGGAAGAAAAAGGGACCAGTTTTCACACACAGCCGAGGTTCTATTTAGAGGGAGGAAAATGTGAGTTTCCAATCCCAGAATCTTAGCCTCTGTGCCAGTCCCCAGAATGGTGTGGGGCTCAGGGAGGGAGAGACATGAGCAGAGCAGGACATGAGCAGATTCTCAGGGATCTGAGGGCAAGACACTCGTGAAGTTCCAGATCAGAAACCCACAGATAGGGGCGCCTGGGTGGCACAGCGGTTAAGTGTCTGCCTTCGGCTCAGGGCGTGATCCTGGCGTTATGGGATCGAGCCCCACATCAGGCTCCTCCTCTATGAGCCTGCTTCTTCCTCTCCCACTCCCCCTGCTTGTGTTCCCTCTCTCGCTGGCTGTCTCTATCTCTGTCTCTGTCGCATAAATAAATAAAATCTTTAAAAAAAAAAAAAAAAGAAACCCACAGACAAATTTCAGCATTATTCCTTCTTGCAGGCAAAGTGATGGCTTTAGGATCTAGTCTAGTGGAAAAGCCTGGCTCTCTCTGCAGCCCCGACACTTTATCCAGAGGAAGATGTCAGGGGCGGTGCTGGAAACTGGGAGGTTGGGAGTAGACAAGAAATTCTTCCAAGGGCGTGTAGATGAGGGGTGGAGCGCCCAGCCTAGCAGAGTATCCAGGGAAGGAGGCCTTGGCAGTAACTCTCCGTGTCTCTGTACTAATTCCACGTACATCGTCCCTTGTGATCTCCGTGCTGGGTTTGGCACTTGGCACAGCATACATGCTTGTTGTACAAATGGATGAATGAAGAGCCATGGGAGGAAGGTCACGATCCTCGATTATAGATGAAGAAACAGAGGCACTGAAAGGTTAAATGACTTGCTCAAGGTCACATGTCTTGTCAGGGGCAGGGCCAAATTGCAGTGGAGAGCCTCTTTGGTGGTCAATGGAGGTGGAGAGGAGGGAGGCAGGAAGGGAGGGAATAACCTATCAGATATACATGGGGGCAGGTGGGGTGGACAGAGAACTCCATAAAGATGAGACTCTGAGAAAGATGACATTTAAGACAAGCACCTTTTAAGATGCCTCTTTGAAGGGTGATTTGAGCAACTACGCAGGCTTGCAAATAACACGGACAGGTCAAGGGGAGGAGACCACTGAGGACCAGGAGAGAAAGCCGACCCTGAGAGTCTGGGCACTGGGCCTCAGACCTTTGGAGCCTCTAAATGCTGTGTGACATCAGACCAGCCACACCCCTCTCTGAACCGAATGAAGATCCCAGATGAGGAGGAGGATGCATATGGGCCAGAAGGGCCAGGTCACTGTCCTCAGGGTAGCGACTGCGGGCATCGGGTTCCCGCTTCCCTGGATCTATTCTTTGTTGTTATGACTTGTTGGTTTTGCCCGATTTTAATATCTTATCTTTTTTGAATAGGAAATACATGTACATGGTTGAAAACTCAAAGGGCACCAAAAGTTATACAGTGACAAGTAAGTCTCCCTCGCGTCCTTAGGACTCCCAGGCCACCTGGGTCCTCTCTTCGTTATAACCACACTAACCACTATCTCGTATCAGCCTCCAAAGATATTTTCTTCTTCTCCCAGCCTGTCCCCCGAAGTCACCACGAAGCTAAGCTGAGCACTGAGGTTTTTGGGAGAAGTGGTAAAGGGACACACCTGGGCCGGTGGGGCTCTGGGGTACCAAGTACTGTCCGTGTCCCCTCCCACCCTGGTGAGAGGGCTGCTTGTCCTAGGAGCTCAGAAGCCCCGCAGGGGATGGGGCGGGGCGAGGCCAGACAGAGGCCAGAAGCTGCCTAAGGCGCTCCCATCCCAGGGTCTCACAGACCCACTGGGCCCTCAGCGTTAGCCTGGCCGAGGCCCTGCTCGGGAACTCCAGCGCACAGGGCTCCACACCTTCCCTCTACTACCGGTGTCGCCCTTGGGAAGTCTTTCTTGATGCCTCTCTCCAATCCCTTCAACTTTGGGTCAGCCCAGGACTTTCTATTCTGCTCTCAGTGGAGGTGGACTTGGTTCCTTCCCTTGCCCTACATACACAATCAGTCCTCCTCTCCCCACCTTGAAGGCTCTGAATTCCCGGTCCAGCCCTCATTTCCAACCGCTTCATGCTAAACTGAACCTAAAGCCAAGTCCTCTGCCAGAGTTGGGGGTAAACCCGGGCCAGTCCCTTTGACAACTGAACGAATCCCCCTTTTTGGTGATGCCCTAGCCCAAGCCTGCATTTGGGCCTGTCGCCTTGACTCCCAGATTCTCACACGTGGCCTGTAGTGAGATAAGGTGCAAGTTAACCCCACGCCTGGAATGGCCTCCCCCCGTCCTCTCCAAACTCTCCCCTGGTTAACCTCATCCTTTGCATTTACTCATTAAGCAATTATTATCGAGCACTATTCCAGGTTCTTGGGATGCTTCAGTGACCAAACAGAGAAAGGCCCTGCCCATGTGGAGTTTACATTCTAGCAGCAAGAGACAGATAATAAACAATATATTTATTAAATAAGTAAACTATACTGTATATTAGAAGGTGGTAAGGGTTATAGAAAAAAACAGATCAGGGAAGGAAGGATCAGAATGGTGGGGAAGTCTGCAATTTTATTTATTTATTTAAGATTCATTTATTTATTTTAGAGAAAGAGAGTGTGCCTGCTGGGGGGAGGGGCAGAGGGAGAGGGAGAGGGCAAGCAGACTCCCCACTGAGCACGGAGCCCAACATAGAGGGTCAATCTCCAGACCCAGAGATCATGACCTAACCTGAAACCAAGAGTCGGTCACTTAACCAACTGAGCCACACAGGCGCCCTGAGATGTCTGCAATTTTAAGTATGTCGTCAGCAAGGTCTCATTCGGAGTATAGTATTTGAACAAAGACTTAGAGGTGAAGGGGTAAATAAGCCCCACAGATATTCTGGGGAAGAGTATTCCAAGTGCTGGAAACAGCTGGTGCAAAGGCCCTGGGGCAGGTGCATGTCTGGCAAGTTTGTGGAACCTAGAGGCCAGTGTGACTGTAGAGGAGTGAGCAAGGAGCCTGGGAGAGGATGACAGAGACAACGAGAGGACAGATGATGCATGGCCTTAGACGCTGTCTTAATGACTTTGATCTTCATTCACTCTGAGTGAAGCAGGGAGGAAAGACATGCTAAGACTTAAGTTTAAAATGGTCCTTCTGGGGCGCCTGGGTGGCACAGCGGTTAAGCGTCTGCCTTCGGCTCAGGGCGTGATCCCGGCGTTGTGGGATCGAGCCCCACGTCAGGCTCCTCTGCTATGAGCCTGCTTCTTCCTCTCCCACTCCCCCTGCTTGTGTTCCCTCTCTCGCTGGCTGTCTCTATCTCTGTCAAATAAATAAATAAAATCTTTAAAAAAAAATAAAATAAAATGGTCCTTCTGCCTTCTGTATTGGGAATGGTTTGCACGGGGCAAGGGAAGACACAGGGAGACTTGTGGAAAGGTTATTGCCCAAGTGCACCTGAGAGGCAGGTGGCTCGGACCAGGTGGCAGCAGCGGATGTGGGGACGAGGACCTGGATTCTGGACTGGGTGACCGTTCTCTAGAGCTTCCTCGCCTTCCGTCCCTTTGCTCTCATCATGTTCTCTCTTTTTTTCTAGGTTGGGTATTTTCTCTTTCCTTGACAACTGAGAGCTCCCTGGCGGCGGGGGGGGAGGCTCCATTCCCGTCCCAGGACCTGTCCCAGCACCCAGGGCAGGGCCCCCTCGGGGGCAGACAGCCCAGTGCTGCCAAGGAACAGGCTGAGAGCAGGGCAGCCTGGCAGCGTCCCCGGCCGCGGGCTCCCGGAGCCGAGGGGAGGAGGCTGCTGTCTTTAAAGAGGATGTGATGGACAGTTATTGAAGGCGCTCAGCTGGGGGGCTCTATTCCAGTCTTCGTCTGAGCTGCCCTCAAGGAAATCATAACCAGCTCTTAAAAACATGTTAAGACCAAAGATGGTATGTGTGTTTGAGCAGAGCCTCGGACAGCTACTTAACACTGGGGGCCTCCGGGCCTTTGATTCCTCTACCCCTCGCCTTGCCCTCTTCCCCCATCTGGCTGGTGTTTATCAGCCAAGACGTTGTTTAAATCACACTCGTTTCCTATAAACATTTCACTTGAAATGCCATCCGCTGCCCCAGAAATTCATCTATCACCAGCTGGAGGGGGTTTCTGAGGAGCCTCGGGGCGACGGCTCCCCGTCTCTCTCTCCTGTCCCCCATCATCCCTCCTCCCCTGACCCATATTCTCAGGTTTCACAGCATAAGAACAACTTCCCCTCAGTATAACAGGGCACTTTAGTGCCAGGATTATTTATAACAGCTTCAATGGCAACAGGCTGTGGGGGGCGGCCGGCCCGTGGATACTTCCTCTTGCAAAGCTCAATAAATGGACCTGGAACACTGTTAACCACCTGATGTCTCGGCCTCTTGTGTGTGTTATTTTGGCTTCGGGGTGACGTGGAGTTTGGGGAACAGGGGTCTGGGGATCAGATCAAGGCTGTCCTCAGAGTTGGAGGAGTTTATAAGCCCGGTACCTATATTCTCTGTCATGGCTGGCCAGGCGCTTCCTTTTGGAAGTGAGCTGCTCGTGGGGCTTGTTCTTGGGCCGGGAGCCACAGAGCTCTCCCCGCACGGCCTAGTGCCGGCAGCCCAGCTGAGGAAGGGCGCCTGGACTGGAACAGAGGTGCAGGCCGCTCCAGGGCTTCCGCTGACCAAAGGTTTGAATTGGCTCAACTCGGGCTAGTGTGGAGGCAGGGGGTGGACGGATTCACTTCCTGAGGACTGAAAGCTCTCTGATGGTCCTTCTCCCCCGCAGCCAGAGCAATTCACTGGTTGTCCTGACTGGAAGGCGCCATGTCATGGCTCCTCACCCCATCTCACTTACTGGCCAGGGTCACATCAACAGAAGGCACCAACCGACCCCCTAAGTCCTTCCCAAGGCCCGGTCCAGCCCTCCCCAGACTTTGGGGCACCTCTATCTCCTTCCTGGGCCCACTCACTGCATGCCAGGCACCTCCTGGGCGAGTTCAGGGAGAGCCCTGGTGAGAGACTTCTAGAAGGTAGAGAGGAATCAGGGTGAAGCCTAAGGTGGGACAGGCAGGGGAGCAGCCCTCATCTTTGGGGGTCAAGTAATGCTCCCTTTACAAGCCAAATGAAGAAAAAAAGTTCTAAGGGGAACATATGACTCCATAAAATAAAGGGACATAATTGGGAGCGATATCTAATTTATCTATTGAATGCCTCCTACGTACTCTTTTATCACTTAGATGGACAGAATATAATTGGTGTGCTGAACGCCATCAATCTCGGGGCCTGGGCTTCCTGAGCTGACTACACCTATTACTGTCAGATTATGACACTGTAATACCAAGATCAATGACATTTTAAATGTGCTCCAGTTATGGGCAATTGCTGACAATAAAAACAGTGACAAATTGATGAAACTTGGGCAGCGATGATCTGGTGTCAAAAATAAACCATAAATAATCTGCTTTCCAAACTGGGAGAGGTGTCTGGGATGCCGGCTGAGGGGGAAAGGCCCGGGGGAAGACAGCCTATCCCCCCCAGTGTCCTGGCCACTCAGGAAGCCCCGCTTGCCTTGGGAAATTCCCTCCAGGCGGGGCTGCAAGGGCCCAACAGGAAAATGGAAAGGTGGTCTTTGGTCAAGGCCTGGCGTCCCTTCAGAGAAAGTCCTGTCACTGAGACTTGGGGAAGTGCCTGCGGGTCGTTCCCAAGACGGGCCACACAAGTTCACCGAGATGCTGGTGGGTGGTCTTTGGGGATGCTGGCCCAACGGAGGAACTTGGGCTCGGCCGAGTCACAGAGTTGGACCTAGCCAGCATTAAAGCTGGGACAGGAGAGTCTCTCTTCACGGAGGGACTGGCTCTGTCTGCCAAACTGGCTGTCCCCATCTCTGCCTGCCCCAGGCTTGTTCTTTCCAGGCCACCTGGCCTTCCCCTCCCCCATCCATTTCCAGGAGATGCTTGGCGTCTCTCCTCCAGGAAGGACTTCCCACAGATGAAGTGTTCTAGGTGCCGGGCACCAGGACAGGTGGGAATGAGTTGGAAGAGTGTTCATCTGGGGATCATAGAGAAGAGAGAGGAAAAAGAACATGAAAAGCAAAAAAAACCACAAGCTATGGCCCCTCTAGTTTTGACTTGGGTTAGAGGGTTCTCAATGACAGGGAGTCCGGCCTTCACACAGCTGAACTATTTTGGGGTGTGTTACGTAGACCCTTCCCCAGTTTCGTATTTTTTTTTAAAGATTTTATTTATTTATTTGACAGAGAGAGAGACAGCCGGTGAGAGAGGGAACACAAGCAGGGGGAGCGGGAGAAGAAGACGCAGGCTCATAGTGGAGGAGCCTGATGTGGGGCTCGAACCCATAACGCTGGGATCACGCCCTGAGCCGAAGGCAGATGCTTAACCGCTGTGCCACCCAGGCGCCCCCCAGTTTCGTATTTTTAAGCTCTGGTGGTCCTTCATAGTTTCGCTCTTACACGTTTCCCTTATTTTAATAATTACAATTTTTTTAAAGATTTTATTTATTTGGGAGAGAGTCAGAGAGAGCATGAGTGGGAGAAGGGGCAGAGGGAGGAGGACAAGCAGACTCCCCACTGAGCAGGGAACCAGATGCGGGACTCGATCCCAGGACCCTGAGATCACGACCTGAGCTGAAAGGAGGCACTTAACTGACTGAGCCCCCAGGCGCCCCTGCCATTTCAGAACATGGGCACCACTGCTGCTGCTGCAAGGCCTAGACCAATGGGAGGCATTCCTTGAACAACTATCGCATGCCACACTCTGTTCCAGATGTTTTGCATATATTATTTTTAATCTCCATAGCAACCCTGTGAGGTATTATCTTCCACATTCTGGAAGGGAGGAAATAGGGGCACCTGGGTGGCTCAGTCAGTTAAGCATCTGACTCTTGATCTCAGCTCAGTTCTTGATCTCAGGGTCGTGAGTTCAAGCCCCACGTTGGACTCCATGCTGGACGTGGAGCCTACCAAAACATACAAACAAACAAACAAAACAGAAGGGAGGAAACAGAGGCTTAGAGATTGGGTGAACCACCTAAGGTGGCATGGCGGGTACGCAGGAGAGCAGGAGAGGGATGTAGGATGTGGGCTCTAGGGGCCCCTGCGTGGCTCAGTCAGTTAAGCATCTGCCTTCGGCTCAAGTCATGATCTCAGGGTTCTGGGATTGAGCCCCGCATCAGGCTTCCTGCTCAGCGGGGTGGCTGCTTCTTCCTCCTTCTCCTCTAACCCTCCCCCCTGCCATGCTCTCTCTCATGCGCTCTCTCTCAAATAAATAAATAAAATTTTAAAAAAACCAGATGTTGGCTCTAAGGTTCATCTTTATTCCAGTCCCTCTCCCAGACCTTCTCGTCCTCTTTTATAGATGAGAACCCAGTGGCCAAGGAGCTCCCTCGAGAACCTAGAGCTAGTCAGGGACAGAGCCAGCCCTAAACCGAGCTTCTCTGACACTTCCCATCTACATTACACCCACGCTCTTTCTAGATGTACCACAGCAACCTCCTTCCCAGGGAGGCGGCTACTCAGTTAGTCAGGGGCTCCAGCCCTGACCCCTGAGGCAGCAGGGCGCCACAGTCAGCTTGCAGTAAAACAGCCTGGAGTTGTAATACTCACTTGGCCTCTTGAAGGCTGTGTGACCTTGGGCAAGCCACTTCACCTCTCTGAGTTTCGGGAGCTGTGCCAAGTCAAACGTATCCAGCATCTGGCACGGAGCCTGGCACACAGTAAGTGCTCACTGAGTGGTAGTCATTAGAAATGTAACTCGCGACAGTGGCAGAGAAGTTTGGTGAATTAAAAAATCCAACAGAGAAGGAACATAGAGGGCCACACACTGACAGGGGCAGGGGTCCTGGGCCACACGGCCGTGGCTGCATGGTGGGGGTGTCACAGGAAACGTAAGAAGCGTCTCTGAGTACCACAGAGGTCTCAACGGCAAATAGTTTGAAACACCATTTTTGGGGCACCGGTTAAGCGTCTGCCTTCAGCTCAGGGCGTGATCCCGGTGTTCTGGGATCGAGCCCCACATCAGGCTCCTCTGCCGGGAGCCTGCTTCTTCCTCTCCCACTCCCCCTGCTTGTGTTCCCTCTCTCGCTGGCTGTCTCTCTCTCTGTCAAATAAATAAATAAAATCTTTTTTATATTTTTATATTTTATTATTTTTTTATATTTTTATATTAACACATGCAAAATATGCTATTAATAAAATGCCAAGTTTGCATAATTTTAAAGCTAAAACTTAAGGCCTCAAGAGAATTTGGTCCTTGGTCAGGGCTCTTCAAGCTGAGCCCCCAGACTGCTGGGGTCCATTCACTCTCCTTTCTCTGCTATCAAAGGGACTTGGGCAGAAAAATTTGAGTGTTTATTTTTTTAAAAGATTTTGTTTATTTATTTGACACAGAGAGAGAAACAGCCAGTGAGGGAGGGAACACAAGCAGGGGGAGTGGGAGAGGAAGAAGCAGGCTCCCAGAGGAGCTTGATGTGGGGCTCGATCCCAGGGACCTGGGATCACGCCCTGAGCCGAAGGCAGACGCTTAACGACTGAGCCACCCAGGCGCCCCCAAGTTTGAGTCTTTATGTTAGGGACAGAGCCTGGACAAAAGCCAGGATTTGTTTCTTTTTTTTTTTTTTTAAGATTTTATTTATTTATCAGAGGGAGAGAGAGAGAGAGCACAAGCAGGGGCGAGCGGCAGGCAGAGGGAGAAGCAGGCTTCCCGCTGAGCAGGGAGCCCGATGAGAGAGGCGCCATCCCAGGACCCTGGGATCATGACGTGAGCCAAAGGCAGACGCTTAACCAACTGAGCCACCCAGGCGTCCCAAGAGCCAGGAGTTCTAACTTTGTCATTCTTTAAAAGCAAAACATACAAACCACACTACTGTTCCCACCTCCCCACTGTTTATCCTTCAAGTTTATCATTCAGAACATGAAGCATTCGGTATAAATTTACAACTTATTCCTGATTCCTTCCTGTTAAATAATTAATGGCCAACCCACTAATCATCAACCAGGTGAACAGCATACTTAATAGAAGGCTGCAAAGCATAACAATTACAATAGGTTGGACTCTATGGAAAAACCCCAAGGCTTCCGTCACTTACATCATCTAAGTTTTATGGCTGTGGAAGGAATTCAACCATCCAGGTCCTTTTGACCCTTCCTCTCTTTACCTTCATTCTCACCCTCTACAGGTGCCTCTGTTGGCCCAGCCTGGGGCTGCCCAGGGCCCAAGGCTGCCATGTTCTCGAAGGGCCCTGGAGTGGCCCGTTGCTCGCTGGACATCGCAGGACACACACCTGACTGGGGCTGTGTGACCAGCTCAACAGCAGCCGCCACCATGGCCCTCTGTAGCTATACTTCCTAACTCCTGGTCTTTCTAAAGCGTTACTCTCTTCTTCTTTTTTTTTTTTCAGATTTATTTATTTGATGGGGGATGGGGAGGGGCGGGCGGCGTTGCAGAGGGAGAGAAAATCTTAAGCAAATTCCAGGCTTAGCCCGGAGCCCGACACGGAGCACCATCTCAGGACGCTGAGATCACACCCTGAGCAGAAACCAAGAGTCGGACCCTCAACCAACCGTGCCACCCAGGTGCCCCCCTAAAGTTTTACTTTCGTCTTAAAGGCACAACTGACATATGTTAATTGCAGAGAAATTTAACAGTCCAGATAGTGAAAAGGAGGGGGGAAAGTCTGAGGAGTTTCCCCACCAAGGAAGAAACTTGGTTAACAGGGCAAGTCACGTGACTTGGGGTAGCCGTGTTGAGTCCCCACCTGTTTAAGTCACACAGTGTGACCCCGTGATGGTTTAGAGCTCTGCTCAGTGTGGGGGTTGAGGGAGGTGGTATTTTGCAGGGCATACTGCTCTGATAAAAGTCAGAAGCCTTCCCAAGTTCAAGGCAGGAGGGGACTGGTCACAGCCTGGTTTGAGGATCACCAGGTTGGTTCTTTGATGACTCTAGGGCTTGGATCGAGAGGACAAAAGGCCTGCCCGATGGATCCCAGCACCCCTTCAAATGGCAGCCGCATGGAGAAGTGGGCTGACTGGATCCTGGCCAGCTCTTCCAAGATTCTCCCCTCCACCTACTGCATTTCTTCATGATATTTAAAATTCCTTGAAAAAGAACAAATCCAAGTTGCAAGTACTCCTAGGAAAGGGAGTCGGTGACTTAGAGCCACAACAGCTCCTTTCCTGAGAGAAGGAAATGCCTTACTCTGCCAGACAAACAAAACTGAAGTGACACTCTGCTCCCCCCCAAAAGAGTGGCACTGGAGATGGGAAAAGCATTCCTGCCCCCCAACCCAAAGATGATGTAGGGAAATGCCATAAATTATACCCAGGACCCAAAGAACTCTGAGGCCAAGCTATGGAAGGCTCAGGCGAGGGCTGGACAGAGGGACAAAGATGGATGAGGATGGAACAGGAAGTCAGTGCTGGGGTACGGGAAGGGTGGGCTGGGAAGCCTTCCAGGGGAGGGAAGTGTGTCAGACGAAGAGAAGGACAAGACAAATGGGGTGCTGTTTAAAGATGAATTGGCAGTGGGGGTGGGTGGTGGCTGGGCCTGGGTAGGGGGTGGAAGGGTGAGGGGTAAAGGGAAGGTAGTGGCTTTGCAGAGGGCAGCCTTTCAAGGTGTTGACCAGAAGTCTGGGTTTGGAGACCAGGAGAGCAGGTTATCTTTCACAGCCTTCCCTGAATAGAGATTGGATTTGGTCAAGAATAAGTCCCCAGGAAGCAATTGCGAGCACCCTGCCCGTCCGTCTTGTTGATGAACATGGAGTGGGAGCAAAGTTGGGAGTGTGGGCATCTGACAAGGTCTTTATGATTCTAGAATCACTTATTACGCCTTCTTCCTTCTCCTCTGCCTCGGCTAATGGGCTGCGGGTACCCACCACGCAAAGGGCAACAAGGCAGTCCTTGTGGGTAATGCAGAAGCTGGGCCCCACCTTCCTGGCCTTCTGAGGAAGCCGGTGTTTGACTTTCGTTTTCAACTATCCCCTTGCCCCCAGCAGGACTGAACCTTTTCCCCCTCCAATCTCTGGGTCCCTTCAAATCCTTCTAGCCTTCAATCCTGAGAACTGGGAGTCTGGTCTGCTCCCTACCATCAACCCCTCCTGTGCAATGCAGCCCCATTTCCTCTGACCCAGAAAGATAGCTTCTGGATTCACCTTTCCCTGCAATCCAGCTTCTCTTCCGGGACCCTCATCTTGGATACCAGCACCGTCATCCCATCAGCCACGCTCCAGCTCTCTGAGTCAACAAGTGTTCATGGAACATCTTCAGTAAGCCAGGCCCTGTTCACGGTGCTGAAGAACAGCGTGTACAAGACCAGTTCCTGCCCCCGGGCTTGCCACCGGTGACCCGTGGTGTGCATTCTACCTTCTGAACCTCTGTTGTCCCCTCTTCCACTCTGATCATCCTCAGTCCTCCCCTGTCACCTGGAACCCTCCACTCATAGCCAGAGCGGTCCTACAAACCCAGATCTACCCTTGTCAGTGTTTTGCCAAAAACCTCAAATGCAGACTTTTTAAAAATGTGACGTGAGGGCCACCTGGGTGGCTCAGTCAGTGAAGCATCTGCCTTTGGCTCAGGTCATGATCTCAGGTCCTGGGATCGAGTCCCGCATCTGGCTTCCTGCGCATTGGGGAGCCTGCTTCTCCCTCTGCCCCCCCCATGCTCAGAGTGTGTGTGTGTGTGTGCGCGCGCGCGCGTGCGGGCGTTCCTCCAAATAAATAAAATCTTAAAAAAATGTGGAGTGAAAAAAAATCAAGTTGCAAGTTACATTATAATAGTTGAACAGCTTTTTAAAAAGCACTGAAGCGATAGAATACGTTATTCATGGACATATGTATGTGGGGAAAATATGAAAACATAGGCGAACACCCCAAATTCGTATGCTGCTGTGGCTGCGAGGGGGGAGAATGGTACTGGGGAGGGGAGAGAGGAAGCTTCAGTTTTATCTGTAACAACCTGTTTATTTTATTTTTAAAAGTTTAGAGCAAAGTTGACAAAAGGTTAATAATAGTTTAATAAAACCTTAAGTCTGGATACCGGGTACATTATTCTGTTTTCTGTATGACAGAAAAACTTGTCAAAACTTAAACCGTAAATACCTCAGGGGTCCCTCACTGTCCCCACCCCTGTAGCCTGAGAAACTGGTCCTTCACCAGCCCGTGCCAACCTCTTCTCTCTACAGCGGAGGACCTGTGGTTTCCCAGAGACCACAGGCGCTCTTGCCTCTAGGCCGTTACCCCAGCTCTTCTCCCAAATGCCCCTTCCTGCTTTGCTGCTTTGCCCCTGCCCTTCCAGACTCCACTCCAGTGGGGTGGCGAGGGTGGCCGGTGTAGGGAGCTGGTAAGGACTGGGGAGGTGGGAACATTCTGGAGAGGACAATTCTTTCCTGTCCTGGTTTGTATTCAGCTGCAGCCAGAGAGACAGATCACTTGTTTCTTTTTATTTAAAATCTGGCTTGTTTCAAAACTGTTATCAGTAAGGGGGATGTGGAAAGAGTAAGACCCTCCACAGAGCCTTCCTGCCCTCCAGCCTTCCCAAATAGGCTAGCCCCAAGGCAGAAGCTTCCCAGCAGAACAAGGAAAACTGATAACCTCCTTCCCCGGTCTGGCTCTGTGGGGGTTACCGTCTGGCCGTCCCCGCAGCTGCTGGAAGAGCCGCACCAGCGCAGGCCAGTGCCATTCTGTGCCTGGAGGAAGGAAACATGGCCTGGGCCCGATGTGCCCACGGCTCCTGCTGGGACGCTGGCCAGGCACGAGAACTCTGAGCCCCATTGCGTTCCCGTTCCCCGGGCCTTGCTGCCCTTGGCGTCTCTGCATCCTTTGAGGTGGGTGTGGTGCTGCCTTCCGCAGCACCCTTGCTTCCCCTTTCACACACTAGGTGGACTCCCATGCCCTCCCCCCCCACCCCCACCCCATATGGCAACTGTCCATCCCCTGCAGAGCACTCATCACCCTGAATTCTCACTGCGGCTCCGTTCCTATCTTCTGCACCAGACAGCGATCTCGGAGGCCAAGGATGGAGTCTGGCTGGTTTGCCCTTGGATCTCTGGTGCCTGCGGCCCTGCCGGCCTCCTAAGTGCTCAGTGCTTTTTCTGAATGAGTGGACTGTCTCCCCTACCAGACTGTGAGCACCTTGTTGACAAGGACTGGGCCCTGATCGCCTCTGAATCCTCAGTGCCTTATACAGGGCTTGGCACATATCTGGTGCTCAGTAAATACCCGTCAATTTGTGTGACTGGACCTCTGTTTCTCCCCCTACAATCTGCGTGAAGGCAGAGAATCTTTGCCTCTCCCTCCGGGCCCCCGCCCCGACTGTGTCAGGGCTGGTGACTGAAGCTGTGGAGCCCTTTCCCCCTCCAATGACCGTATACCTAAACAGAAGGTGATGGCTGAGTCCCTGGGTCCAGGCATCTCTCCCCTAGCCTATCCCAAGTACAGGAGGACTCCTTGGGAGAAGGGGTGCTTCAGGGCCCTTCCCCACTCACTTCAGTCTCCAACATTATCGAAGATCCCATTGTCTACCCTGAATTCTTCCTCCTCCCGCACAAGTCTCGTTTCATCCTAACCTATTTTCCGAGAAGATGTGTTTTAGCCAGATGCACCTGTTCCTCAACCCAAAATAAAATACAGGCTCTGTCCTACTTCAGGACCAGTGTTTCCCCTTCTGGAACTTTCTTTTCAAGTTCATATCACCAGTCTACTTCCGAATCAGGTCTCCTCCAGGAAGTCTTCCTTGATTAAGCGAAGCATGTTTTAATTTTCACCCCCTTCTCCCATTATTTTATTTCCCAACAGCATCTGTAGTTTATACTTGTTCCCTATACTGTTCAAATGAGAATTCTGTCTTCCTAACCATACTGTGTAAGCATGCACTATTTTATTTTATTTAAGTAAGCTCTACCTCCAATGTGGGGCTTGAACTTACCACCCTGAGATTAGGAGTCACCTGCTCTACCCACTGAGACAGCCAGACACCCCAAGCATGTACTATTTTAAAAGCAGGATGGAGGGATGCCTGGGTGGCTCAGTCAGTTAAGTGACCGACTCTTGATTTCCGTTCAGGTCATGATCTCAGGGTTGTGAGATCCCGCTGGTGCTGGGTATGGATCCTACTTAAGATTTTCTCTTTCCCTCTCTCTCTGCCCCTCTCCCCTCTCTCCCTCTCTAAAAAAAGGGGGGGGGATAGAAAAATAAAAAAATAAAAAGAGGATTGGGGCGCCTGGGTGGCACAGCGGTTAAGTGTCTGCCTTCGGCTCAGGGCGTGATCCCGGCGTTATGGGATCGAGCCCCACATCAGGCTCCTCTGCTATGAGCCTGCTTCTTCCTCTCCCACTCCCCCTGCTTGTGTTCCCTCTCTCGCTGGCTGTCTCTATCTCTGTCAAATAAATAAATAAAATCTTTAAAAAAAATAAATAAAATAAAAAGAGGATTGATAGATGATAATCACAAATTGACAAGAACAACAAAATACATACCAAAAAGAGAGCAGAGGAGGACTTTTCTATTGCTTTAATGTGGCATTTGTCTTGGTTCTTGCAAGCTCCTTAGCACAATGAGAAGAGAACTTGAGCTCTGCAAAACGCTCCAGAACACATTAAGTACCTGTAAGCACACAGGAATAAAGACCCTGTCTTTTGTTTGTTATTATTTTTCTATTTCTCCACTTCATGGGGTTTCCCCAAAGTCCTTGGCTTAAGCCCTGAGTGTTAATTGGTTGACTTAACTTTGGATTGGGGTCCACTGAGATCCCAGATCGTTTCAACCTAAAGAGTTTATGCCCTGCGCGAGGATGTAGGGAGGGGAGGANAGAGTAGAGACAGACAGACATACTGAGCTGGCAGTTGGGGCAAGGTTGGGGAGTGGAGAGGGGAAGAGAGGAATCTGGGCCAAGGCCAGAGGTGGCTCCCAGGGGAGCCCTCAGAGCGGGCAGCCGGACGTCGCTCCATCCTTCCCGCCTGACGGATGGGTCTGCCGCTCAGGCACAAGCTGTCAGGCCAGGCCGCTGCCAAGGCAGAACAGTGGCGCTTCTGTGCGCGCCGCTCCGCGCCTGGAGAGTGGAGCCGCCGCGAAGGCCGCGGGAGTGATGGAGAAAGCAGACGTCCCGGAGCTGGAGCCGCGACGGGCGGGGACCCGCAAAAAAAAAAAAAAAAAAAAAAAAAAACCCGCAGAGGGGGGCTGGTGCAGAGCCGCGGGGAGCTGGGGGAATGGAGTCAGCGCTGGCGGGGGGGAGAGCTGTTGGCCGGAAGAAGAGGCAGAAGGAAGGACGCCCAGCGAGGGCTGGGGCGAGGAGCTCAGTCGTTCGTTTCCCGATCGCAGCCCTTCCCTCCCCTCCGCCCTCGCCCCCTCCCCGGGCACACTCAA
>NC_048233.1:43611152-43639274 GCF_002007445.2 Ailuropoda melanoleuca
CAAATCCATTAAGAAGAGATAATTGAAAACTCCGGGGTAATATTTAAGGCCGCGCGCACGCGGGGCGGAGGGCCGGGCTGCGCCCGCCAGGCCCGTCGGGGCGGTGCGCGCCTGTCCCCCGCGCCCGTCGCGGGCCTGCCTGCGGTACCCGCCTCACTGCCAGCTGTCCAAGGGCCTGCTCTCGCTTCCCGGGCTCTGCGGAAGGCTTGCCTCGAGAGACTTCCACTTCCACGAAGAGTGACAAGTCACACGGGCGAAACATGGCTCAGGAGCCAGCGTGCGCGCGGGGCATCCAGCATCTTGCCCCCCTGGTCCCGCTCGAACTGGATGCAGCCGCAGGACATACGGCTTGGTGCCTCTGGGTACTGCTTTCCCCTCCGCCTGCGAAGTCCCTCCAGGGCCTGTCCGCAGGGGAACATGCCGTCCCTCCATCCAAACCGTCCAAAGTAATGGCGCCCTGCCGAGTGGGTGGGAGTACATGTAGTCACCAAGTCTGATCACAAGGTGATCGTTGGCGCACCTGGTGATGAGGACGCAAGGCTTTACTATACGTGGTCTCAATGCTCCACACAAAAAAAGTTTTTTTTAGAAAGCAGCTCAAATATCTTCCTTTTATGCCTCTCTGTCCCATAAAGATGAATTACCTGTTGTCCTTCCTGTACATGACCGTCCCTTAGCACACCACGTTGTCACTACTGTTTCAAGTCTGTCCCCCTACTAGTCTACATTTTGAGAAGAGGGATCAGGTTAATTTCCCTCTAGAACCCTTGCTCCTGGCTCAGGGCCAGGAACATAACATGTGCTCAGTAAATGTCATGGAATTGGATGCTGTCTTGGTCCCTAGAGGTCTCCAGGGTTTCCATGCAAGCACATGGGGGGAGGGCGGGACAGAGCATGGAGGAAGGGCAGGATCTATGAGGCTGGGTTGGGGGTCATGTCTGTTTCCCACAGTGACTGGCTCCAGGATGTTCCCAGAATGGAGCAAGGGGGCGGGAGAATTGCCGAGGCCCCCCCGTTCTGCGCTGTGGTCCTTAGGTTCTCTGGGATGGGGGGTAGGGTTCTCTACTCCCTTTGGCTCACTCCCCCAGTCAGGTCAGCCTCAAAGTTCTTGCTGTGAGTGTGTGTGCGTGCGTCTGTGCGTGCGTGTGTGTGTACACACCCACACAGGCGCCCATAATGTGTTTTGGGTGGGAGGGCGGCAGAGAGGGAAGCAGAACAGGTTATCTGAAGCCCTACCTGTGCAAACAGCATGAGTGGTTCAGACGTTTCCACGAATAATGAGCCGGCCCCACCCCTCCGCAGGGCCTTTCCTGATCGCCCCTCTTGCCCCAGACTTCCCAAACACAGCGCCCAGCACCCTGCCAGGAGTGGAACTCCCAAGAAGGCACCCTTGAGGGAGGGTCTATTCTGCTCAGCTTCCACACCCACCCGCACCCCCTGCTGGTCCCTGGGCCACAGTGGCGGGGACCCCCTCTGTATGGCCGGGACGAGGCCCATGCTCTTCCAGCTCTCCATTTCCACCTCAAGGACTCCTTGAATCACAGAACATGAGAGCTGGAAGGGGCCAACAGAACATCAGGTCTAGCCCCCTCTGAGACCTACGGGGCACCTGAGGCCGGAAAAGGTTTGTATGTGAGGCTGTGCGTGACAGAGCCAACACGAGAAGCCCAGACACTTAGTGGCAGAGCTGGAATTAGACTCCAAATCTCTTGTCCTACTCACCTACACTTGTTAGTATTTGAAGTGCCTTTCACAACATTATCTGGGTGGCTTTACAGTGCCCATTAACAGATGAGAAAAATGGGGCTCAAGAACATTAGTGATTCGTCCAAAGTCACACGCTGGTAAACAACAGATCCAGGATTTGAACCCCAGCTTGACTGGCTCCCATTCCAGTGCTCACTTCGATATGTACTCCCCTGCCCTCAACACACACACACACACACACACACACACACACACACACACACAACCAGGCCAGGCCAGCTTTCCAGACATTCACACTTCATCCCTGGGACATCTGCAGTCAGAAGTCTTTTCCCCCTTCAAGCCACCTCTTTCTACCCAGGGCAGTGCTCTTTGCCCCAAAGGAAGGCCGTGGGGGTGTCCCCGCTATGGTCCTGGGCACAGGCCGTCATGAACTGAAGCCACGCGGAGCCTGTTCTCCTGCACACAGCCCTGCTCCTGGCCATGGCCACTGAGGCCTCAGCCATAAATCCCCAGGTCTCAGCTCATAACCATTAGCAAGCGATTGGGCTCATCAGGACGCGTTTATGAGACTCAGGTCAGATAAATGGATTGCCGGAGGTCAGGAGCAAGGGATCTCCTCGCTTTGCCTTGCTTCAGAGGTGTCCCCACCACCAGAGGCTGCCGGATTTCATTTGACTTGCAGTGGCAGGTGGAAGTGGGGGTGTTGTCACAGCGGGGTAGAGGTGTATTTCCCCAGGGGCGGGAAAGGGCCAGGACACACACACACACACACACAGGCACATACATAAACCCATGCACATTCTCCCACCCCATCTCCGGTTCAGCAAACACCACCACCTCCCAGCACACTCACCTCCATGATGTCCTCCTCACCCTGTCCCACCTTTGAGGGGTTATCTAGATCAGCGCTGCTCAAACATCACTGTGCAAACGAATGACTGGGGATTTTGTTAAAATGCAGATTCTGACTCCTAGTTCTGGAGTGGAAACTGGCATTGCTTTTCTAATCAGCTCCCAGGGGAAGCCCATGCTGCATCTCCAAGGATTTAATTATTTTTTTCTTTAAGATTTTATTTATTTGAGACAGAGAGGGAGAGAGAAAGAACCTGAGTGGTGGGGACGGACAGAGGGAGAGGGAGAAGCAGACTCCCTGCTGAGCAGAGAGCCTGACACAGGACTCGATCCCAGGACCCTGAGATCACGACCTGAGCTGAAGGCAGATGCTTCACCGACTGAGCCACCCAGGCACCCCCACTGCATCTCCAAGGATTTTTAACAATGTTCCTATGTCCTGAAGGGCTGGGAGTTTCAGAACTCGGAAGAGATGGGGATGTGTAGTTTGGAACACCCCTCTCCCCTGGGAGATTTCGCTATGCACACCCAGGTGACTGAGCCACTTCTGGAATGCTGTTCCCCCTTTCTTCTCACAGCTCCTTCTTGCCCTTCAAATCTGAGCCAAACGTGCTTCCACAGAGAAACCTCCGACACCAGCTTAACAGGTCCCACTGCCCCCAGTCTGTGATCCCCTCAGCCCTCTTCAGAGCAGGGCCACAATTTGCACTTACACGTTTGCTTATGTTTTGTGATCTGCCTCACCTCCCTGAGATGTAGGGCCGCTGGGTTCAGGGATCATGCCTGCCCTGTTCATTCATCAGTTCTCAGCACCCAGTGACTAACACGTAGTATGTACTCAGTAAATATTGCTGAATGAATGAATGAATGAATGAATGAATGAATGAATGAATGAGGCACTTTCACGCTGAGAAGTGATGGGGGAAAGAACATCTGAATGGGGAGTGGAGGCCAAAGGCAATTAGAGAAAGCTTCTTGGAGGAAGGAAAATGGGAGGAACAGAACATTGCGTGAGGGACTTCAGAGAGTCATGCCCCAAGGAGAGGAGGGAGGCCAGTGCATCTGGGCACCAGGTTGGCCCTACTGGTCCCAGGTGACATGGTGGGGGAGGGGAGGGGCCTGGAGGAGAGAGGGGGCGCCCGGCGGGCTGCAGGGTCTTGGAGACCAAGGCGGGCAGCAGGAAGGCACACGGTCCTCCGCAGACCTCCTGGGCAAGGTCCTTCGCTGTTTCTTCTTTCCTATGCCTGACGGAGTCTCGCCAGCCGCCGGCCGCTGTGCTGGGCGTTGCCCTTACGGGGATGACGCGTGGCTCCGAGGCTGCCGCGTGCGCGGTCCGTCAGGAGCGACCGGCATTCAACAAATCGAATTGTTCTGGTTGGGCTAAGCCTACAAAGGAAAGGTGCACGACGAGGGGTGTGAGGGATGGTGGAGAAGCTTCCCGGAGACATGACAGTCACCCAGAGTCCTGAAGGGGAGGCTCTTCCTCGCCAGCCCCCTGCCGGCTCCGCTTCCGCCCTGGGCTTCCCTGCATTCCTCTGCGCTGCCCCTTTAAGAGGCACGCTCTTCCCTGAGCAAAGGAGGTTCCGGGCACACAGCCGAGCCTGCCAAGGGTGTGGGCTATAAATCAATGCTGGCACTCCCTTGGCAGTGGGCTCTCCTCTGAGTTGCCCAGATGGCGGGCAGGCCTGTGGCTCCAGGGGCAGCCAGGCTCACGAGAGGGGGGAGGCGGGCAAAGTGGGGACACAGCTGGGCCCCGGGCTCCGATGGCAGCTGTCCACCTCTGTCTAAGGGCCTTGGGCCAGAAAAAATGCCAAGGTCCTTCTATGCCAGTCACAGAGACCTTCTGACTCCTGAGTCACAGGCTGGCATTGGCCTTTGGGGTCACAGCCATCACCCCTTCCAGTGATCCAAGCCTCACAGACATCCTCTGAGACCAAAGCCAATGGGGTTTTCCTTTTGGATGATGTCTTGGAGTCCTAGTCTGCTCTAGCATCCAACCTGAAAGTTCTGCCAGTGGTTTGACCCTCTTCCCTCCTGCTGTAGCCAAGGCGTGCTCTGTAACACTCCAAAGGACAGCAGCTTCCCATTTGGTGGGGGCATTGGGACTGTGATGACGTGTCCCCCTGCCCTCACTTTCAGCCTCCCAGAAAGACAGTTTAAGATTTCTCAAGGTCAGCTGCGGAGGCTGGAACTCTGCCCTCTTGGGGGTTGGCATCCCTCAGCCACTCTCACAGGTGCTGTGACAGAGGGAACATATGTTGCTCCCACCCCAGAGGACACTAACAACATCTCAGCAGCCACAGCCCCACAGAGCTGGGCTCAGCAGGCCTTGACAGAACTGGAAAGGCAACCTCTCTCCTGGGCCTGGGCCTGGGCCTGGGCCTGGGCCTGGGCCTGGGTTGTGTGTGGAGGGGTGGAAGCAAAGCCTGGAGACCCTTTCCACAAAGGAATAGACAGGCTCGACTGCTCTCCCTTCTTCCCACCTACTCCCAAATAACCAACGATGTATCGAGAAGAGTGGAAGATTCCTGGGTTATAGAACACTAGAGATTTCCTGGGGTGTCCTTGTCCTCAAATTCTCCTGTGAAAAGTCAGAGCTCACAGGAACTTATAAATCTTCTCTCACACGTTCATCGTACGGATGAGGAAACAGACCCAGAGGAGGAAACCCAGGGCTTTGGGCATTCAGGTTCTTTCTACTACGCCACATTTGCTTCCCGTAACAGAAACTCCCTGAGCCACCACTAAGCAGGATATATTATGCTCTAGCTATAATAGAACAGATGGAGGTTAGACAACAAGTAGGACTTTCTCAGAATAGTAGATTACAGTAAAGGAACTGAGTATTGCAAAACAATGAGGTTCAGGGAGGAATGGAATTTTGCACAAAGGAAATCTAGAGAATGTCGGAGAAGGGGGATGGCACGGAGCCTGAGCAGGGCAGCTGGGATGTGGGGCTTCTGGGGTTCTTCTTTGAGGACCTCCGGCCTTCACCTGTTCCAGGCTTCTGGGAATCTATGGTAGTTTAAATTCAGGCCTTACCTCGGCTGATTCTCTTGGCTTATTCCTTGCTCTCCCGGGATGGCTTATCTGGCTGCCAGAGTCATTTGCCGTCTCTAATTTGTGTTTAAATTAAAGTTCCCACAAACAGGGGCTTAATGTGCTGTTACCAAGAGCTCCCAGGCCCCCTGCAGCTCCGGGAAGTTGAGGGGCTGGGGGGGAGAGGCCATTTTGCACGCATCGAAGCTGAGCCCACTGGGCATAGGGACCTGGCGTGGGTGATGCAGCTGGATGTCTCTGGTCCTCATTGCTCTCCCCCAGATGGTGATGCCTCTGGGCAGGGCAGGGCAGGTCATGCCCACGAAGAGCTTGGCGACCAGTAGACCTGTCACGGGGCTCCTGGGTGGCTGTTCACCCTTTTCAGGACCTTGGAAAGAAGGCAGGGGAGGTGAGCAATAAGAAGAGGGCAGAGGGGAGCAAAGAAGGGGACTCGGGCTCGGTTTTTTAGCCCTTACACAGTGTTCACTGCGTACCACTGCTGTTCCAGGGACCCACAGCCCAGACTCACTTAACTGTCTCCACGACCCAGCGAGGTGGGGGTTGCTGTTATCATCAGCCCCATTTTTATAGATGGGGAAACTGAGGCACACAGAGGTCAAGTCTCATGTCACACCACGGGTAAAGGCGGATCCAGGATTCACATCTATGTGGTCTGGCTCCAGATTCCCAGTGCTGTGCTGCCACCGGGACCAAGATCTGTCTGTCACCCTCCAACCCCTTGATCACACAATGGGACTTCTCTTTGATTGCCAGGGTGATGGAGACAGAAGGAAGCTCCCGCATGCTCCCTCTTCCCTCTCTGAGCCACGGACGGCTCATCAGTAAGGCGTGTGCAGGGATCCGGGGCTCGGGAGCCCAGAGGAGACAGCCGGGCAGGGCGGCCAGGGTAGGTGGGCCCTCCGCACAGCCCGTTTCCTTCCGGTCGGCCTGACCACGGGCTTCCTGTCCTCGCGCCCGCACTGCCTCCTGCTTCTGCTTTCCAGGGAGGCAGAGGCAGCGATTCCTCATCCCTCAGTGAAAACCCTTAGTAGAGAGTTGTCCCTCATTCACTGCTGCAAACCCTGTCTCTTCCTGGGGGGAGCCCCTGCAGAAGAGGGGTACTAAAGCTAACCTAGATCTCTAAACCGCCCGTGCCCTGTCCTCGGCAGCCGGGTGAGCCAGCCAGAGTTCCGGCAGGAAACAGGTGATACGTTCAGAAGGGCTTCACGGAACAGAGTTCGATGACATGACCATCTTCAGGGTAGAGGCAGGATTACGGGAACCAGTAAGGGCTCACAAGGCACCAGGAAGCCCCAAGGGGCAGGACACAGGAGTGGTGACACCAAAGCCTGACTCGAGCTGGGCTCAGGAGACAGGGGAGCCACCCAACAAAGCCATTGCCCCAGAGGAACCACGACCCCAGCCAGGACTGTGGGCAGGCAAGAAGGCAGGCGGCAGGGTGGGCAAGCAATAGCCTGGCTCCTCTCTCCTTCCCTGCCAGGACCCTGCTGGCCAAACCCAGCCCAAAAGAAGAGGTCGGGAGCCCAGTCGATGCAGTGGGCACGGGCAGCTCCCCGGGGCTCCGGGGCAGCTTAGCCAACATGGGAGCCAGAGAAAATCACCCACCTGGCTCGCCTGGGATCCCTGACCTCTGCGGCATTATGGCCACCTCTGTCCCCGCCTGTGGCCAGACAGTATCTGACAGAGAAGGTGACTTCAAGACACCTTGTGTGACAGAAATGATCCAGCTCACAAGGAAGGTGGCGTTCCAGGCAGAAAGAAGGTAGAGGACAGCGGGCCGCCGGGGCCAGGTGGGAAATGCCCCCGAGCGCAGGGAGAGGCAGGGAGGGCAGCGCGGGGTGAGGGCTGGGGTGATGTCAAGTGGCGAGGCGAAATGACTCCCCGCTTCAGGATTTAGTACAAATCACTGCATCTTGTTCCTGCCCCTGCGCCCGATGGTGAGCCCCTGCAGGGCAGGAATTTTGTCTTCTCCATCCTCCACACAGAGCTCGGTGCCTCTTAGGTGCACAGCGGGAAGGGATGGAATAAATAAGTGGATAACGAGCAGAAGAACAAACAGGCCAGTTCCCCGCTCACATCCACACCCCTGGGCCCCGGTCAGGTCACGGAGCACTGTTGAATGAGTGACCCACAGCACTCTGACAAGTTTTCTTTCAAGCATCCAGCACCTGGGGGCTTCTGTGGGGCCGTCCGGTCACTGGCCGCTCGAGCCCCCGCGCGGCCGATTGGCCAGAGGCTCTGCTCCCATCGCCCCTGTTCAAGCGCAGTGACTGCACTTGGCCGCTCTTGGTGAGGGAATCGGGGAGACAGCAAGTGACTTCATTTCGCACAGCAGCCTTCCCGTGAGCTCTTTCTCGGAGAAATCCTGATCCCTGGCAAGCCGTCTGTGGTATTCCCAGCTGGAGCCTTTGGCAGGAGATGGGAGGCGAGAATGACAGTGCCAAGGAGGCAGCTGAAGGATTGCCACCCTGGGAGCCGCAGCTCTGGCTTGCTTTTTCCGACGGGCCATAAAGACTGAGGGAGGCGGGGGGAGGGGAGGGGAGGGGGGTCACCAGAAAAACAAACTAGAGTTCCCAAGTGTAGTTGCCGTGCCAAGCCCACCTGGTGCGGTGATTACGCACAGCCTTCGGGGCCAGGCGCCGGCTTTGTAAGCCCTGCTCTGCCGCTTGCCGGCCCGACGACCTTGGGCAAGACCTCCATGCCTATGCCTCAGTTTCCCCATCTTCAAAGAGCTGTGGAGAATACTAATACCTACTTCAGATGGTGGCAGAGAAGAATAGATGAGTTAGCAGTCGCGAAATATTTCACAGAGTACCCGGTCCAGGGTAAGCCCTACGTAGATGTCATTACCTAAAATTGAGCAGAGCACTTGGGTTCCAGCCCCACAAACTCCTTTTCCTGGAGCAAGACCAGCCATGGATACCTCTCAGGTTTGTTGTGACAAGGGAACTAATGCACGGGGAAATTATAAGGTGTGAAAGTTTGTTATTTGTCGTCAAGACCGCGTAAGCGGCCTGATTTAATAGGAGGCAGGGAGGGACGCGAGAGGACTGTCACTCATCAACTTCTGATTATCTGCCTTGTTGAGGTCCCCTTCTTGAAGACGTCATCAGCCCTTTGGCTTGTTCAAGTCTTTGGTTGACAACATCCAGGCCTCTCGTGGGTCCCTCCCGCATAGCAAGGGCTGGGAGGAGAGGATGGTCCTTCCCTTCCCACGCTGGCGGCAGGTACGGCCAGGGGACACAAGCTCTGAGACAGGGACTGACACCGCCTTCTTGGCCTGCTTTCCTCTGAGCAGGAGGGGACAGGCCAAGCGGGGGTGGGACAGGGGAGAGTGGCCAGTTCCTCTGGGCCAGGGCCTCAGAAAGTGAGGTATTTGTCTTGGTCATGGAGAGCTGGAATGACAGCAAAGACATTCCAGAGTCCAGTACAAACATTCTGCCACTTTCTGCTGCCTGTGTGATTCCAAATAGTTGCTTAACCTCGTCGAGTCTCAGTTTTTCTCATCCTCAAAATGGGGATAATTTTACCTCATTAAAAGGGTGAAAATCAGTGATATCTATAAATCCCTTGGCACATGGCCGGCCCAATAACTGGTAGCTATTGTGGCTCACATTTTGCATTATCCACGCACCACCGCCTCTGAGGGATGGACAAGCGTGACTTCCACACCGGGAAACGTGGTGGCAGCACAGAGTGATCTGTGACTCCGATGTTTACAGTTTCTTCCCAGAGCACGCCCTGAGTACCAAGTGCGCATTCGCTCACAACTCGGTTTTGCTCACTTGTCTTTATCGGCCTGTAAGGTCCACGAGGGTAGGGGCAGCGTCCGAGGAGCTCGCGGGAGGCCTCGCGAGTACTTGCTAGATAAGTGAACAGGTGGAGCACGGAGTGAGACTGAAAGGGGTCAGGGGAGGAGGTACAGGCTGGAGGCCTGCGTTCCGGCCTCCGTCACACCTCCAGAACTTTCTCTTGACCTGGAGCCTCCACAGACTTTCCTTCAGCTGTGGGATACTGGAGGACCACTGGAAATCAGGCTCAAGGAAGCTTTTCCCCAGTGGGAAGACATCCATTCATCTACTTAGATGTCTCTGAGAGACCTGGAGAAGAGGCCGAGTCCCCCAGCCTGAGGAGTATGGCAGTGTCCAAAATAATAATGATAAGAAAGGAATTGATAGGAGCACCTGGGTGACTCAGTCAGTTAAGCATCCAGCTCTTGGCTTCGGCTCAGGTCATGATCTCAGGGTCATGGGATCGAGCCCTTTGTTGGGCTCTGTGCTCAGCTCGGAATCTGCTTGAGATTCTTTCCCTCTGCCTCTTCCTCCCCCTCGGCCCCTCCCACTTGTGCACTCCTCTCTCTCTCAAATATATAAAATCTTTAAAAAAAAAAAAAGGAATTGATAGAGAATGGAAGGAGTAGCCCCCTCTGAGAAACCTAACAGGGGAGGAAAATTCTAGCTTAGTAATATGTAATTAACACAAAACAAGACATGACCTGCTTTCGTGGGTATTGGGGGCTCCCACATGTGAGACACACTCATTCTTGCCCACAGACCTCATTCTGTGTGAGCCAGGCTGTCTAGAGACGTAAGAGTAAAGGGAGAATCATTATATCCAAAAGGTGGAAATAACCCAAGTATCCATCAACTGATGAGCGGATAAACAAAATGTAACCTATCCACGCAAGGGAATATTATTCAGCCATGAAAAGGAACACGGCACTGAAATATCGATGGGCTCTGTGTCAGGACGGCCCTTGCGAACGTGAGCCTGAGTGGAAGCTGCCACACACTGTGATCCCTTCAGATGAAAGTCCAGACCGGGGAAATCTGTAGGGACAGAAAGCAGATTAGAGGTTGCTTAGGGCTTAGAAGGGGGGATGGGCGACATGGGGGTGATCGCTAAAGGGTATGAGATTTCTTTTTGAGGTAATGAAAATGTTCTCAAACTGACTGTGCTGAGAGTTGCACATGCCTGTGAATATACTAAAACCACCAAAGGACACACTTTATTTTTATTTATTTTTAAAGATTTTATTTATTTATTCGACAGAGATAGAGACAGCCAGCGAGAGACGGAACACAAGCAGGGGGAGTGGGAGAGGAAGAGGCAGGCTCATAGCAGAGGAGCCTGATGTGGGGCTCGATCCCATAACGCTGGGATCACGCCCTGAGCCGAAGGCAGACGCTTAACCGCTGTGCCACCCAGGCGCCCCAAAGGACACACTTTAATGGCAAATTGTATGGTATGTGAATTCTCTCTCAAGAAACTTGTTCAGAGTGAGACCCGAGAAGGGGTAGGGCCTTTGAGAGGCAGCAGGAGGGCGGTGGTCAGAAACAAAGGCCAAGCCCTGACAGTCCTGGCTGCCCCCCGAAGCCAGAGCCTGCAAGTCACACAGGCCGTGTTATGGTAGCCCCCAACCCACGCCTCGGGAAGATAAATGGGCCCCAGAAGTTATGGGGCTGGGTCTCTTCTCCCCTGACAGCTCCCTCTCTGTGTTTTTTCTGGCACAAGAAACATTCTGTCTTCTTGCGTAAATAGGGGAAATTTATGATCCTTTTCCCCCTTCTCCTCCCTGGTGGGCTACTCAGAAGGGGCTTAGGGGGAGGAGGGAGATATAAATGTGGAAAGACTTGAAGGAGTCAGGGCTCTTGGCTCCGGCCCCTGCTTTCCTTTCCCTCTGCGTTCGGCCATCCGGGTGAGGAGGCGGCGAGACAAGAGGTACAGGGCCAGGGCGGCGGCTCCCCGAGGCAGGTATCCAACGGGAGGGGCACAGGGGAAATGAGGGAAACATGGCTTGGCTATCCTGAAGCATTATCGGACGAGAGACAGGCCCCCTGCCTGGTGTGGGTTATTTCTGTCCTCGCTGCTTGACAGGGTGGGAAGAGAATTCATCTGGCTTCAGAAAATTACAGAACTAAGCGACTGACCTTAAGCAAGTCACTTCCTCTCTCTAAGCCTCAACTGTAATAAGAGAGGGGGAGGGTTAAATTTATCAGGGGGTTAAAACTGGTGTTAGCGATGGGGGCCTGTTGTCAAATACAATATAAAGAAGCAACCCAACATCTACCACGGGTGTCCAGCCGGGCTTCTCGTGTTGAAGGGAGGGTGGGGGTGACAGGCGCCCAGGCCCCTGTGATGACGGTGACGGGGTTTGGCCGAGCACGAGATGATCTCCAAGGTCCCCCCTTCTCCGTCTGCAGGAGGGGCCCTGCCCCGTAGTGGAGAGCTCAGGCTCGGCACACTCCGGGGTTGGGACCACCGTCTGACCGCTTACCCGGTGTCCACGGGCACATCACTCAGCTCCTTCGGGCCTCGGTTTCCTCATCGGTAAGTTAGAGAACTAGTTAGAGAGCTAGTGATACCTACGTCGGAGGACCGCCCTGAGGGTGACACTAACCGACATGTGTGCTCTCTGGCACTCGGTAAACGTCACTATTAGAACTAGTCCGTGATCTGATGTAATCCCGGGGGGGGGGGGGGCTCGGAACAGACAAAGCTGGTGTGAGAGGGAATCAGGAAGGACGAAGGCAACACTGCCAGAACACAAAGGCCCCCAAACACAGTGGCACGTAGAAAACACGTTTATTTCTCATGTAGCCGTGTAGACGGAGCGGTTCCAGACGGCAGGCGGCTCGGCTCCACCCGGTCAGTCAGACTCTCGGCTCGCTTCCATAGCGTTGCTCTGCTCTCCCAGGGATTCCTCCTCAGCTGTGTGGTCAAAGCCCAGCCTCAGGCGACTCTGGCCCAGCTCATGAAAAGGAGAACTTACCCAACGTCTTAAGGCTCTGATGACATCACTTGGCTCCATTGCCCTGTGGCTGCACCTCCAGCTGGGAGGCTCTCAGGCGACAAGGAGAGAAAGGATTTTATCGAACGCCTAGCAGTCTTAATCAAGGGCTCAGACCCACACCGGCGCCACCCTCTTCCTCTTCCCCCTTCAAAGGAGGGGAAATAGAGACCACAGTCCAGAAAAACGACGTGATCCCCACGAGGTCACTATGATCCCCAAAGGCCATACCTCCAAGAACAACAGTCACAGGACAGTGACTTGGAGGCCTAGCTCCAGAGAGAATTCCCTTCTATCCATCTTCCTCACAAAGATGTGAGACGAGCTTCTGTCCCCACACCCCACCTGCCCCTTTCTCACGGTCTTGTCCCACGCTCTACCCCGTTCCCCGTCACTAGGTGTGACTGCAAACGTGGGGGTGCAGTAGGAGCGGAGGGCGAGCCCCGGGCCGGGAGGCCATGCTTTGCAGGCCGCTCAGGCAAATCCAGCTACTAAATGTGTGACCTGAAACGGGGTCTTTCTGAGCCGCAACTGACTCTTCTAGAAATAGGAATAAGCAGCTTACTTGCCAGGGTTGTTGTGAGCCTTACACAGGATACACCGGTCTATAATGTCCGTGTCCGGCCCAGAGGAGGCCCTGGTCAAGAAATGCTAACTGATCTTACTTGGCACCAGCAGAGCAAACCTGACCCCTGTCCCCTGGCCTCACCCAGCCTTCTCATGGCCTTTTCTCCCCCCCACCCCCCGCCTGGCCAGTGTACCACTCCCTCCCTCTTCTTTACCTCCCATCTTCACTCCCTTCCCACCTGACCCCTATCTATGCTTTCCACCTGCAGCAAGTCTTCCCTGACAGAAACATTCCCACTCGGCCCCTTCCCACCCCCAGCCCTCACTCCCCAGCCCGATCCGGGAACTGCCCCACGGTCCTGGCCTCAACCGGTTCACAACTTTCCATGTGCCCTGCCTCTCCCTTCAGGGAACTGCCCCCCCCCACTTCAGAAAGTGTGCAGCAATGTTCGGGGGTTCAGACTGGTTGTGAGGCAGATCAGAGCTCAGATTCCAACTTTGCCACTTTCTAGTTTTATGACTTTGGCAAGTCACTTCTCTTTGGGCCCATCTGGAGGGGTTGAGTATGGGGGGGGCTGGTACACAGCTCGAGGGGATTTAGGGAACGTCAGTCTCCTCTGCTCTGCCCCACAGCCCCGAGCCCACACTCCAGGGACTTACTCTCTACCAAAGGGCGGTATTAGACCAAGAAAGTAATTCCCCCACCAAGGCTGTTTCGGGGGTGGGGGGGCAAGAAGGGACTGCCCCTTGAAGTCTGTGGGCACTGAGCGGCACTGCCAACCCAAGAATGATGGCAGAGACCAAGAAAGAACTCAGGCACCCCAGCCCCCAAGGTCTCAAGGGTTTCACTCTCCTACCCTCACCACATACACCCCAGTTGTTAGACACATTCAGGGATGGGGGTGGGCAGGTTGGTCTGATCAGGCTCTTAGAGAATCCATGGAGCTCTTGACCTCTAAGAGGTTCCATGTCTCTACTCCAACCTTCCTGGATCAGAAAAGCAACATCAATACCTAATAGTTCTACCGTGCTTCCCACTCCACTGACATTGTTCTAGGCACTTCACACACACGGCCTCAGTCTGCACAACAGCCTACGTGCTAGGGCCATTAATTCCATTTTGCAGATGAAGGGACTGTCCTCTGGAGAGGTTAAGTAACTTGCCCAAGGTCACAGAGCTAGCCTAAGGCAGGGCTGAGATTCAAAGCCAGGCCGCGGGGCTCCAGAAGCCATGTTCTTAGCCACTCTGCTGTAATAAGAGCTAGCATTTACTGGTAGTTTCTATGTGCCAAGTACGGTGGAATGCATATCACATGTGTTTCATTTAATCCCAAACAACGCCCTGAGATAGCTACTGTGTGTATTTACCCAGTTCTACAGATCAAGAAAGTTAAGACAGAGAAAAGTTAGGCAACTTGCCTGAAGTCCCACAGCTAGCTAGCTTCAGAACCCCTAGTTGCTTTGCCCCCCATCTCCCTCCCTCACCCCCAGCTCCTCCTTCTCTAGATGGGTTTTAGCACCTTTCTTCACAAATCTGCTTTACCCACACAGCCCACAACCACTCCCATTCACTTCTGTCCCTTTCCCTCCCCATCCCCCCTGCTACCACCCCACTCCCCCCTCTTCCCCCACTAAGACCTACAAACCTTTAAACCTTTCGGTCCCTCTCCCTCAGCAGCTCCCCTCTGCCCTCTCCCACAGTTCCCACAGAATCAGATACATTTCACAAAAAAAAAAAAAAAAGAAAGAAAGAAAGAGAAAGAAAGAAGAAAGAAAGAAAGAAAAAGAAGAAAGAAAGCAAAAGAAAGAAAGAAAGAAAGAAAGAAAGAAAGAAAGAAAGAAAGAAAGAAAGAAAAAGACAAGACCATGGGACATTCCCCAGTCAGGCCCCCACTGCGCCTAGCTCTAGCCCCCAGGGGAGGCACTGCCTTGGCTAGGTTGGAGAGTCAGAAATAAAATCCTCATTCTACTCCCCCGCCCCCACTTCCCATCACTCATCTGGGAATCCAGGGAGAGGAAGGGAGCTAAAGTGCAGAGCGTTCATTTAATATTAACAAATTGAAATGAATTCTTTTAATGCCAATTAACTTGGAGCGGCCCCTTATTAATAGTAATTTAGATTCATACTTGGGAGAAGCGGGGACGGGGGCTGGGCCAAATGTGCCCGGAATGTCAATGTGACCACGGAGCTGGAGAACTCAGAGGGGAGGGGCAGGGGCAGTTTGACTGCTGCTGAGTTGGGGTCTGTTTCCCTCAGAGAAACGGACAAAGTCCCAGGAGGTGCATCTTGGGGAAACAGATTACTCTGGTAATTTGATTGTTGTGTCTGTGATGAATCTGAAGGGGCTGAACCACATCATGCCATCTCGATGGTTTACTTCACAGTAATGCTAAAAAAGAATTTCCTCAGAGCCGAGATTTACCCCAAACTATCCTAAGCCAGAACTCACTGACCAGAAGTGATGGAGCCCCAGGCCAGCTCACTCTTCCTTCTTTGTGTTCGGCCAAGCCAGAGCCAGAGATCAAAATGGGGTACCCTAATCCCTGCCACCTCCACCTTAATCCAAAGTAAAAGAGAGGACTAAACATTGTGTTTCTTCTGGGAATCTTCTTCCAGAAGGTAAAAACCCAACGGGCTTACCCTAAGCTAGCAGCTTATATTTAGGGGAGAAAAAAAAATCTGCTTGTACTTTCTTAGAATTTAGGGAAAAGATGAAAATACAAAATTCAACTTTGTGTATCAGAGAGTTGCCCAGAATAAAGCCAAGCAGAAAGAGCTCAGTCCCAGGCTAAGAAGTCAAGCAGAAATTCTGCTTTTCCTGATTTTTCTGGCTCGGGGGAGGGGGGTGCCTACTAAAGGTGCCCAGAACTAGAAGCCCTGAAGATAGGCTTTGACCAAGCATATCATTTCTTCTTCCTAGGTGTCCCTCCTTGGCTAAGAGGGTGAGTCAAATTTGAAGCTGGGAATTGTAGACATGGGGGTGAGGGTCCTGAGATGGAGGAGAAAGGAGTGTAAAGGGAGCTGGGGAAGGGTAAGAAAATGTGTAAGATGGTGAAGTTTATAAAATAAAAACTTTAAAAATGGTTGAACATATAAAAGATTAAATTTAAAGAACAAGTCAGGTTTTAAAAGGAGTTGAAATACAACAAAATTGAGAGATTAAAATAAACAGAAATGAGGATAAGACATAAAACACTTCAAGTAAGTTATTCTTCAAAAGAGGATGGGTTGGAATTAATCAAGAGACCTTGTTCACACTCCCATAGAGTTTCCTAAACAATAAATTCATTTACCAAACACAAAGAGAACACAAACTAAGTTTCACACGGAGGGAAAAAAATCATGGAGATTCAGTAACAGCTAAAGAACGAGTGAGGAAGGGGAAAAAGGAAAGAAAGGAACTTAAAATCCCTTAACTGATTGTCTGTAAGTACTGAAATTGGAAGACGAGATGGAGAAAGGCGGGAAGTTGACATCTTCAGAGCAGTGAAACTTGCAGGCACAGAAGGGGTAACTCATTCCCAAAGAACAGTGAACTCTCCGTAAGCAGAATGCTCCTCCCCAAAAGAAGAAAATATAAAATTGACCTAAAAATTATCATTCACCCTTCCCCAAGAAAAGTATATTAATCTGAATTTAATCTTCCCCCAAATCTGAAATAGAGTATACAAAAAATATATAAAAGGATTGCTTCCTTTCAACTAAGAGAAAAACAAAACCGGATTTAAAATGCCTAATGGGGCAGGAAGGGGGACGTTGTTTGCAGGTGCCAGAAAGGATGGGGGAGGGGTGTTTCAAGGGAGGAGGACCCGCTTACCTTTTTCTGGAGCGGCCGCTAGACAGAGGTGGGCCCGGGACCCCTGTGAGTGTCTGCGTGTCGGGTGAAAAGAGGACCAGGGAATCCGGGTGCCCCTGCACGAGAGGAGAGTAGAAGGACTGGGGGTACCCACCTCCCCACCTCCGCGCGTCTCCCTCCCTCCTGTACCCGGGCCTAGAGAGCTACTGAAAGTTACAAATTGCTTCCATTATTAGCTCATCCCGGGCGTCCTGGTCATTGGCCAACCCTGGACCACGTGGTCCCTCGTACCGATCGATCGAATTTCTAGTTGCAATTCTCTGTCTGTCCCTTGGCTCTGGGCAGGAAAGGGGGGGACCGGTGGCGCGGGGTTGGGGAGGGGCTGAAGAGGGGGGGTCCCTTCGCCCCCTCACTCTCCCTCTCCGCCTTGTCCGGCCGTGAGTGGCCGCCCCAGAAGAGGTTCAGAGACTGTTGTTGGCTGGGACACACCCGAGAGGGCACAAACTGGAGGAAGCGAAGAGACGCTGCCACGGACCCAGGGCCCGACCTGCCAGTTGCCCCTGCCGGGCCGGCCCGGCCGGCCACACCCGCTTATAGCGCCCACTCGGCCCGGGCGGCCCCCGGGCTAGCAGCCCGGCCCCTTGTCCCGGGCGCCGGAACGTCCCCTCTCCGGATCACGGCTTCGGCCCGCACTTTGGGGAAGGTGCTTGCCTGGGGCTCGCTCTGGATCGGGGGCCCGCACCCGCAGGGGCGCCCTTCTCACGCAGATTGCCGAGTTTGCGCCCCTCCTGGGACACTGAGAGGTGAGCAAACTTTTGAATGGGTAAAAATCAGAAGGAGTCGGTGCGGAGCAGGTGAGCTGGGCTCTGGAGGGATGCGCGCGCTTCCGCCTGAAGACAATCTGCCTCTCCCTCTCTCCGTCTCTCTCCCGTCTCTGTCTCTCTCTCCCCTCCGTACTCCGTCCCCCTTCCCCCGCAGGCAGATACTAATCTGCCCTCCCTCGGAGGACTTTGGGCTGGGGCAGGGCGTCTGTCACAGAAGTGGGTCCAGAGCAGCTTTCCTCCCCTGAGTCTGGGGACTCAGGTGGCAGCAGGCAGGGGTAGGAGAAGGACTGCTTCTGAAACTGGGGAGGGCGGGAGAAATTGGGGGCCTAGAGACCCAGAGTCTGAGTGTGATGACTTCTTCCTCCAAACGCAACTTGCGGGAACTTCTGAAAAGTTTTTTGAAGGAAGAGGGAGAAGGGAGCAGAGTTGGGGTTTGGAGGTTTAATGTGGAAGGGAGGAGCGCCGCGCATCCTGTGCTGAAGGAAGGATGCATTCGCTCGTTTCCCAGTCGCGGTGGATTATCAATGTCCCGAGCCTGCTCGCCCAGCAAACTCTTAGAGACGCTTGGAGATCCCCACAGGGGTCTCGGCAGAAAGGGAGAGAAGTACCAGCCGAAAAGAGCAGTTTCCCACTCTCCCGAGGAGGGGGGGTGGGGGGGCGGAGTTATCGGTCCGAAGCCCCAGCTCGGGACAGCCCCTGCTGCCCCAGGACCATCCGCTGATTCTAAGTTAGGATGACAAGAGATGGAACAACTCCCAAATTTCTTCTGCTTTTCCTTGTAAACCCATTTTGATCCAGAGACCCATCTCCCTCAGATGGAGTCGAAGGAATGCCCCTCCCCGTCCTAACCCCCCACCCAGCACAATCTTCCTCCTTTCTTCAGCGCTCAAGGGAGGACAAGGAAAAGAGCCCCTGACCTCTTCCCGGGGCTGAGATTGCCCCCAATCCACATACAAGGGAAGTCCCCGGAGGAAGAGACGGCTTTTCTAACAGGAGTCAAGGGCAGACGGTGGTTTCAGAGGGCGCGGCTGAACTTGGGCGGCCCAGTGTGGAGAGTGGGGGGAGTAGGCAGGCCAGGGCAGGGGCTGGGGCTGGCTTGCGGGATGGTCTGGAAAAGCAGGTGAGGGCGGAGGCTGCAGCCGGTGCACCGGCAGGGCCCGGGGAACTCTCGAGGCCCCTGTACCCGAATGGGAGGCCCAGCCTGGGCCGGACCCTGTCCGTGGCACCTGAGGTCTATGGGCTGTGTCCTGAAGAGCCAGGCAGGTGGCATCCGGCAAATTCGGACCCGTTCTTGGAGAGGGCCCGGAGAGTATCCCAGGAGGCACCACTCTCATAGGAGTGCGTGGTGTCCCTGACCGGTGCCCAGCCCGCACCTCCAGAGGCCACTAGGCCCTGCTCCCTCTGGAGCTCAAAACCGCCCAGGCCTTTGTTTTCGCGTCGGGAGCCGGACGTTCTTCTGCTGGTAATGCTGTGGCGGCCGGCACCTGCCCCTCCCGGGCGGCGGAACTGAGCCTGCCTCGCTGAGAGGTTTAAGAGGGCCCAGCCTGCACTGCCCAGAGATGTGGTCTCCAGAGTGTGGACTTGAGAAGGACCCACCCAGGGACAGACATGCAGGTGATGGATACCCCCAAACTAAGCCTTTTCTTTCTTCCCATTCTGTGGCCCTACCACCTCTCCAACCCAGAGGAGTGGGGTGGAAGGAAGCTCTTATCCCACCCCAGTCCCAGAACTGACTGGGGAGCCGACTGGGGCTTCTATTTGCAAGCTGCCCAGACTCTGGGTGCACTAAAGAGAAGGTGCCTGGTTCTAGGCTTTTCCCCTCTCTTGATGAATACGGTCCTTTTCGCCCCTGCTTCCCCACCCACCCCCCACTCTCCTCCCACAATTTGTGGGGTTGTCTCTCTTTTACTCCGTCCTTTCTTCTCTTCCTCTTTCTCTTTTTTATTAGGATTGACGGAGAGACAACGGTTTGGTAAAGCTCCTCTAGGCATATTGTGAGGAGCTGTGGACGCAGCCCTGACTTCACGACTAAGGGGAACCGCCCCATTATTGGACCCTTGAAATTGGCCCCCAAGTTGAGGGAAGTTGACAAAGAATGGCGTGAGGATGGCTGGCCTGACACAGGACAGAGCCCCAACCTGGGGAGGGGCAGTGTTTTGCTATATGCCTTTTCCAGAGAGAGGATTTAGAAACAAAGGAAGAGAGAAAAAAGGTCAAGGAAACAGCACAAAGGACTGGAAAATTTTTGAACAAAGATAAAAGACGAGTGGGGGTAGAAAAGATTTGAAAAAGCCCCAACACTGGGGACGGAGGAAGGGCCTCCAGGAGGGTGGGTGGGAGAGGTGAACATGAAGAAATTTTGATAAAGAACAGAACGAAGAAGCAGAACTCATTTGTTTTGTGAGAGGGGGGAAAAGAAGGAAAGGAAAGAGGAAACAAAGGAATGAAAGAGGAAGCTAGAAAGCAAAGGAAGCGGAAAGGAAAAAAGTAAAAGAGAAAAGAAACAGAAGGGAGACAGACAGGAAAGGGGGAAAGGCAGAAGGGAGGGAAGAAGATTGAAAGAAAGCAGGGAAGGTGGGGGCAGAAAGAAAGCAAAAGAAAGGAAAAAATGAGAAATAAAGAGGAAAGAAAGGAGAGCAGGAAACCGGAAACCGGGTTAACCGAAAGGGGATCCCGATTCAGAGGAGGGAGGGGAGGAGGGGGAAGGAGGTGGGAACGGGAGAAGGACTTCCTCCTGCCTCCGTACCTGCCTCCAGCCCAGCCCAGGGGCCTTGAGCCTCAGCAGGTCAAGATCCGGTTCCNCTCTGCCTTGGCCCCCCCCCCCCCCCCCCCCCGGGTGGGGAGGTTCACACCAGCGCTCTGCCACCGGCTTCTCTGAGAAGCAGCTGCCTGGGCGGGAGAAGGACTTCCTCCTGCCTCCGTACCTGCCTCCAGCCCAGCCCAGGGGCCTTGAGCCTCAGCAGGTCAAGATCCGGTTCCAAACCCAGAACAGGGAGCCCAAGAGATGTTTAGAGAGGGACGGAAGGCCACACGGCCCGGCTCCGTCTGCTCACCCACGGCCCCAAGCGCCTCACGCGGACCCTGCTGCACCACGTTTGCTGCGGGGCCGCCTTGTTCCGCTGCTCCGGCTGGACCTTGGGCCTCCGTGTGATCATAGGTCAGCCGGGTCCTTTGTGCTGCAGGGTTCTTCTGCCATTTTGGTCAGCCTGTCTATTTGTGCAGGTGGGAGAGGGGTGAGGAGAAGGCCTGCCCCCCCCCAAGGCCTCATTTTCTTCATTGGTGAGAAAACTCCTCCTTCGCCCTTATCTCCATCCATGCCGCAGAAAACCTCCTTCCAGAGCTGGGGGTTTCTCTCCACCACAAAGGGTTGTGTTCATCTGTAACAGGCCTGGTGTGAGGTTTTCCAGGGCTGAAGGAGCCAGAGAAGGAAGTCCTTCTTGGAAGAGAACGAGGACACTTCCGATAGGGCAAGTGGACTCTAGCTTTTCAGGATACCACGCTGAAGTCGGGCACACACACGTTACATGGCAAAGGGGCTTCACATTCAGCAGCACAGGAGTGAGCCGGGGGTGATTGTGTGTCTGGAGCCCGTTGGGCCTGCACCCCGGGCCCTGTTCGTGTGCTTCCGGGGACAGATGCCCAGTTTGACTAAGGGGGCCTTGCTTCTTTACTTTTCTTTTCTTTTTTCTTTTCTCTTTTCTCTCTTCTTCCTTTCCTTTCCTTTCCTTTCCTTTCCTTTCCTTTCCTTTCCTTTCCTTTCCTTTCCTTTCCTTTTTTTCCTTTTTTTCCAGAAGTTTCTTAAAGCCAGTTAGGTAACTGCTTTGTTTCCCAGCAGTGCAAAGGGCAAAGTCACTGAGATGGGCCTGATCTCAAAGGGCAGCACGGGCCTTGGGGATGGGCTGGAGGGCCCTCGAACAACCAGCTGCCCAGGAAGCCTTGCACTTCCTCTCAGACCCTGGGTCCAGCACTTCCCAGCACTGCGCTTCTAACTTCCACGCCCCCTTCTCTCAAGCTGCTTTTCATCTTCACCCATCTTTCTTTCTCCCTCTTTCTCTCTTGCTCCCTTCCCTCCTTCTTCCTGTCTTTCTGTTCTCTCTTTGCCTCATCATTGAGCCCAAGCTGGTGCCCTTGTGCTGTCTTTGTACCCTGGAGGCTTTGCTCTGAGACCTTCAGCCTGGCTAACACGAGGCCTGCCCTCAGGAGCTCATGATGTGAATGCAGATATGGGAATGAGATGAGGGTCAAAATGGGGAGTCAGCTTGGTAATCAGGTGCAGGAAACCAACTGGTTTTCTCTAGCAGTCCTGACCATCGCCATCACTTCCCCGTGGCTCATCCCAGAAAATCTTTTCCCACCTCATCCATCTGCCGGCCTGCCCCTGGCCACGGGGGTGGAGTTGCTGGTGCCCCCAAGGCCATTCTCTCCCAGGGTGAGCAAGGGTCTGTAGGAGCTTCCCTTGCCTCAGCGGGGCAGGGGTGCTGGGGCGGGGGGAGGTCAGTGATGCCAGGTCAAAGCCTCAAACTAGGAAGGAAGCAAAGCCTATCTCCCTATTCCTGATGCATTTCGGGGTCCTCTTTCCCTCGGATGGAGAGGCTGGTCGGCTCTTGGCTCTTGGCTGTCTCTCCGAGGAACATGGCTGGTTAGCGGGGCCCACAGCCCTCCACATCTGCTCAGCAAAGAAGGGAGATCTCTCATTCCAGGCCTTGGTGAAAGGGACGCCGACTGTGTGCCCAAAGCAGCTTCCTTGCCTCAACTGGCCCCTCAGGGCAGGAGGGAACCTACTTCTCTTCGCAGGATCCGGAATCTCAGCCAGCAGAGCTGACAGGGGCAGCCCATGCCGGAGCCTGACTCTGGAAGGAGCTTCTGCCCCTGGGCTCTCCCTGCTGCCTCGGTCCCTGCTCAGTTCGGTGTGTTGTAGTTTTCTCCCTCATTCCCGGGTGGTGGGGGACAGGGAAATAAACTGTTCCTCCCCTTCCCCCTCGTCCTTCCCCGTGTCCCCCCCAGCCTCAACGCTGTGACACTAATCAGCTGCTGCTTCCAGCCCCCTCCTCAGCAACTCGCAGTGAATTCAGATTCTCTTCTGGGCAGGAGGGAGGACAGATGCTCCCTCCTCAGTCCTCCCTTGCTCACTGATCCATTTTGAAGGCCACTGGGGGGGGGTGGTGGCGGTCAAAGTTGAGAGCAGACTGCTTCGGTTGGTATAAAATTAGCATTTTTAAAAATCATACCCAAGGCTCAGATTTCTCACATCGAGGAGTAGGAGGTCTTGGGGCGCCGGGCGGGCTCAGTCGGTGGAACGTGAGAATCTTGATCTCAGGGTTGTGAGTTCGAGCCCACGCTGGACATAGAACTTCATGTAAAAAAAAAAAAAAAAGGAATAGGAAGTGTTTACCCAGACCCACACCTCGTCTCTGGCCTTTCAAACCAGTGATGATATAAAGGCTTGTGGAGGTGAAGGAATAGAAGGGAAATGGGCAATTTCCTCCGTCTCCCTAGGCAGCAGCATCAGCGGCTCATTCCACTAACATTTATTTAGTACCTACTATGGGGGACACCTCAGCTCAGTCTGTCATGACCGGCAGGAGCAATTCCTGCCACTAAGAGATTTCAACGGATATACAAATAAATCAATGGAAAAGAAAGTCTGGATTCAGCTGATTTTGACAGCAGCTTTCCATGTGCCTGGTCTCAGAGCCCGTCTGGCCCGCCCCGCTACCCACACCCCGCTGGCTGCAAAACAGGACTGTCCTGGGTCTCGTTTGTTCCCCGCACTGGAAGAATATCAGAATGGGGGCAAGAAATGTGCCCCGGGCTTGGCAGAGCGGAAAGACCCGAAATAAAGTGTTTGGGATGGTCGGCAAAGGGGCCCTCCAAACGTCCCTCCCCACCCTCGAGATGTGCCCTGTCACTGCGCGGGGTGACGTGTTTCTCTGGGTGCCGAGCAGGCTTAGGGTTTGTGTGTCATCACGTGCCTGAAGGTGACAGCAAGGGTGTGTGTACGCAGGTGAGCCGAAGGGGGGTGTACAAGAGTTCTGCACCAGGCTTGCATGTACGGAAGCAGGTGTGCGTGTGTGCGCGCACGCGGTGGGGGGTGGCTGCACACGGATCTGAACACATCCCTGCATACACGACCCTCTGTGTATGCCAGAGTGTGTGTACCCGCTGAATTATTATAAAATTACCCTGACCCTTACAGAAAATCCATACCAGCCTCGGCCTTTCTCCCCCGACCTCTCGACCTCTGGGGTGCCTGAGGAAAGAGCTGACCCGGTCACTGCCTCCCCCAGTCAATGAGTCTCTCTCCATTAGCATAAAACATGAATCTGCTGGCAGCTTGACAAATTATAACTAGCAGCCAGAGTTTTGCCAACTGGCTGGCTTGGGCGCTGTCTATTTATCATTGAAAATGGTAAATCATAAGAATCCAGATGACTTAATTATTCAAATCCACCCAGGACCCAGAGAAGCAGCAGTCCCGTCAGTCTCCGCCCTGGGCTCGGGGAAAGGGCAAGAGGACGGTGCTGGAAGCTTGGGGGCTGGGAGATGCAGGGTCCATGGTGACCCCTCTCCTCTGCCGCGCGAGCCCATGTGTCTCTGCAGCCCCTCCCCTCCCCTCCCTGCAGCCCCTCCCCTCCCCTCCCTGCTGGCCTGCCAGTGTCCCCAGCAGAGGCCAAGCCGATTGTTTTGGCCACGGCCCTCCCAAGGCGCTCCCTTCCCCACCTGCGGCTGCCCGCCTGCCTGGTCCCCTAGCTCACATGGGCGGTTCTCTGCCTCTCTTTGTGTGGGTCTCTGTTAGCTTGCTCTCTTTCTCTTCCAGTGTTTTCATTTTCTATCTCCTCTTTCTCGCATTCTTTTCACCCCCCCTCTCTTTCTCTCCCGGCTCCTGCAGACGGATCCTGACCTCCCCCATCACTTCGAGGATGGAGGTTTGCCCGCGTTCCTGACCCCGTTGTTCGCCCTGCCCCAGAGGTGTCCGCTCAGGACCCCCACGCACCCACACCGCACCACCACTACCCCAGCGCCTGAGTCCTGTGAGGTTTGCCTTTGCTCCTGGGAGCCACATGGAAACACGAGCGTCACGGATGACCTTGGCCTTCGCNCTGTTGTTCGCCCTGCCCCAGAGGTGTCCGCTCAGGACCCCCACGCACCCACCCTGCACCACCACTACCCCAGCGCCTGAGTCCTGTGAGGTTTGCCTTTGCTCCTGGGAGCCACATGGAAACACAAGCGTCACGGATGACCTTGGCCTTCGAGGCCCTTCACGCCCGCCCGCAGACACCTAACCTTCCTTCTGTGGGTTTCTGAGCCCCACTCTGCACAGCTCGGCAGCTAGCAGACAGGCTGTAACGGATCTGCCCCAGCAGAAGGCAGGACTGTGTCCCAAGAAGGCCCGCCCTGGGGCTGTCCCCCCCNTCCCCCCCCCCCCCGGCTCCCAACACGGAACCACCTCACAGCCGAGCAGAGGGTCACTCAATAGTTTCCCAGAAACAGAAAATCTGTCTGCAGAACAAATTCTACATCCAAAGGTCTTCACTCTGAGCTTCTGGTGTCCCTTTGATTTCTGGGTCCTTTCATCTTTGTGTCCTCACAATCCAGGGTCAATATGCGCTATTATTTCTTCCAGTCCCGGACCCCAAGGGAAGGGGGTGCTCTCCCGAGCCCCCAGTGGGGGGTGGTGCCGGGTCCACACCTTCACCAGTGCTGACCTGGCGCTCACACTGGAGGAGAATGGGGGCGGCAAGGGGGGTCACTGCAGCCCCTCTCTTTGCCTGGCGTCCTGACTTATCCTTTCGGGGGCTTGTTCTCTCTGTGAGGGCCCCGGAGCCCCGGGCCCAGACGCTCCTCGGAGCCCACTTCTGTGTCTGCAGACGCTTGTCAGTTTGGTTCAGAGTGGCTCTGTCAGCCTGTGAGTGTTTGTCCGCACACTTTCAGGAGTCCTTATGCTGAAACAACAAGTGACAATGTCCCCACCAACAGGACACCTGAGGAAACAGTCCTCTCACTCCCCACAATTCCATTTTAAGGCCTTTGAGCAACACTGCTCTCAATAAAATACCGGCCTTGCCGAATCATCAAACTCTAAAGAGGGGGCGACTCATTTCTGCTACTGAAAGTGCGTTAGTTCTTCTTTGAGTCTAGCCTTCTTTTCCTTTCAGGGTGGAGTATGGGGATGTTCAGGAATTCGGGGGAACTCCCGCCTCCTCCGAGAGAACATCTATGGCATATAGGGAACCCCCGGGTTCCCCCACCGCTAAAACCCGTGTCCCTTCCCTCTTTCCTCCCTCCCCACTTCTCCCAGCCAGGTTCTCATTTGACCACAAGGGCGGTGGCGAAGGGTAAGCAGGAGTGGAGAAGATCAAGATTCAAAAGCAGGCCAGCAGCTGGACGCCAGGGAGATCAATAAGGCAGATAGATTGGAGACAGGTTTCTCCCACTTCTATTTTTTCTGCTGGCTCAGCGCCCCGCCTCAGCTCCTACAAGCAGGTGGGGGACAGAGCCCAGCCCTGGCCTCTCTCTGCCCTTCTAACTCAAACAGGTCCCTAATCCCTGGGTAGAGGGTAAACAGCCTCAGAACACCACCCGGATTAACCACAGAAATGCCACTAATGTATTTCGGGCACTGTTCCCTCCCCCACCCCATGTTACTAATTAGCCCAACAGCTTGGGAGAAGCTTGGGAAGAGCAGCTAAGAATACCCCTGCACAGACCCTGCAAGCCCAGCCCTGAGCTCTGGACAGTGTCTCTGGAGCTAGACCCGCTGACGGTGGCAGAGGGATTCCCGCCCCTCCCCACTCACTGACTCCCAAACCAGCTCAAAGGGAGACAGAGGCTTTTTTTCTCTGCACCCCTCCCTGAATACCCCTGTCTCCCCTTGGCTGTTCACAGCTGGGAGGCAGGTGGGCGATAAGAGGGAGAGTGGAGTCGGCTCCGGAAATCAAACGACCCAATAAAAAATTAATTGTCTAATTAAAACCATGAGGAAGCCCCTTGCCGGAGTTTGGCTCTGAGTCGTCAGGGCTATAAAGGGTGGGAAAATGAGTCTCTGCCCCTAATAAATTCCTGATCTGCAGCTTGGTCTATCAGCGAAGGAGCACTGAGCGTTCTGCCTGGCTAGAGCTCCTGGAGGTCATTCCATCCTCCCTCGGCCCCCAGCCCAGGTGAGCACACCCACGGCCACCTCCACTCACCCAACTCAAGCCCAGGGAAAGGAGTCTCTCCGAACGGCCAGGAAAACCTGTTCAGGGAGGACAAGCATTGCTGCGACTCAGGCCCCTGATCCGGTGCTCCCAGCTACCTCCTGGTCTTTCTCCAGGAATGGAGACTTCCTGGAAACTTCTCCAGCTAGACAGGTCTTCGCTTAAGCTAACGAATAATTGTTACAAACAGGTCTGCTGTGTAGATTCATTTTGACCTCACGCCCGCCATTCTTGTGAAAAATACATTTTTACCTAATCCACAACCCAGCCGGCTCCCTCCCTTAGACTTTAGTGCTGAGTTTTGCAGGTGAATGACGGGCAACCAAGCTAAGAAATTTAATCTTCCCCACGCTAAAGAGCTGAGCACACTCTGCCCAGTTGGCCAAATCTTCTGGAAGAACGAACACAGAGCTAGTCCAGAGAGGAGTGCGGAGCTAGGCAACTCTCGGGTGTTGATGGGGATCCAAACCTTCTCCCTGAATAATTGTACCAAATCTTCCCTCGGGTCTGCCCAATGCCTCTATTCCTGTTCTTCCTTGGCAAAAGCCAATGCGTTATATACCGTCAGAGGCATTAATCTGCAAGAGCGGGAGGAGGAAAGGAAGGGGTTAGCATACAGTCTTCCACGTAATACTTTATTTTATTATATAGAATACAATTCTGGATATAATATCTGTGATTTGCTTTTTAAACAAACCCAGGAGAACAAAATTGTTCTCAGGACATAAACTTATCCCATTCGTACCTCTATTAATTACAACACTTCTGCAAAGTCTCCTTGTAAGACAGACTTTCTAGCTGTTCTACAAAATATTCAAGACAACCCTTATTACCTATGAATTATTTTTTGACTGATCCCCCAAAAGCAAAGGATAAAGATCCGTCACCAATAGGACAATGGAGAAACTGAGTCTCACACCCTGAGGACAATCCCGAAGGAGGAGTGAGGGACACCCGTTGGCTGGAGCGGCTCTCCCTGCAGGGCGACTGCTCGGAGTCGGTGTGCCCCTTCTGAGCCCTTGTCTGCAGCCACACCGGCAGCGTCTTCTTTATCATCCTTCATGGTCCTTCCTTCTCCATCTGGTGGCTATTTTTCATCCTAAACAGTGAACTAAGCTTTCCCTACGAAGAAGAAAAACAAAAGGACACAAATTCCTGAGCCCCATCTGGCTCAGGATCCCATTTCAGATTTCAGCAAGGTCCCACGCACAAGTGGCCCAGTGGTGGCCCAACGTTCCCGCTTCCAAGGCCCCAAACCTACAGACTGGAGTACAGACCCTGATGCGGGTTCGCCTCATACCCACTGGGGGGCTGGGGCCCCCCCC
>NC_048233.1:43645658-43680684 GCF_002007445.2 Ailuropoda melanoleuca
TCCAAAGGTCTTCACTCTGAGCTTCTGGTGTCCCTTTGATTTCTGGGTCCTTTCATCTTTGTGTCCTCACAATCCAGGGTCAATATGCGCTATTATTTCTTCCAGTCCCGGACCCCAAGGGAAGGGGGTGCTCTCCCGAGCCCCCAGTGGGGGGTGGTGCCGGGTCCACACCTTCACCAGCGCTGACCTGGCGCTCACACTGGAGGAGAATGGGGGCGGCAAGGGGGGTCACTGCAGCCCCTCTCTTTGCCTGGCGTCCTGACTTATCCTTTCGGGGGCTTGTTCTCTCTGTGAGGGCCCCGGAGCCCCGGGCCCAGACGCTCCTCGGAGCCCACTTCTGTGTCTGCAGACGCTTGTCAGTTTGGTTCAGAGTGGCTCTGTCAGCCTGTGAGTGTTTGTCCGCACACTTTCAGGAGTCCTTATGCTGAAACAACAAGTGACAATGTCCCCACCAACAGGACACCTGAGGAAACAGTCCTCTCACTCCCCACAATTCCATTTTAAGGCCTTTGAGCAACACTGCTCTCAATAAAATACCGGCCTTGCCGAATCATCAAACTCTAAAGAGGGGGCGACTCATTTCTGCTACTGAAAGTGCGTTAGTTCTTCTTTGAGTCTAGCCTTCTTTTCCTTTCAGGGTGGAGTATGGGGATGTTCAGGAATTCGGGGGAACTCCCGCCTCCTCCGAGAGAACATCTATGGCATATAGGGAACCCCCGGGTTCCCCCACCGCTAAAACCCGTGTCCCTTCCCTCTTTCCTCCCTCCCCACTTCTCCCAGCCAGGTTCTCATTTGACCACAAGGGCGGTGGCGAAGGGTAAGCAGGAGTGGAGAAGATCAAGATTCAAAAGCAGGCCAGCAGCTGGACGCCAGGGAGATCAATAAGGCAGATAGATTGGAGACAGGTTTCTCCCACTTCTATTTTTTCTGCTGGCTCAGCGCCCCGCCTCAGCTCCTACAAGCAGGTGGGGGACAGAGCCCAGCCCTGGCCTCTCTCTGCCCTTCTAACTCAAACAGGTCCCTAATCCCTGGGTAGAGGGTAAACAGCCTCAGAACACCACCCGGATTAACCACAGAAATGCCACTAATGTATTTCGGGCACTGTTCCCTCCCCCACCCCATGTTACTAATTAGCCCAACAGCTTGGGAGAAGCTTGGGAAGAGCAGCTAAGAATACCCCTGCACAGACCCTGCAAGCCCAGCCCTGAGCTCTGGACAGTGTCTCTGGAGCTAGACCCGCTGACGGTGGCAGAGGGATTCCCGCCCCTCCCCACTCACTGACTCCCAAACCAGCTCAAAGGGAGACAGAGGCTTTTTTTCTCTGCACCCCTCCCTGAATACCCCTGTCTCCCCTTGGCTGTTCACAGCTGGGAGGCAGGTGGGCGATAAGAGGGAGAGTGGAGTCGGCTCCGGAAATCAAACGACCCAATAAAAAATTAATTGTCTAATTAAAACCATGAGGAAGCCCCTTGCCGGAGTTTGGCTCTGAGTCGTCAGGGCTATAAAGGGTGGGAAAATGAGTCTCTGCCCCTAATAAATTCCTGATCTGCAGCTTGGTCTATCAGCGAAGGAGCACTGAGCGTTCTGCCTGGCTAGAGCTCCTGGAGGTCATTCCATCCTCCCTCGGCCCCCAGCCCAGGTGAGCACACCCACGGCCACCTCCACTCACCCAACTCAAGCCCAGGGAAAGGAGTCTCTCCGAACGGCCAGGAAAACCTGTTCAGGGAGGACAAGCATTGCTGCGACTCAGGCCCCTGATCCGGTGCTCCCAGCTACCTCCTGGTCTTTCTCCAGGAATGGAGACTTCCTGGAAACTTCTCCAGCTAGACAGGTCTTCGTTTAAGCTAACGAATAATTGTTACAAACAGGTCTGCTGTGTAGATTCATTTTGACCTCACGCCCGCCATTCTTGTGAAAAATACATTTTTACCTAATCCACAACCCAGCCGGCTCCCTCCCTTAGCCTTTAGTGCTGAGTTTTGCAGGCGAATGACGGGCAACCAAGCTAAGAAATTTAATCTTCCCCACGCTAAAGAGCTGAGCACACTCTGCCCAGTTGGCCAAATCTTCTGGAAGAACGAACACAGAGCTAGTCCAGAGAGGAGTGCGGAGCTAGGCAACTCTCGGGTGTTGATGGGGATCCAAACCTTCTCCCTGAATAATTGTACCAAATCTTCCCTCGGGTCTGCCCAATGCCTCTATTCCTGTTCTTCCTTGGCAAAAGCCAATGCGTTATATACCGTCAGAGGCATTAATCTGCAAGAGCGGGAGGAGGAAAGGAAGGGGTTAGCATACAGTCTTCCACGTAATACTTTATTTTATTATATAGAATACAATTCTGGATATAATATCTGTGATTTGCTTTTTAAACAAACCCAGGAGAACAAAATTGTTCTCAGGACATAAACTTATCCCATTCGTACCTCTATTAATTACAACACTTCTGCAAAGTCTCCTTGTAAGACANTATATACCGTCAGAGGCATTAATCTGCAAGAGCGGGAGGAGGAAAGGAAGGGGTTAGCATACAGTCTTCCACATAATACTTTATTTTATTATATAGAATACAATTCTGGATATAATATCTGTGATTCGCTTTTTAAACAAACCCAGGAGAACAAAATTGTTCTCAGAAGGACATAAACTTATCCCATTCGTACCTCTATTAATTACAACACTTCTGCAAAGTCTCCTTGTAAGACAGACTTTCTAGCTGTTCTACAAAATATTCAAGACAACCCTTATTACCTATGAATTATTTTTTGACTGATCCCCCAAAAGCAAAGGATAAAGATCCGTCACCAATAGGACAATGGAGAAACTGAGTCTCACACCCTGAGGACAATCCCGAAGGAGGAGTGAGGGACACCCGTTGGCTGGAGCGGCTCTCCCTGCAGGGCGACTGCTCGGAGTCGGTGTGCCCCTTCTGAGCCCTTGTCTNAGACTTTCTAGCTGTTCTACAAAATATTCAAGACAACCCTTATTACCTATGAATTATTTTTTGACTGATCCCCCAAAAGCAAAGGATAAAGATCCGTCACCAATAGGACAATGGAGAAACTGAGTCTCACACCCTGAGGACAATCCCGAAGGAGGAGTGAGGGACACCCGTTGGCTGGAGCGGCTCTCCCTGCAGGGCGACTGCTCGGAGTCGGTGTGCCCCTTCTGAGCCCTTGTCTGCAGCCACACCGGCAGCGTCTTCTTTATCATCCTTCATGGTCCTTCCTTCTCCATCTGGTGGCTATTTTTCATCCTAAACAGTGAACTAAGCTTTCCCTACGAAGAAGAAAAACAAAAGGACACAAATTCCTGAGCCCCATCTGGCTCAGGATCCCATTTCAGATTTCAGCAAGGTCCCACGCACAAGTGGCCCAGTGGTGGCCCAACGTTCCCGCTTCCAAGGCCCCAAACCTACAGACTGGAGTACAGACCCTGATGCGGGTTCGCCTCATACCCACTGGGGGGCTGGGGCCCCCCCCGGGTGCTTACATAGGGGTGATCCTTTTCAGTACGGGGCTCCCGGGCAGTTTCCTTCCCTGATGGATGGAATCGGTCCTTTCTTGTCCCTGCTACCTGGCCTGAGACGGCGCACTCCTCCATGGTCCCATCGTTCCGGGAGAAGCTCCGGTTCCCTGAGGACTTCTCGTGAGGACTTAACTTCGGAGGTCATTTGGTCCATCTCTGTGTCTCTGGGCAAAGCCTCCCTTGACTATCCCCAGTCCTCAGGTGGACCAGCTTTGGCTGCTAAACAGAACCCTGAGCGCAGAAGGGCAGGACAGTGACCCACCATCCCACAATTTGTGGGGCAGGGAGTGGCGTGGGAGGGCACCCCGCATACTGAATTCTCTGTGACTGGCAGCACCTGGAGTCGTGCTCTAGGAGTGCAATGCAAGCCGGTTCCGGAGCCGCGCGGGCCTGCCACCCTGCCGCCCGGGAACACCCGGGGACTCCGCAGCCTCACAGCATTCAAGGGTGAAACACCTACCTTCTGACAACTCGTCTGTCAACACCTGGCCCCCAAGAAAGGGCTCAAAGGGGAGACCCTCCCTGCCTCACTGATGGCTGAGAGATCTAGGCTCAGCACACAGCTCACCAATCTTCTCTTCTCAACTTCAAAGGCAGCTCCAGCCCCGGGGAGGACCTCGAGGGTATGCAGCAAAGCTGATCTGACCTGAACTTGGCACGGGCGATGTTGCCTGAGCCCAGGTGACGCTGGGCCTAGGAATCACAGGGAGACATAAGATCCCATCTGGCCTACAGTTTGGGGAGGGTTGGGAGCAGGTAATGGGGGGGGGTACAATCCTCGAAGTGCAGAGGAATGTTTACTGTTCCCCAGCCCCTCCTAGACAGAAGAGCTGCCCGGCTCGCACATGGGCCCTCGCCCGCAGGCAAAGCTGCTCTGGCCTCCTCACCTCTGTAATCCTGTCCCATCTGGACCCCCTCCTTCACCCTCTGCCCAGCCCTCCGTCTGTCCTTCCAGACTCTTTCATTCTCTCCTCTCCCAGAGTCTTTCTGAATAAAACCTACTGACCTCTGTCATTTCCACAACATCCCCCTCAAGCCTGCAGGCTTCCAGGCCCCCGCGTCCTCCCCTCACTGGGGACAGGGGCCCCTTCAGGTGTCCTATTCACCCCATGATGCCAGGACATCCCCGACTCAGCAGCTCATAGATGCTCTCCCGTCAGAGCCCCAGATCAAAGACTGAGACACCAGCCTTCAGAGGACAGGGGCAGCCAGTCAAGAGCCAACCTATCTTGACTGAACTCCTTCATGCTGGCGCCGTGGGCCACAGAAAGAGTAGGGGTAAAGAATCCGGTCCCAAAGAACACTGGGTCGTGTGACCAAAAAAAAAAAAAAGACATATCCATCCCAGATTTTTAAAAATAAAATAAACCTGACCACAAAGGTGAACTTTCTGGACAATAAATTTCAGAGGTGGGAGAAAAAGCTGTCAACTAGAATCCTCCCGAAAGACTCCCGGAGGAGGTCAGCTGGGAGCTAGGAGGGCCCTCAGAGGCCTCCAGGATGCTAAAGAATCATCATGTGGGTTGCCTCTGTTTCCCCCACCACACCGGCCACCGGGGAATGGGCTCCAGCTGGGAGCCGGAGCAGGGGAACATCCCTGAGCACCCGCTGTCTGCCAGGCGCTGTCCCAGGCACCAGGAACACGGGAAGAGTAAGGGGGTCTGTGCCTTCAAGGTGCTGTCAGCCTAGATGGGGAAAAAAATTGTAAGTAGATCTTTGTAAAGCAGTGTGGGAAGGACCAACACTACGGGGACACCCAGGCATCACCAGAGCACCACAAACACTCCTAAACCTCTCTGGGGAAGGGGAGAGGTGAGGGCCAGGAAAGGCATCCTGAAATGGGGCCAGTGTAAACGAGGTGCATGGTACCCTTCTTCTCCCTGCACTCCTCCCAGTGGAAGGTCACCTTCCCCCTTGGCTTTCAAACCTAGGTCACCGTGGGCTGTCCACACCCCAGCACACTCTCCCACATCCTCTAGGCAGATTACTCCAATCTGAACCCGGATGGGGCCTCTGGGGTGCCTGCCAGCCTGCCTGCCCCTCGGTCCACTCTCCCCGCCAGCATGATGGCCGGGGGCTCTCTGGTTCCCGGGCCTGGAAGAACGCTGGGCAATAGAGAGGGGAGACCCTATCGGCCCGTCGAATCACATGCTCTGCGGCCTTCCTCCTTCACGCCTTTGGGGAAGAGGGCCCTGCTTCCCCCTTTCTCTCCATCTGTGACCCAGTGCCCACCTCCCACTGCCGCAGCTGCTTCCTCTCCCCCAGCTTGGAAGAGCGCCCCCTCCCTTCAGATATCCCTCCACAGGGGCTGGGGTGGGGGGCGGAGGCAGCCTCTGGCCCGATCTTCCTTGGCCTAGGCAGGCTATTTTGGAAATGAGAAACCCCCTTTGCCCTTTCCGCCCCTCTGGGGAGCACCCTCCCTCCCCTCTCCACATTCCCCAGAAGTTCTCAGACTGAGATCCATCCTGCCTGCAGTTATGTGGTGAAATCAGCGCTTTCCTGCCCTCCAGGCGCCGAGGCTGGGAAGCGAGTCTACTCAAACCTTTGATGTAGGCACGTTTTAAAAGGCCCACCTGTCCCCTGTCTCTCCCCAGCCCCCAGCCTGAACTGCTGGAGCCCCTCATCACAGCTTTGAATCGCAGGCTCCTCCGCAACCCGGCCAGGATCGGGTCACACACACCCTCTCCCGCTGGGGGTAATCAAACCCAACCCATGGTCACTCAGGGACATCTGTCTCCAGTGAATAAGGAGCGATCCCAAACTTGAGGGGTTCTGTGACACTTAAAAGCTTCAAGCAGGAAGATCTGCAATTTCTCTTGGAGCAGGGCCTGTGGGGAGGGTCGCTGGGAAGCCCTCGTTTGATGTTGTGCTTTCATGGCTGGGGTTTGATCCAGATGTTCCCCACTTGTGGGATTTTCTCCTCTGGAGGGAGGGGCCCTTGGCTGTGAAGACATTTCCATCATGTGCACATTTGGATCCGGGCCGGCTGGGGGGGTGCTCTTCTAGCTGAGATCACTCTCCGCTCCCACCCGCCCGGCCCTTTCCCCCAGGATCACCTCCGTTCCCTTCACATTCAAAGAAGAGAAGATGGCGCTCCCGTCAAGGGGCATTCCTAGCACCTTGCAGGTTTGCTGTGTCGCTGTCTAGAAATGGCTCTGCCTCTCTGTTCTTCTGGCTCCTTAAGACGAAGCTGAATTTGGTGCCCAAAGATGGCTCATTCCCAGATCACGAAAAGAACAGGAGAGCTAGTTCAAGAACCAGATTTCTGGCCAAGGAACAAAGAATCCTCTAAGAAATTGTGAGGGGAATTCGTGTGGATGAGTCAGGGTTCTGGAAAGAGGAAGTGGTCATCCCTCTTTGGGGTCAGTCCTACAAGGGTCGAAGTAAACCTTTCCAGACACACAGACCCCTCTGCTCCCTCAGAACTTGAGAAGGTTAAAACCATCCCTCCCAAAAGCTTCACTAAAACCTGGGAATCCTTCCTTCGACGTTAGGAGTCTTCCCACGTTCCTCCTGCTGTCCAGGCTCGGGGACCAGGCTCACTGTCCCAGGAGGTGGCCTCCCCCGGGGAAAGTGTGTCAGTCACAATCAGTGGTCCTCTAAAGCCCCTTGGCATCCTTCTAGACACTTCTGTCTTCTGGAATCAGACGAAGGGCTGCCAACTCCATCAGAAATCAGGTTGCGCCTGGAGCTGTGCCGGTGGGCACCTGAACACTCCTTGAACCCTTGCCCACATCGCAGAGGTCACGGCCTACACCGGACATGTGGATGTTCAGTGACGGAGGCTGGGCAGACACATGAAACTCCAAGCCTTGCCTGATGAAGGCGCCAGCCTACAAGTGGACCCTAAAGGACTCACATCAGCCCCAAGATTGGGTTAAGTGGACTATTTTAGAAGGAGGGGACTGTGTGGGGAGAGACAAAGTGGGAAGCTTCTTGCAGGAAGAGGAGATTTGGGGGAGACAAGAGGGGTGGGGGGAGCCACTGAGTGGACAAGGAGGGCCCAGTGCTGGGGAGACCCAAGAGAGACAAGCCAGTGGGAGAAGAGAGCACTGCTTCCGCCAATAGCCCAGAGGGGAGGGAGAGCGCAGGGAAGGAAGACGGAGGATGGGAAAAGCCCCACGGGCTGTTCCACCTGGAGAAATTGAGCGCCATTCCCAGCTCCCCTTGCTCTATGTAACATCAGAAAAATGCACGTTTGGGGGATCAGCTTTTCCCCTGGAGGCCCTGAGGGTCAGTTCTCAGGCCCCCTCTTCCCTCAGACTTGGATGCAGTCAAGCCCAGATGGGTCAGGTCATGATGGTGATGGGGCTGGGTGGCATTGGGTCTCCTCGGCTTGAATTTTTTCTTATTCCCCTAAGTCCTCTCTCTCCTAGGCAATAATTTCTCATTTCACTTGGTCTTATATACCCCATATGTCTCTCGCTCAGAGAACTAAGAAACACTCCATCATTCTTAAGCTGGGCCTTGCCACCTGCAAGCCCCTCCCCTCCCACACATATGTTCACACAACTGGGGCAAGTGGTAAGCTTCCCCGTGGCCCCCTCCAGCCCCTCTCCCCCACTACCCTTCTCAGCTTTCGGACTACAATTAGAGCCTTCTCTCCAGCTGGGGGGTGGCAGGGGCACGGTCAGGGATCCTCACAACTGGATAGCAGCTGGAAGAGCCCCACCTGTTCTGTGCACTCACAGTGGCTCCCCGGAGGGGACGGAAGAGGTGCTGGGAAATTGTGGCTAGGGCAGCTCATGCAGGGGGATTCTGCACGTGGTCTGCTCTGGTCTGGGGTGCGGGGAGCTCTCCTGGGTCTCTCTGAGCCACTGACGGTGTGGGCATCAGTCTGCTTGGGGCATCTGAAGACTGTTCTTCCCCACCTCCTCTCCTCTGCCTCTCCTGCTCCTTGTTACTGTGGAATCTCAGTGAGGACACACCTGTCACATGTGCTGCCCTCATCCCACCTGCGACTTCACTTCCCCAACACCCTTTCGCCCATGCCCGAATCACCGCCCCGCAGGCTTGCTGGAGTCTGACCAAACTCTCTACTCCAGAGGCAGGCCTGTCGCCAACTCCCATTGCTGCTGTGAATGGAGAAACTGAGACAGGACCAGAAAAACCATCCCCCTCATTTTTTCTCCTCTGCACCCCAGGCCCTTTCCCAGAGTCCCCATTCCCAGGATGACATGAAGAACCTGACGGGGGAAAGGCCCTCCTGGGAAGTCATGCCTCCCATCCTCTCACGCACGCATGGAAACGTGAGGACTTCCCCCCAGACGTGAGGGCTCTGCTTCGGGGCCACGGAGGGCTCCCCACACCTGCCGCTCATCCTCCCCATCAGCCCCATTCCGGCCGAGGCAGAGCTGTTTGGGCAAGCCTGACGCCCAGCACTGGGCTAAGAAGTCTGGGCAGGAGGGCAGAAGGGAGAGACACGTCCTCGGTGTTTCCCGCAGACGCACGAGGCTAGAGGGCCGCGAGCAGATCCACTGGAAACCTCCCCAGGCGGCACGCGGGGCCGTCGGACTCACGGGAGCTCATAAACAAGTTCATGGCCAGTAAGCAATCGCGCGGAGCACCCACTATGTGCCTGGCTGGATTCTGCCAGGGAAGTGGGGGAAAGAAGGGCCATTTCACGAGTCTTACGCTCCATAGCCCACACTAACCCCAGAGGTACCTTTTACAAAGACCGGAGATGGCCATGCTTGTACAAAACCCCATCACCTTACCTTCAGCTCAGCTCAGACACCCAAGCCAGACAGAAGGAAGCACTTCCCTGAGTGTGGCTTGTCAGTGCCGTTAGCAAGATCATCAGACACGGAGGCCTCTCTTCTTGGGAGGCAGTGAAGCGGGAGGCCCCATGGTGCAGAGCCAGGGGTGGGGTGAGTCTCCCGTCTTCACGAAGACGGGGGGGGGGTGGCTGCCTCGACACCTCAAGACCCTACCCGGGACGAAGCAGGGATGTGGAGGTCCTGGCAGAGGGATGTGAAGACCAGCGGACACACAGCAGGACAGACAGACAGGAGGAGCACGGAGGGGCAGCAGGGTGGGGGAGATGAGTGATCTCGGCGGACTGATGGATGGCGGCTGAGGTTTGTTTACTGGCAGCCCCCGGCCCGCCATCGCCAGGGGAGAGGAACGGCGGCTGGCACATCAGAGGGCTCTTAGGGAAGCTCGTGGAGATGATTTAGATGGGAATGAATCAGCTCCATATGGATTAAGTGTCCCCGCAAATCCCAGGATCTTACAGATGAGGGGACGGGGCAAGGGCACTGAGGGGAGGGGGAGGGGTGGGGGCAGCGCGGAGCTGGTGCAGAGAACCCCGGGCCTGTAGCCAGGTGGAGGGGGCCCTGGGAGGGCAGCGGCGGGCCAGCCGGATACCTCTGTCCACACCGTGTCTCTCGGGCCTGGTACCAGGCTTGAGGAAAAGACCCTGTCTGTAGGAGGGCCCTCTCTGGGGGGTTTCTGTCCATCTCCCCTTACCTCTGTCTCTGTCTCTCTCTCTTTCATGTGCCTTTCCATCTTTGCTCTTCGGACCCTCCCCCTCCCTTCTCTCTGCTCTGTTCCAGTCTCTCTCCTTCCACACTCCCCTCTCCTCCTGCCCCCTCTCTCTGCTGCACTGCCCCCTTCACTGGAGGTGTGAATGACAGAGAGCTGCCCACAGGTCCTGTGTGCTCCAGCCCTCTGCTGGGCCCTCCCTCTGGATTCAGGGGCAGTGCGCCCCTTCCCTTGGAGCCCTCAGGCTTGGAGTTGTCCGAGAACCATGAAGGTGGTCTGAAAGTGATTTTTTTGACTACAGAAAGTTCTTTCTCTTCCCTTCTGCCCACCCTGCCCTCAGCCCTCCATTCTCCCAGTGCCAGAGGAAGCTGGGATCGGGGCGCCCATCTCAGCAGGCAAGGACAGGCTGGGCAGACCATGCGTTCCTGGGCCACCGGAGGCAGCAGTCATCTGCTGACTGGGGGGTTCCTGGAGGCACCGTCTCCCCACTATTCCTCCCATGCCCCTTGCAGAGGGCCCCGGAGCTGACTGTGGTTGTGAAGCCGGCTGCCATGTGGACGACCTGGATCAGAGCACGGGGTAGTCATATATGACAATCGTTTGAAATATCACAGCCGCTCTCCCCCCACCCCCACTGGTGATCTATGGGCTGCGTGCCCTGTAAAAATTATTTATCAGGGCCTCAGAGTGTCCTGATTTAGTGCCGCTGCCTCTGGGGCCCAGGGGCCTGCCTGTCCGCCGGAGCCTAAGCGTTAAACGACGCTAAAAAGTTAAACGGCCAACGTTGGGGGCTCACTCGAGGAGGGGCCATAAAGCTGTCGGAGCTGCTTAAATCAGGAGCGAGGATTCCCCAGGACATCTTCTCACCATATGCCGCCAGCCAAGAAGGCTCTCCTCGCCCCTCTGGGCTCACCCAAACCCGGCAGCCCACACAGGGCAGGGGGCACCGGGGCCAGAGCAGTGAAGAGGGTCAAGGCTGACCTCTCCTCCGGACCTTCCCTCAGCATCACCAGGCCCGGGGCCCAAGAGTGTAAGGGAACACACCACCCAGCCCTGTGCCCCTGGCCAGGGCTTTCCCGGTTCACACCCGTCAAAAGGCAACGTGGCTCTCTGTTGCCACTGCCCTCGGGGAGCAACACTTTCCTCATCTCTCACTCCCGTCCCCCCTTTTCTGTGCAGAAAAGCCCCTGCAACTCAGCGCCTTCCTGCTTGCGCCCTGTGCGAGCCAGTCTGTGGTGTGCACCACTGCCCCCCACACCCACTTGCAGGGCTCCCTGAAGGACACCACCAGACACCCCTGCGGGCCCGCGCAGCGCTCCGACTCGCAGCCGGTTTTCCAGGCCGAAGCCCACCGCCCGGCCACCGAGCAAGAGGGAGGTGGGTCTCCGCAGGCTGTCTATCATGCCTTCTTTCAGCAGCAGTAAAACTTGCCTCTTAAAACCACCGCTTGGGTCCCTAATATTTGCCTGGCTATATATCTCCGGTGATATATGGACAGAAATCGCTCGTAAACGGCTATAAAACCTCTCAGTTGAGCCGAGGAGCAGGTGCGCGAGTGTGGGCACGGCCCAGGCTGCAGGAGGCTCGGAAGCTGAGCCGCTCCACTGAGCACCCCAAACTTGACCCCAGACCCGGGGGATGAGGGGCTGGGTGTGGGACCCTCAGGGGAAGAATGGAGGAAGGAGGCCCAGGGGAAGTTCTGCACGCGGCTTGGGAAGTATTCGGAGGCTCTCTCACCTGGCTGCCCCAGAGACCCCCTGTGCGGCTTTAGGTGAGTCACTCAGGAGCCCTGTACCCTGGCTCCCATCATCCGTGAGGAGAATGACACCCCCCCCCACCCAGCTCCCTCGTTAAGTTTCCTCAAATGAGGAAAGGCCTAGAAAATTCATCAGTGCTTTGTAAACAAGAGAGGCTGCAGAGATTGGACGCTGCCCCCAGATGGGATGGGGTCTTGTGAAGGCCTGCTATATGCTGGATTCTTGACCTAATTGTTTCTAACCCTGACGACACCCCGCCTTGTAGATACTGCTGTCACCATGTCCCAGACGCCAAACCTGGGGTTCACAGAGGTGCACACAGGTCCCCAGTGCCAGGGACTGACAGCGCCCTTTCCACACATGAGTGTGAAATCCTGGCCACGGGAGGGGTAACAGGTAAGACGCCAGGGAGATTTCCATCACAGAGGTAGGAGACACTAGGACAGATGGTTTCTCTCCCATTCCCTCCCCTTCCCCAGAGTGCGGGCCTCTCCCTCAGACGTTTCTGTTGTAGTCCCAGCAGGGCCAGAGAGCCAAGGGGTTCCCTCAGGATATTCCCAGTCACTATACCCCCTCATCCAGAGAAATAGCTCCCCAAGTGGAAAGGGAGACCTGGGGCTTTGCGGGAGGCCAGTGCCCTCTACCCAGGGGACACTAGTCTTGGGTGGCCCAGGGGATGAATGGCCTTCGTGGGGGCCGGTCAGCAGGTATGGACCCCTGACAGCCACAGTCCCAGAGCCCCTGGCCCAACCCCCAGCTATTCTTTCTAGTCACCCCCCAGCCCTCCTCTTCCCCCACCCTCTGACCTCTCTGGTGAGCCCATGCTCTCCCTCTCCCACAGCATCCCCCTGAGAGCCCCTGACTGTCCCCTCCCCCTTCCTCCCTCCCCAGGCAGTGTCCCTCCAGCCCCTAGCTGCCTCTTTCCTCCACCAGGAGCCCTGCTTCTCTTCCTTTCCAAGTCCCTTCAACCCCTGCTTGTCCCTTGTGGTTGCCCACCCTTTCCCTCCCTTGTGGTGTCCCCCCAGCTCCTGGGTGCCCCTTCCTTCCATGACCCCCCTTTCCCTGCTGCTCTCTTCCCACCTGCCCTCCAGGACCCTCAGCCCCTGTCCCGCCCTTTGTCCCCCTCCAGTGACAAACCAGGACAACAGGAGGAAGGCCACCCTTCTGCCCCACAACTCCCCTTCCTTGATGGCTCCCACCCCCAACCCCACTTTCTTTAAGTTTCCAAATCAACCTTCCTCCAATAATAATGATAAAGCAGGAAGCCTGGCCGGAGGACAGTGCAAATTTTTCTTCTTGACACGGAGTTTCCGATTAAAGGCAAAGGGACATAAATCCTCCTGCGTAATTGCTGTGCTCCAGCTCAGAGCCACTTGGAAGGGAGGCTCCCGCCCCCTCTGCCCCTGCCCCTGGGAACCCCACCCCCATCCTGAGCAGGGCTGGGTCCCCAGAGCATGGGGCTCCGCTGGGGAAGGGGGAAGGGAACAGTGTGGCACAAACCGGAGCCCAGCTCCCCGTGTTTCCCTTCCAGGGGTCCCAGCCCAAACGGACCATGGCCCATGGCCACCCCTGGCAGCCCCTCAATGCTTCACGTCGAGAGGATGCTTTATATTTTGGCAAAGCTTCTCAGCATCATGATCTCAACGGATTCTTATGAGGACTTTGAAGATGACTAAACAAGTATCAGATGGAGGGAGGGGGTGTGAGAGGTCAGCCAGAGGAGGAACGGCCCTCCCTCCCCTCGTGGAGGGGCAGGCTGGTGGCAGAGCTGGGCCAGAGTGCTGTCCTGGCCCCGTCCGAGCTCGCTCTCTCACATAAAAAGGAGGGTTGACACTGCCCAAAGCCATGAAATCGGGGCCCAAACAGCCCCCTCCCCATCTTATCATCCAGCAGAGAAGCTTCTGTAAAACTCCAGAATGCTCGATGTTCTTATCCCCCAAGATGAGAGAAAGAAGACACTAGAAGCGCGTGTGAATTGCTCAAGGTGGAGGGCTCAGGGGCAGAGGCTGGAGTCTAACATCTACACTCTTGCGTTCTCCACACGGTCTGACACACAAAGATACCAGCTTCTGGCCAGGACCCCTGCCTCCCGGCCTCCCAAGTAACCCTCACCCCCTGGGAGAGCCCCCCACTCCGCCCCTCCCTTCTTCTCCAATCCTGCTGCCCACTCCCCCGCTCCAGGAGGCCCTCCCAGTGTGAAGGCCTTGGTTCTGCTTTCCTCTGTTTCTCCCTGCTCTGAAGAACCGCCCCCAGCTCATGCTAAGTCAGCTCCTGGGCGTGACTCTCCTCGTTCAGGCACAACGGCAAACGGGCCTGTGCCCCCTCCCTCTGAGCCGCCAGGCCCCACCCTCCGGCCCTCTTCCCCTCTCAGACCCAACCAGATCCGCCCAGCGGTCGTGTGTATGGAGATACAGACGTGGCTCCCATGGTCCTGGGAACCCATCAGTCCCCCTGCCCCTTCTTCGGTGGAAACTGCCGCAGGAGCCCTAGGATACCCACATCAGGCACAAACTACCATGGCTTCCGGGGTTCCCTGGCCCCCCAGACCCTTTCCCCAGCATCCCAGGTGAGGGAGGCCTTTGGCTAGAACCGAGGGAAAGTCACATCCTCATTCTGCTTTCCCATCTCTGAGTAGAACTGGGCCCATGCGATTCCGACAGGGCCTCCCCAGGTCTAACCTCTGGGTCTCCTGCTTGAGCTCCTTGGAGATTGTGACAAGGTGGCAGACTACTGGGTCCGTCTAACAGACCCTGGCCGATATCCCCCAAGCTCCCCCCAACACATCCAGCGCTGCGCACCTGCCCTCCCGCAGCAAAACTGAGCACGGAGCAAGGTCCAGTGAGGTCTTTGGAGTCTTCAGGAAGAACGTCCTGTCTGGGTCAGGAAAAACGAGGGGGAGGGGGCAGGGGGAGGAGTGAGGCCAGCTTGGCAGGCTCAGGCGCTCCGGCAGGGAGCCTGGGCTGAGGTTCCTGAGCCACGCTTGGGCTGGCCCTGAAGCCCAGCCTGGACCGGGTAGTTCTGGGTGTTACTAGGGGCCTTGCACGGGCTGTAGATTCTGACGCTGGCGTAGGGTTTCGGGGATTACTGTAGGTTGCCCTAGGGATTACGGTGGGGTTTTCTGGGCATCATGGTAGTGTTTCTCTGGGATTTCTATGGGGTTAGTCTTAAAGGCCAGAAGCCTGTGCTTCTAACCTGGGCCCAGGGAGGGGAGAAAGCTAAGTTCATAAAAGAAAGCCAAGGGGCGGAGAGGACAGAGGAGGGCCTGGCCCCCAGGAGAGGGGGTAATCTGACATTGCAGGGCAGGGAGGCTAGCTCCACCCCATCTTGGTCTTCCCAAACCCTGGCCAACAGCCTCATTTGTTGACAGCGAGGGGCTGGGAGGGAGAAGGGTCCTTGCTCCCCTGGGAGTGGCTGCAGGCCGGAGACTGTGCAGAGGAAGGAGCAGAGAAAGAGGCCTAGACAGCAGGATGGTCCTCCTGGGTGCGTGCCCTCAAGAACAGCCAGACTCTGGTCTCCAACCTCAATCTTAGAGCCCTACCTGGGGGCCGCTTAGGCAGGGGAGAATCTGGAGGGAAAAGACACAGACCCTTCTCTCTGGAGACCCCAGTTTTCCAGGGTGACAGACCCTGGTCCTAGACCCAGATAAATAAATGGAGAATTATTCTTACAGCCTAATCATGGAAAACTTCCCCAGAGATGGCAGTATGGGGCAAGCGTTGGGCAGACAGGGGGGACGGGAGGGGTCCTGAGCCGGGCAGGCCAAGGGCTGTTTCAGAGGTGAACAGGAATGAGGGTGCGTTCCAGCCCCAGAGACTGGGGGCAGGGAAGGACAGCTCGCTCACTCTTGTGCCCATCACTCACTCGGCAAATACTTACAAGGGCAGCCGCATGTCAGGCATGGCCCAAGGAGACACAGATGAATTAGAGAGGCGGGAACAGCAACTGGAGAGGCTCTCAGAAACTCAGTTCCTCCCCCCAAAATATTAGCGTCAGTGTGTAGCCTCTGCTAGGTCCATGCTAGCTAAACTCCTACCTCCAGGCCTCTCTAATCCCAAAGAAATCCATCAGCCATAATTCTTGCTTCCTTCTTCCCCAGGGTTCCAACCCTGCCCCAGCCCTGGCCCTGGGGCTCCTGGCTCTCAAATGCACCCCTGCTCTTTCCCTCTGGGCAGACTTGGGAGCGTCTTCAGGCCACAGCTACAGCAAGAGGGACTGGAGCTAGACATACTGAGCGCCTCACCAGCAGAAGGGAGGAAGGTGCTGAGGGCTCCGGGGGGCCAAGGAAGAGACGTGTGAGCATGGGAGTCGGAGCCTGAGATCCTCAGCCTGACTCTGCATGGTGCTGCGAGAGGCATCATTCATCTGCCCAGGGGTGGAGATGGGGCAGGGGGGACGGAATGAAAAACACCCACAGCCCATTAACCTACTTTTGCAACTTCATTAAAACAGAGTCTCCGACATGTCGCCATAAATTGTCTTCTGAGGAGGAAGCCGGATCCAACATCGAGTCCGAGCAGCAAAGCGTCTGAGAAGAGGCTGGAATAACCAGGGTGGAAGGGACGTGGTGTGTGGGGGAGGGGTGCCCCTGTGGCTTTGCAAGGCTGAGCCAGCTCAGCTGCTTCCCTCGGATCTCCTAAGCGGGCACCCCATGGGGGCAGGGGCAGGAGGGCCTTTTCTACAATATGGTCCGGTTGCTGCCCCGATCAAGGGCCCTCGAACTCCCTGGAGTCCCTCTTAACAAACCTAAAAGCTCCTCTCCGTCTTTCAAAACCTCTTTCAAGAAGCTCGTTGTGGCCCAAAGCCCCCTCCTCCAGGGTGTGTGCTCAACATGGTACTCACAGCACTGAGGACAGGGGACCCCAGCAGCCTCCGGACAGCCTAAGACCCGCGCCGCCCTGGCTGAGCAGGCAGCCTGGCCCAGGGTCCGCGGGGCGGGGCTCCCACTCCCCAGCCGACTGAGCTGGGTCCAGTCCTCACGCAAGGAGTGACTGAGTGCCCAGGCCCGGGAGAGGGACCGCCAGGGTTCCAGTCGTGCCTTTGCCACCAAAGGACCTCAGCCAACTAATTTAACCTCCCGTGCCTTAGTGTTCTCATGGGAATAATTACACCTCATAAAGTGACTGAATCTTACATGGGGTGACCCGTGGAAAATGCATAGCACTTAAGACCTGCAAAACCTGGGGGCCAATAACCACGGGCTGTTGTCATCATTATGTACTTTTTTGTCCAGGTGAGGAAACGAAAGCCCAGAGAGGGGAACTGATTTGGGTCACAATCCCAGCTCAGATTTCCTTTGACCAAATTCAAGAATCTTCTCCAACACATCCCCTCTGGGCCTCAGTCTCTTCCTTTGTACAATGACGGGATTCGAGTAGACCGTTAAGGTTTCCAACATCATCATCACCCCCCTCACCTTAGAACTTCTTTCCAAAGCAACCTAACTCAGAATCCCGATACACAAAGGTGGCCTAGGTCCGGAGAAAATAGTGCGAGGCCAGGGGGTGGGCTGGAGCCTGAGCAGTGACCCTGAGGCCCAGCACAGAGACTGGGGATGTCCAGACCCCAGGTCAAGCCCTTGGCCCAGCACAGAGACTGGGGATGGCCGGGATGATCTCAGGGCTTCCGCCACTGGCCCTCTAGGAAGCTGGTACCCCAGAAAGAGCAAGAACTCTGCAAACCACACAGAGAGGAGGAAGAGGAGGAAGGGTCTGAAGGTAGACCTGCGGATAGGATGGTCCTCACATCCTCACTGCACAGAAGAGGGGCGGAGGAGGGAGGCTGGCAGGGAGTGACCCAGAAGGCTCCACAGAGAGTGGCTGGTCCGCAGCGCAGGCACAAACCACCCTGACTGCCTCCACCCTCCACAGGCTTCCCAGCTCTGAGCGGCCCGCACTCTCGCCATAGCTGCAGCCCAAGAAAACATGGCCATAAAACAGACATTTGCTTTAATTTTGACTTGAAGGGGCAATTTAGCGCAGGCTGTTTGCAAGCTGTCAGAGTTCTTTACGAGGCTCTATCATGTTTTCCCAAAATGCTCCCCCCAAGCGGATTCCCGGGGTCAAAGTTCACCCATAACTATTCAGGGGGAAGAGGGGTCGGAGGGAGCATGGGAGGGAGATTGTGGAGATTGCAGAACATACATACATACATACGTGTGTGTGTGTGTGTGCGTGTGTGCGTGCGTGTGTTTAAGTCAGACCCAGTGTGGCTGGGAAATTAACAGCAAGAGAGAGCCAGATCAGGACAGCCCCCGGTCGGAGGCAAGTGCTGTGTGACTCTGCCCAGGCCTCCTCCCCTGGTGGGTCTCCCACAGCAGAGACCTATCCCAGGCAGAAAAATGAAACTTCGTGACTCAGCCCCAGTCTCAAGGGCCTTCACACACTTACTCGCGATGACCCAGATACTTGGACACCGGCATTCATAACCAAACCAATCTCTCTGAGTCCTGGCTGGCATTTTCTTTTTTCTTTTTTTAGAAGTTTATTTTTTAGTAATCTCTACAGCCAACATAGGCTCAAACTCATAACCCCAAAATCAAGAGTCCTGTGCTCTTCCAGCTGAGCCAGCCCAAGCGCCCCCTGACTGACATCTTCTGTTATTGGCTCCCTACCTTGCATTTCTAATACCTCTAGCCCCCCCCCACACTGCTGATCCTTCTCTCCTCAGTTTCCCCTCTGATCCCCTGCTTGTTTTCTAGGGTCCTTTTTTCCTAGGACAAAAGTGCTAGATCTTACTTGATCCTCCCAGGATCCAGTAAGTTCCAAGGAGGGGAAAAGGCACCAACCCACCTCCTTCCAAAGCTAGGCTTGGTTCCTCTCCCTCAGTTTTCCTCTGGCCCATCCCCCCTTCCCTCAAGAGCCCTGGGCTGAGAGGCATCAGTAGGAATAAACCCCCCACACCATAAACAGAGCAGTTGCTCCCAAGTCTGGAGGCTCCCAAGGTCCCTGGAGATCACAGAGTGGGAAGGGTGTGGGAAGCCAGAGCCAGGGTCCCCTGAACATATGCAGGGACCCTTCAGTTCCCCACAAAAAAAGACTTCTTGCCTTTAAGGTCCTTCAGAGGCTGGGGCATAGGGGTTTGGGGTGCATCCTGGGTCCTTCATCCAACCCTCCCCCAAGGTGACATGGGAAGCAAAGGAGAGACAGAGGCCAAAATATGGGACAGGGGTCTCCCCTCACTGAACACCCACCCCTTTCTCATATTTCTAAGGAATTTTTCTGGCCCCTGTGGACAATTCCAGCCTCAGTATTCCCAGGGAAGGGTGACGAGGCAAGGGGGACGTGTCTCAGGCTAGGAGAGATCCCAGAGGGCAGGGTCAGACAGGGGCAGGATGTCCCGGAGGCAGGGGAATTGGAACCCTGGGAATCTGGGGTGATGGGAAATCCCGTGATTCCTGCAGGGCAGCACGTGTACAGGAGACCCCACCAGAGGGGCTAACTGGAAGGGCGCCGAGCTGTTTTGCAGCCCAGACCCTGCCAGCAGGCTGTGGACCAGGGACACCACTAAGGCCTGATGCCAAGCCACTCAGGCTGATGGAAGGAGAGGTAATTGGGGGGTGTCCCAGGCAATAATCAAGGAGAAAAGACACAGAGCGGAGCCCACACGAGGAGAAATGAGAAGGGAAGGGGACCCAGACACAACTCCCCAAATAACTGCGTCCCTATCTGTACTGCGCATTAATTAAGCTCCCACCTACTTAATGTTCTCTAACACCCCAAAGCAGCCGGCGACGTTAATTCTATTTTCCATATAGATAAACTAAGGTGCAAGAGGTAAAGGAAGTGGTCTAAGATCACACTCATCTGTCTAGACTGACCCCAATCTGCTCTCTCCCGGGGAGCGAGAACTCTCCGGACCGCTGAGTGTAACTGCCATTGGGCTAATTACCCCCCCTCCTGATCTTCCTACATCTGTGCTGACAGGGGCCATGGGTGCATCTCTCTGAGGACATTTGTCGCCATCCTCACTACCACAAAAACAGCATCTTAGACTACGGAGGCCTAAACTCCTCACAGCACAAGCGGGACACTGGGGACCAGAGAAGGTAAGCTGCTTGTTCGGGGTCGAGCAGCCAGGAAGGGCCAGAGCAGGAGCTTGATCTAAGTCAGACGATGCTGTTCCCCAGAGCCAGGTTCTCGGCTGCGTGCACACGCACATGCCAGGCAGCGTGCCGGCTGGCACACGGCAGCTAAAGACGAGGACACACAGGCCCTGCCTGGAGAGGCTCACGAGTGAGGACCAAGGGCCCTCTCATCCCAACCTATAGAAAGACTTCTTCGAATGTCAGAAACCAGCATACTAAGGAAGAAGCTGCTAGAAGCTGAGGCAGTCAAAGAGGCCTCCTGGAGGTGAGCCTAAGCCAGTAGAGATGTGAATGGGAAGAGGGCACGGCCCCTGGGGAGCCAGACAGGAAGACAAATCTAAGTGTATATGAGTTGGATTTCTTTAGGAAAATACTCCTGGTGGAGGATTATGGGAGGCCAGACTGGGAGGTCAGGTTAGGACCAGATCAGAGAGGGCCTCAAATGCTAAGCTAGGGAGTCTGAGCCTCACCCCGAGCACCAAGGAGTCATGAAAAGTTTTCATCTGGGATAGGAGGCAGACCCACGAAAAGGAGTTTATTCGGAAATCTACCCTCGAAGCAGCTTCCAGGGCAGACTGCCTGAAAGAAAGCCTGAGACACCAGGAGGGTCGGTGCAGGGATCGGTGTGCCGGCTCTAGGGGCGTGTGTATCGTGTGTGGTGTGTGTACGCACGCGTGCGCGCACATATCTGCATATACACGTAAGCGTGGTGCTAAGATCAGGAAAGTCTAGTTTCACAAAACCACCCTGGTCTGCTTGAGGGGGAAGATGATGGATCACCAGCTCCCCGTCCCTTCTGTCTCCCTCTTGTAACCACCCTGAATGGGCAAGAGCGTTGCACCCCAGCGTGCACATGAAAAAAAAAAAAAAAAACCTCTTAGAAGCAGAGACACACACCCAGGGACAGAGTGAGCATCTCCTCACCTGACATTTCCCCCAAATCTCCTGCCAGTAGTGAAGGACACCCCGGGCTGACCACCCAGCAGCCCATGAGCTCAGAAGGACAGTGAGAGTCAGGTGGGGGGCAGGTGCGGGGGCACTGCTGATGAGGACAGTTCAAGCGAGACCCATGTAAATGCAGAGAGGAGGGGAAAACGCCCTGGAGAGACAGAAGAAGAGATGGGGGAACCATTTGGAAGAGGGGTCCCTGGGGGGCATTAGGAGCCCATGTGCCCCTTGCCTTTCTGCTCACTAACCTCTTCCATACAGGCACTGACTGATGTAAGAAAGAGACCCACCTTACTGGGACAGCTGTTTTATTTTGTCCTCCTTTGTGACCTGGGGCGCCAAGGGGCTCAGCCAAGAGACCCTCAAAAATGGGGAGACTGTGACTAATGAATCCTGGTGGGGCTGTCATTACTGTGACCCACAGAATAGTGATTAGTAATGATCCCAGCCACACCATCATACCCACTGCCCCTGGTGGAGGGGGCTGGCAGCCAGGATTCCTGCTGCTGTCACCGGCTCTCTGCTCACCTTCCCTGGTCTCCCTTTTTTCATTCGTTTATTTTTATTTATTCTCTATTTTTTAAGGCATTGTTTTCTCCTTTTCCTAAAGTTCATTTATTTATTTAAAATATTTTATTTATTTATTTATTTGAGAGAGAGAAAGAGAGCATGAGTGGGGGGAGGGCTGAGGGAGAAGGAGACACGGAATCCCAAGCAGACTCCGCACTGAGCACAGAGCCCCACACAGGGCTCCATCTTACCACCCAGAGATGATGACCTGAGCTGAAACCAAGAGTCGGATGCCTAACCAACTGAGCCACCCAGCCGCCCCTATTTATTTATTTTTGAGTAATCTCTATACCCAACGTGGGGCTCAGACTCATGACCCCGCAAACAAAGGCTGCATGCTCTACGAACTGAGCCAGTCAGGCACCCCACTGGTTTCCCTTCTTAAAACCCATGGAGAATCCTAATTTGGGGATCCCTAGAATCTTGGAGTCAGAAAGTCAGAACAAATCTTGTAGGGGTCCCACCCATTTGTCACTATCTGTTTGCCCATCTCCGGCCTGGGCACTCGAACCCATCAGTCACCCACTACCCTGGCAAATTGTGGAAGACAAACATCTGCCCCTGAAGTCCTTGGTGCCCCTTTGGAGAAGGCTGGAGGACCTCTGCCACCTTCACAGTCCCCAGGTCTTCCCCATTCTTCCCCAAGCAAGACCAGACATATACAGCCTCCCACGCTGATCTGCGACCAACTCTTTGAACATCCAGGTCAGGCCACCCACCCCACCCCCACCCCTGCAAGAAAGCATTCCACGTTCTCCCTCAAGCCCTGCTCCTGTAACTCCAGCCTACTTCTGCAGGAATTTGCTGAGAGCCTCCCACAAGGCAGGAAAAGGATGATCTGATTTGCCTGCCTTCTAAGTCCTCCAAAGCTCTACTTCTGCCTTCCTGTCTTTGCTCAAGTGTATCTTATCCCAGACTCTCAGGAAGTTCTCCACATTTAACCTGAATCTCGCCCTCAGTGGGAAGGACTCGGAGAAAGGTCATTTATTCAAAGTCCTAGCTCAGCTTCCTGGGTCACGGATAGTGTGCTTTCCTTCCCTCCATCAGCACTCCCCCCAACGCCAAACCCCAGACTAGGGCCCCAGCACCCCGTTACCCCAGAGCAGTTCAGGGGAGGCCCGCCTCCAGGCCAGGCTCTAGCTCAGAATGTCAGCCTTGGCTCCAGTGGATCAAGGGGGGAGCCGCAGTACAGCCCAGCCCCCAAGCCCGGCTGGAGAAGGAGGTAATTAGGAGCTGTGCGGTCCCTGTCCCCCAACAGGTACAGCGCGGCAGCTGCATCCATCACCCGGGCAGCTGCCAGAGAGGGGGAGGGTCACGTGGCTGGGCAGGACCAACGGGAGGGCGGGAGGAGGCGGCGGGGCTGGGGATTGGCCGGTCGGCCGCGGAGAGTGGGGGGCTGTAGGGGATAACCTGAGAATGACCTTGTGGGGACTTTAGCCCCCAGTCTTGCTCCTCCCTAGACGCCCCTAGTTCCTAACCCGCAGCCCGCCAGTAGCTCTCACCTTGCCATTCTTCTCCTTTCAGTGCCGCTTTTCTAGGGTTCAAGGGCCGCTCTGACTCATTTTGTTGAAAGGAAAATGGCCTCTGGTGTGCTTAATAGTGCTAAATGAGCGGGGGGGGGGNGGGGGGGGGGGGGGAGTCGCGGTCTGGCCTGAATAAGGGCTGGTGACTCCACGAGAAACACCGCGGGAAGGTTAGGGTTGGAGGAGAGAAAGGAAAGGAGGGAGGGAGGGAGGGGGCCGTGTTTGGATGGAACAAGTGTTGGTGCAGGCGCGTTTCCTCTAATCGCCTGCTTTGGTGCCCGGGTGTGAAAGTGAAGGAGCGTGCGCTGGCAGCCCCGTGCCTGGCGCATCTCGTGGGGGTGCGGCCTGGGACGTGTTCTGCATACTTGCACTGACCTGGGTGCGTTACCACAAGCTGCGGCACACTTGGGCAGAGATGGGCGTGTTGACCTTGACCTTCCTGTGCGTGTGCAGAGGCCCACAGGTGTGCACATGCAGTTGGTACCAAGCACACTGACACGATGGGCTCCCGCCTGGGCTGTTTCTGACCAAAGAGGGGAACCCCACGACTTGCCTGTGCCTGGGACCCCTCGGGGTGTCTCGCAGCTGAGGGGCAGGAACCCCCACACCCCTAGAACCACAGGTCAGGGTGGCAGCTGGCAGGAAGGGGAGAAAGGGAAACGAGAGGAGGGGCCGCTTCGCCAACACCTGTGAAGGTTCTGCGTTATATATGCAAATGTCCTCATTAGAGATGCAGAGCGCTTCCCCGAGCTAATCACGGCTGCCGCCGAGTCTGCGTGGCAGCGCCGAGCAGAAGGAGACTGCGGGCTGGCGGGGAGGGTGGGGGCGGGACCGCCGCCCTCTGGCTGAGCAGTGCCGGGACCCTCATTCCCCAACACCGGTCCTGGGCTGTCCGGAGGAGCGGCGGTGAGCCCAGGGGAAGAGCGAAGGCCATGGGCAGGCAGCTCTGGCTGAGCAGCCCCCCACCCCCACCCTGGATCAGGCCTTGCCGGCGGGTCTTGGAAGACGGCTGCGGCCAAATGCACACCACACCCCCACCCCCACCTCTCCGCGCAACCAAGCCCAAGAGGCCCGCAACCTCTGGACCTTGGAGCGGGGAGCCTGGTGGACACTACTGGCCCAGCCTGACACGGACCTCCGCACAGCCCGCTTCCTAGGCCTCCGTTCTCCCTTCTGCCGGCTCTCTGGGAAAAACAGTCTCCTTGTACTCTTTTCCTGTCACCTCAACCATAGAGAAAGGGGCCTGATGCCAGTGGCTGTTGCCTCTCGGCCCATTGGACATCCATTTATAGAGCAGCCATTCCTTGGGGCTGCCTTGTGCTTTTTCAACCTCACTGCCACCAACACGGCACCAGAGACAAACAAACACGCACACACAGTCAACTCACACACACCCGCAGAAACATACAATCACTCCTCCTCACTGGGCCACACACTGCCCTGTTTATATTAACTTGCCCTTAGACACACACCCACACTTCAACAGTCCTGCCAGCCTCTGCTGTCCTTGAGCATCACCCCATTTGGGGGACAGTCTACAGAGACCTCCCCTGCCCTACCCCCCACCTCTCCTTTCTTCACTTCTCCCTCCCCTTCCCGCCCTCCTCCCTGGGCACCCGTTTGCCAGGGTTATTTATAGAAGCAAGCGATAAATTCAGTGTGTTTCTCGGCGCGCAAAGCTATAAATAATGGCACAGATCATTAAACCCCGAGAGCAGGCCCAGCCGCCCCACAAACAAGATGAAGTACAAACCACCACGTGAGAGGGAGAGAGGGAGGCACAAGGCAGAGCCCCAGACCCAGGCCGGTGGGCTCCAGCCTGCACCCTGCAGCCTGTCCCAGTGAACTTGGGTCTCCAAAGGGCCTGCCTGGGTGGGCGCTCGGGAGGGGAGAAAGCAGAGCTGGGCCTGGGCTTGCAGGCTCTTGGACGGGCTCACCCCCACCAAACTGCCACACCCTCCACCCCTCCCCTTTTCACCCTCTCACCACCCCCCTGCTTCTCTTTCCACTTCCCTCACTGGGTTTTCATCTTTCCTCTATTTTCTCCTTCCAGATTGCTCCTCTTTCCATCTTTCCCTTCATCTCTCTATTCTCCCTCTTTCCTTTACCTTCTGCCCCTCACCTCATCCTCTCCATGCACTGTTCTCCCCAGCCCTTCCTCCCCTCACCCCAAGCCCCCAGGCTCCAGGAGGGGCCCTGATCCCACCAAGGAGCCCTCAGAGGCAGAAAGTCCCCTGTCAGCAGAATGCGAGCTGGCTGCTGATTCAGTGTCTGTAATCTCCCAGGCGGAGGCAGCCGTGGCAGGGGGGCAGGGAGGGGGACAGCGAAGATGGATGAGGAATAGAAGAACAAAATGGCACGGACACCGGGGACAGGCTCCAGGCTGAGAGGGGTTCTGGGGAGTGGAACCAGGGCCCCAAGCTTCAACCCAACCCCACCACCTCTAGCTGGTCAGTCAAGTGAAGGAAGTGCTTTCTGGGTACAGAGATGGCGCCATGGGGAAGATAAGGCAAATGGGAAGGAGGAGAGGGGACCGGGCAGAGGCAGCCCCGTGCCTGGCGCATCTCGTGGGGGTGCGGCCTGGGACGTGTTCTGCATACTTGCACTGACCTGGGTGCAGGTCAGCTGGAGGAATCAGAGAAAGAGGGGTCAGAAGAAAGCCAAGAAAAAAAGGGGCATTGATAGAGGGATGACCCTACCCAGTCCCACCCATCCCAGGTTAGTGCGGACCCCTGAGCAGCCATATTGTGCTCCTGAGTCCAGGCCGCGGTGTGGAAGGTTTGGGGGTCCTGACCATGGCTAGCGCAACCCTCCCTCCTTCTCTTTTAGGAAGTACCTCTACCCTTTGGTTGACCCAACCTGACTCAAGCCTGTTTCGTGGAGGTCTCCCTCAGCCACCACTCAGGTCACCTACAACCTGGTGTCCTTCCCCCACTGGGAGGTCTTACCACTCGGTTTCAGTTTGAGCTGCTCTCTCGGGAGGGCAGAACCTATGTCCAATATACACCAAACGGGGTCCCAGAATACCAAGCGGTGTTCAACTCTTTGAGGTCTAGTCAACCCCAGGGACGGTAGTCAGTTCTCTCCCGCTCCCATGACGTCAGGCAAATAGACTTCACATGGGGCAACGGGAATCAAACTCAACATCAACCAGAACCTGCTGGTGCTGAGGGTGGGGAGACGGCAGGACGGGGCAGGTACATCCTCTGACAGTTAAGGGGGAGCCCCACGGGCCTGAGCAAGGTGCAGCCTGGCCTTGTGGCCAGGGGTGGACAAGAGAGCCTTGGAGCCTTCCGCGCCGGTCCCTGCCCTCTATACCCCATGGCCAAAGCGGCCATCTGCTCCCACTCGCTCCCCTGTCGGCCGCTTTGATGCAGAGCTCGGTTATTTGCCAGGGGATTTATAGTAGGAGCCAGGACAGCAGCTAAATCCCCCAGCCACCGAGGTAAATCAGCTGCCGCGATGGGCCGGAACGAGGGAGCTGTCAGGCCGGGAGGCGGCACAGCAGGGCTGGAGAGGAAAACACTTGTCCCTGCTCCCTGGGGGCAGCAGCCAATAAATCCCCGCAGGCACCGATTAGGGCTGGCGGCCTGACCAAATCTGGAGGGCTGTCAGTGCTGCTGGCAGAGATTACACCCCAGTGGGCAGTGCCCGCAGGAACAGCCCGCAGCCCAGGGATGGGATGGACGTGAGAACCTCTCAGAAGAGCCGGGCTAGTAACAGTGGGTGTGCGAGCAAAGCCTGCCTTCCCAACAGCTGGGTGAAGGAGGGTCTCTAGAGCCAAACGCCTGGGCTCCGACCCTGGCTCTGCCACTTAGGAACTGCGCGACTGTGGGCAAGTTACTTACTTCCCTGTGCCTCAGTTTCCTCGCATGTGAAATGTGGATGAGAATAGTAGCTGCCTTGCAGTTTCTGCGGTGAGGACCTGAGGTGACACGGGCTGTTAGTAGTACTGTCACATAGAGTACGCTCTTGAGGCTAGGTTAGGTCCGATCTCATGCAGAGAAAGAAGGCACCAAATGACCTTTGGAGGAATCTGGGGCTGCCAAGAAGCTGTTTAAAGAAAGAGAGCTCTTATGGGGCATTTGGGGCATTAAGCGTCACACTCTCTGATTTCGGCTCAGGTCATGATCTCGGGGTCCTGGGATGGAGCCCCACACTGGGCTCCGTGCTCAGCGGGAAGTCTGCTTGAGATTCTCATTCTCTTCCTCTCCCTGTGCCCTTCCACACACCCCCCCCGCCCCATCTCTTTTTCTCTAAAATAAATCTTTAAAGAAAGAGGGCCCTCTTTTTTTATTATAATTTTTATTATGTTATGTTCGTCACCATACAGTATATCCTTAGTTTTTGATGCAGTGTTCCATGATTCATTGTTTGAGTGTAACACCCAGTGCTCCATGCAGAAAGAGGGCCCTCTTAAGCTCACTGGGAGAGAAAGTGAGAACACGCTCCCAGGGCCAGTATTGATGCCTGCAGTTAGGAGTACAGGCTCCCAAGTCAGGTCTGCATTCAAGTTCCAATGCTTATCACCTGTGAGACCTTAAATGAGCAAGTCATTTAACTTCTCTACACCTGACTGTCCTCATCTGTAAAATGGGGATGATAATACCTCACAGGGCTATTGAGAGGATTACACAATACACAAATGCATACATAAATTGCCTTATCCATAGTAAGTGCTCATTACATTTGAGTCTTGTTATTACTATCATTTCAGCAAGTGAATGAGGGCCACGCAGTGAACCCTAAATCCAAGCAGTGAAGTTGACAAGGAGAGAAAGAGGGGGCGGCATGGGGTACAGGCTGGCGGGGGGCAGGGGGGTGAATAAGGAGAAAGAGGGCCAGAATATGGCAGAGGAAGACAGAAGCAGGCAGGTAAGATGGGAGACTTGGAGGCAGAAAGAGAGAAAAGTGAATGGCACAGCGATGAGGTAAGGGGAGAGCTGGCAGGGGGCCCTACAGGGAGAGGAATGGATGGGGGGGTGCAGGATTGGATCCGGAGGGACAATGAATGGAGTCAGGGAAGAGGGAGAGGGCACGGGGCTGTAGGGAGTACTGAGGGGCAAGGGAAATGAGCAGTGGCTAGGAAAGGAGGGCGAAGCAAGCGGACCAGAGTACAGGCTGAGACAAAGGAGGAGGAGCCCTACCTGGAAAAGCAGGGAGCCAGAGCTGCTGGGACTGCGGGACTGCGGCGGCTCCGCAGCCCCTTCCCCGCTTTCATTTTCAGCTTGGCTCCCCCTGGCCCCCCTCCTGCACCCCTCCTGCCAGCCTCCACCTTCTCGCCCCAGGGCAGATGAGGTAGGAGGGAGGGTGAGGGGCTTGGACTCTGCTCACTGGGGGGTGAGAAGGGGAGGAAGGAAAGTGTCCCCAAAGCAGAACAGAACCCAGGGGTCCATGCCTCCTTCTGGCGGCCCCCCCATCAGTGGTGGAAAGAATTGCAAGAGTGGTAGCTAAAGCATTAGCACTTTGCGGTTTACTAAGTGTTCTGCGAGCCCTGAGCCTCACAGCAGTCCTTGTGATGTAGGCAATATTACCTCATTTATTATCAACCTTATCAAGCAATTATATAACGCTTACTACCCGCTAAGCACGTCACCTGTGTTAACCCTCTGATTCCTGGCAGCGGCCCTATTAGCCCCATTTTACAGATGACAAGCTGAGGCCCAGATCCTATGTCCCTCCGCCTTTGCCTCACCTCTGATCTCTCCTCTTTGCTTGACCTTTTTTTTTTTTAAAGATTTTATTTATTTATTTGACAGAGAGAGAGACAGCCAGAGAGAGAGGGAACACAAGCAGGGGGGAGTGGGAGAGGAAGAAGCAGGCTCATAGCAGAGGAGCCTGATGTGGGGCTCGATCCCATAACGCCGGGATCACGCCCTGAGCCGAAGGCAGATGCTTAACGACTGAGCCACCCAGGTGCCCCTGCTTGACCTTCTTTCTAATTCTCTCCTCTTCTCTTGTCCTCCCTTGATTCCCCTCTTCGGATCACGCTTCCTCACCAAACTTCAGACCGGATTTCTGCACACTCTATAGTCCCCCACCCCTACCCCCGGACCAGCAGGACCAGGTGTGACTGCATCTGATCGGCAGCGCCTTCGTTAGGGGACCCGTCATAGCAACCAAAAAGAAATCACGCCGTGGCTGAAGTGAAATGTGACAATATCTTCAGAGATGCCGTTTTCTCCCCCGCATTCCTGCCCAAAAGATCTGAGATGATCTACCGTCTCAGACACAGATATAACAGAGCATGAAAACACTCATGAAAGAGTAAGAAAGGAGAAACAAGGAGGCGGGGTAAGAAAATGTTCCAGGAAAGGAAACCTAAGGATGGAGACTTACCGCAGGGGAACCTGAATTTAGCCGTCAGTGTCCTAACACCGGAAATAAATCAGGTCGTGGCCTAAAACCTCCTCACCTACACCAGAAGTTCCCCCAAGTGTCCATCGGTCACGTGCTCAGCACCTACTGGGTGCCGCACGTCAACAGCGCCATCAACACCAAGGACACAACCTCTCTTTTCACCCCACAAGGTGGAAGCTGTGCCTCAGATGTGCTGGGCACAGCTGCTCGAGGAGAGCTGGGGGACTCAGCTGAAAGAGCTCGAGGGCAGTGGGGACTACAAAGGTCAGAGGCCATGGGACCCAGGGAGAGGCAGGGCCCACACAATGTTGTCCCAGAGCTGGGGAACCGCTGAGGTGTGTCCGTGATAGCCCTTGGATGGGGTTCCTGCCCCCCTCCCACTCAGCTCCCCCTCCCACTCCTGAGTGGCCTGTTTGGGTCGAAGTCCCTGCCTGTCCATCTATCTACCCACCTTCCATGTGATGCTGGTGATGGCTGCTCCTGGCTGCTTCTGCTCAGTGGCATATCAGCCTGGGGATCCAGAATAACTCAGATGAAAATAACACCCCCCATGGAAACAAAATCCGCCTCCCTGTTGGCATAATTTCCAGCCTGAGGGAGGAAGGAGCATAAGTTAGAAAGTGACAGAGGGCAGGGACATCCAGGGAGGAAAAACCTGGATCCCTGTTAAGGAAAACTCCAGATGTGCAGGGGTGGGGCTCCCTCCCACAATCACAAAAATGCTTCCCCTTCCCCAGCAGCCAGCAAAAAAGGGCCCACACCATGGGGCGTCTGGGTGGCTCAGTCAGTTAAGTGCCTGCCTGAGCCGTCAGGTCATGATCCCGGAGTCCCGGGCTCCGTGCTCAGCAACGAGTCTGCTTCTCCCTCTGCCCTTCATCCTGCTCGTGCTCTCGCTCTCGCTCAAATAAATAAAATCTTTAAAAAGGGGGGGGGCCTACACCTATCTATGCCTGTGTGTGAAATACATACATGTGAAACTTACAAGTTGGTTCTTAGGAAGGCTGACACCTGGCCCGACCAGTGCGGGAGGTTCCTAAGCAAGAAAGCCTCCAAGCATATGGCACTGGTGACATGCCCAGGGGCACCCACTCCAGGCCTTGAAACAGTCTGAGGGCGTTTTGAGTGGTTGATGAGACAAGAGACTACAGCACATTCCTGGGTGAGGGGGTGGGTCCAAGTGTTCACCAGCACGGACCAGCCATGCTGTTACTTGCTCAGCTGCCATGAAAAACTGACCTGATATCCCCCCCCCCTTTCCTGAAACAGTCTGTCCTCATCGGGGGCTCCTGTTTAAAAGAACCTGGAGTTAAGGCAGAAGTTCAGAAAACTTCCCACATCACAAAATTAGCTCATTCCCACGGTGAGGAAGGGAGGGACCACCCCCAGCTCTTCCCAAACCCAGGCACCACCCTCTCACCTTCAAAGTCTGACGGAGCTTCCAGTGAGTGCAGACAGACTAACAAGAGGACACACAGAGATGGGTCCCTCCCCGGTAGGCCAGGGAAACCAATAGAAGGCAAAGCCTTTCCTGGAAGCACGGCTTCCAATATACACATCTCACGGAACTCCCTTCCATGGTTCCCTGATGCATATAGAAGAAATCTGCATTCACATCAAAGTACTGATTCCACAAACGGGCACTTAAAGCCCCCTCAGGGCAGACCCAGAAGAAGCCCTGCAACTGCTCCTTCCTCCATCACTCACCCTCTCCCTGCTGCTGCTGGACCCCTTATGGTTCAAGGAACCTGCCCTGAACCCACGTGCTTCCAGCCCATTTGGCCCGGAGTGCCCTCTCCACCCTCTCCATCCTGGGGCTCCCAGATGCTCAACAAAGCTCTCCCCCATCATCCTCCAAGGCCAAATTCAAATCAGCTTCTCTCGCTCATGCAAGTTGTCTCCCTCCCCATGAAGCTGGGTCTCCCAGGTCTTGTTCCCCAGTGTGCCTAGTACTGAGAGGCAGTCTGGGTAATGTTTGTGGAATCGAACAAAGACCCCAAGCCTGTTCTCTGCCCAGCTTTCTTTTCTGTGGGAGACAGTCAGGGACACGAAGGTGGCAGCTGTCTCCAGAGCCCCACTCCAAGTCAGGGGCAGGGCCTCCAGGAGACAGAGGCTATGCGGGACCGGGAGATGCCGCCGGTGCCCCTGGGCTTCTGGACACTGTTGGGATGCAGGCTTCCGAGAGGCTTTGGGGCCATTAAACCAGTGGTGGTGGACTTCCTTTCTTTCTTTGGCTCCTTTTTCTCTATCTCCCAGTCTTTCTCAATCTTCATCATTCTCTTTTTTAATTTTAGAGGGGTGTTCCTTCCATCTGAGAGACACCTCCCCTTACAGCCTTGTTACTCGAAATGTGATCTGAGAACCAGCAGCATCAGCATCCCTGGAAACGTGCTAGAAATGCAAACTTTCAGGCCCCAGCCTAGATCTGGTCAATCCAATTCTCCAGCTTAACAAGATCCCCAGATGGTTCGCGCACACATTAAAGTTTGAAAGCACTCGTTTAAAACACCAGAAAGGCCAGGCCAGGGGCCCAACAGGGAAGCTGAATGCCTAAGACATCAATTCAGTCATTCCTTTATCCTTTTAATAAATATTTAATAAGCACCCACTGGGTGCAAAGTGCTGTGCTAGGCACGGGGGATAAAATGGGGAGTGATTCAGACCCAGGCCAGGCGCCCAAGCTGGAGAAGATGAGATCAATGTTTCCTCATCTGGTCATTCCAGCCCAGCTCCCTGGGTCAGGAACAGGGGTGCATTCAACAGGAGAATCTCTCAAGAGCCTGGGGTTCCTGAGGGAGCCTTCTCATCCCCCAATTCGAAGAAAGAGAGTCAGTTGGTGAGACAGAAGGGAAGGAGCTATGAGAACGAGGGAGAATGCTGAACAGGAAGAAACAGAGAAGATGGAAATGAGGAAAAGTGGGTCTAAGACAAACTCCTTGAATGTTCCTGGCCACTTCAGAGACACACACCATCTTACTTCTTGACCTCTCCGTTGACTACAACACCCCCCATCCCAACTGCAGGCAGATGGCCTCCCACAACAGGGGTCCTCAAGGGCTCTCCTGAAGGGGGAGGACAGCCCTAGCCCTCCAACACCCTCTACCCCAGGAGCTGAGAGGGGAGAAGAGAGGTCACACTGGGCAGGGGGACTGTTTTGAAGGGCACAGGACTAGTAAGCAGCACACAGACTTAGGAGATGGGGTGGGGGCTGTAGGTGAGAGACGGCTGTGTGGAGAATCTGCAGGGGGACAAGCAGGGAGGCCTGTCAGTGAGCTGCTGTGGTCAGCAGTGCAGGTGGGACAAAGAGTGTCTGGCTAAGACTGGGAGATGTGGTCAGATGTGGGGTATATTTGGTGATAAGGCTGACAGAACTTGCATATGGACTGAGTATGAGAGATGAGGGAAAGAGAATTAAAGATGACGGACCCTTAGGTGTGGGGCCCGAGCTACCTGGTGATAGGGTAATCTATGGTGATCTGGGGACACTTCTGGAAGAAAGTGTTGGAGCAGGGTTGGAGGGAAGGAAAGACCTAGGGCATAAAGTGGGGGAAGAAGAGAGTTCATGTTGGGGAGTCATAAGGCATGAAAGTGAAGAGATGGGAAAAGAACAGGAAAATTATTCAGGGATCCTTAGTTCAAGCTTCTTGAGGGCACAAACTGCATCATCTGTTTCTCCTGGGGCCCTCAGCGTCCTCCACTGCTATTCTGCACAGAGCAGGGATAATTGGGCCTCAGTAAACATTTGCTTCTCGTTGAGAAGTGGTCCAAAAGGCAGCGTGGGGTGATAGGAGAGCGCTCAACTACGTCTCAGGAGCCCTGGCCCCCCACTGACACAGGGACCTGAGACGAAACACTGTCCCTCAGGGCCTCAGTTTCCCTACTGGCAAAGCAGTCAAGGCAAACCGAGGTCAAGTCCTTTCTCACCCCAATTCTCTCTCCCTGGCTCTAAGACCAGATGCTGAGCTTTGGGAGCTCTCATTGGTCCTTGAGCAGGGGTGGCATCAGGTGGCCTGTCTGACTGGTGTGTGGAGTTTGGAGGGGAATAAAGTCGCGACCCAGTGAGTGCGCTGGGACTACCTGGATACAGGCCAGTGAGGAATGGCCTGTATCCCCAAATCTTTCTTGCTGTGCTGTCTCAGGATTTCGGCGGGGGGCGGGGGGGCCGGATTTTTGTTTTGTTTTTTTTTGCAATTCCACAACTTGTAAATATTGAAATCCTGGACTTCGTCATTGGATGTCCTCTATCTCCCATCTGCGTTCACTCCTCAGGGCATCTCGTTCAGTGTCAGTGATGACTCCCAAATTTGTGTCTCCAGCCTGACCCTCCCTATTGAACCCCAGCCCTGCGTATCCATCTGCCTACCAGACACCTCCACTCAGCATCTCAAACCTAACATATCCCACACTGACCCCTCCCAAAGCCAGCTCCTCCAGAGGCTGTCTCCATGGCAGTTCATGGTGGTGACTCCTTGGTTCTAGTCACTCAGGCCAAATCCCCGGTCTCACCCTGACTCCATTCTCTCTCTCTCACACCCTCCATCTGGCCCATCAGCAAATTCCTTGGCTCTCTCTGCAAAGTATAACCAGAATGTGACTAGTCGTCACCACCTCCACTGCCGTGTCAGTGGTCCAGGCCACCATCATCTCTGATCGGTGGCGGCCAGAGGCTCCTAACGGGTCTCCCTGCTCCTGCACTTGTTTGCTCAGTCTAGTCTCAGCAGAACAGTAAGAATTTTCTGTAGAAATACAAGGCAGATCATTTCATTCCCCCGCTCAAAACCCTCCAGTGAGTCATGGGCCTCCCTGGGACTCACTGGTCCCTACGCGGTCTGGCTGCGCTTGCCTCTCCGACCCATCACCTAGTCTCTTTTCTTACTCTCTGTGCTCAGGCCGCATCAGCCTCCTCACCGTTCCTGCAACATGCCAGACATGCTCTCAGGGCCGTCGCCCTTGCTGCTCCCTTTGTCAGGAAACCTCTTCCCCCAGAAATCTGCATGAGCACAGAGCATCTGGTGTCTGGCAGGCTCCACGTGCTGAGGCCCAAGCAGGGATAAGCAAGAGAGCGGAGAGGAAGGAGAGACAACGGAGGCTGGCTCCGCACAAGAAACAAAATGGCTCGTCTTGCTTGCTCTGCCTTCCTCCTTAGAGGGGACTGGCCCCGCTCTGGTTCCCCAGGAAGGACCCTACTTTCCGGCTGACCCTCAGAAGAGCAGCAAAGCTTGAGGACATCACGTCCGTCTGGTACTCCGTGGACCTCCTGACCCCGAATGTGGCAGTCCTCCCTGCCCGGCCCCTAAAGGGCGTAGGGAAGAATGGGGCTCTTCCAGTCGTTCACTCCTGACTACTGATTTCCACCATCACCCAAGTCAGGCCTGGGCGCATCAAGGCCACCCCACTCCCCACTTCTTACCCTATGCTCCCCTTCCCTCCTCTGCCCCTTCTTGCTGCTCCCGGTCATCGACCCCCATGAGCACCCACGTGGAGGCCGGCTGAGGGGTGGAGGCTGGCTGGTGAGGCCCCTGAGTCGTGGGGCGGGCAAGAGAGCTGAAGGGAAGGCCGTGGGAGCGCGAGGGTGCGGAGGCCCCAGGGGCGCGGAGGAGCTGGTGATCCCGAGAGAAGCCGCCAGGGCACCGGCCGGGAAAAGGGGGTCCCAGTCAGAGGCGGAAGCGGGGAGAGAAGCAAAAGGTGAGCGATGGCAGGAGCCGGAGACAGGAGGTGCGGCCGAGAGGGGAGTCCGAGCCGGCCCCGCCGGGAGAGCCGGGCACGCGGCGGCGGGA
>NC_048233.1:43680784-43707027 GCF_002007445.2 Ailuropoda melanoleuca
AAATGCGGAGACAGAAGAGACCCCGTGGATCACAAAAGTACCCAAGTGTAGGAGACCCACGCTCCAGAGGGAACACATCACCTCACCCCTGGAATGGTTCTTACCAAGTGACACTACCACACACAGGAACAAGATCTTACTAACCCGGTGACCTCCCAGGGTGACACACAGACCCTCCTCAAAGCGAGGCAAGGAGTCAAACACACATTCCCTCTCACACTCAGAGCAAAGCCACCACACCCCCAATTGCTTGACTGTGTGTCTTTCCAGGGGTGGAAGGCAAACCCTTCCTCCAGAGACATCTTCTCCCAGGCCACAGGAGAAAGCATCACCAGATGGGGTCGTGAGAGGCAACTGCATCAGTCATCAAATTTCTTAAAACTGAACCAAGAAGCAAACAAACCTGAGCCCAAGTTTCAACAGGTAGGCGTGAGGGTAGACACCAGGAAGGCCTTCCTAAAAACACAGTTTGAGATCCCAAGAGGTGAGGCCCGGCATGTGTGTGAGGCTGGGCTTCTCTCTTATCAATACAAGACCCATTTTTGCAGCCTGGACTAGGAGTTAGCACCATCAAGGTAGATGGAAGGACAGAATGACCTGCTAAGCATGTCCTCCACACACTCCCAACCAGCAGACAGGAAATTGCTGGCCTGAAATGATCAGGGTCAAGCTGCTTCAATTAATGAAAATGGAAATGGCAACCCGGCTTGGCACAGGCCACTGTGAAGGACTGTTCTGGGCTCTCAGCCACCCCCTCTGCAAGCTGGGCCTAGAGACTGACATGGGGCGGAGACCCTTGAGTGGGTTCTAGGGGCAGAAGGGGCAAAAANCTGACATGGGGCGGAGACCCTTGAGTGGGTTCTAGGGGCAGAAGGGGCAAAAAGATATGCAGGAACATTCTATTGCAGTTTTTGTTTTGGACAGAATAAGGGTCAAAAGAGGGAGGGAGAGAAAGAAGGGAGAGAAAGTTCCCCCAAATACATTACAATTCAACCTTGACTGGTAAGCTTGGGCTGAGGCCAGGCTAGCATTAAGGCCTCTGAAGAAGAAAGCAATTCAGCTTCCCCTGAAGCAATTTATTTCTGCATCACCTGATGGTCATAGCTGGGAAGTTAATCCATGTGTCTAACCTCGGTGTCTCACACTTCACTTGAAATTGCTTCCTTCTTTGGGCATTAGGAAAAAATAGAAACCAAAATAGCTGGCCTACATCCTCGTAAACAAGAATATTTGAAGAGTCAAGGGATACCTGGGTGGCTCAGTCAATCAAGCGTCTGCCTTCGGCTAGGTCATGATCCTAGAGTCCCGGAATCGAGTCCCACCGCGGGCTCTTTGCTCAGCGAGGAGTCCGCTTCTCCCTCTCCCTCTGCCTGCGGCTCCCCCTGCTTGTGCTCTCTCCTTGTCAAGTAAATAAGTAACATCTTAAAAANAAAAAAAAAAAAAAAAAAAAAGAATATTTGAAGAGTCAAGACTTTATCTGGGCTGGGCCACAATTGCCATTCCCTTCATTCCACTCATGTTCTCTGCCCAGCTATGCCCAGGCTGGGGTTCTGGTCTTTTTTGCTCCAGCATCCGGACGCCCCCTGACACAACGTCCTGCAGTTTTCCATCCCAAAGGGTCATGGAACAAGAAATCAAATTGGAGTTTCCCACAGAGCCACGCCCAGCCCTGAGTTGGGCCAATTCCTTGCCCCCAGCCCCTCCCTTCATCCTGTTTCCTATCCCCTTGCAGTTGGGGCTGGGAAACTCTTGGAGATCTGCCACAGAGGTCCCCTCAGACAGCAAGTGATGCGGGACCCCCGCAGTCCCCGCCCTCCCTTACAGACACACGTACCTCCTGGCCACACGGGGCGGGNGGGGGGGGGGGGGGGGGGGGGGGGGGGGCGCTAATCCTTCCTCAGTCAGTGTGTCCAGAGCACGATCTTTAGAAGTTCACAACACGTTTTCCTTTTGATTATAATTGCATGCCTGTATGTCCCAGCACCGGGCAGTGAGCAACGTGAGGACAAAGAATCATCGAATTCACCTCTGTCCCTCCCTACAGTGCCTAGCATGGGGACTGGCACACAACCGACATTAATAAATGTTTGTTGAATTGAGAAAGTGATAGACCACACGGTGGTCAAACCCAAGACTCCATCTTCTTTTACACCATCCTGTTTAAGAAGAAAAAAAAGAGTAGGAGGAGTCTTTTTTTTCCTCAACACAGTCCCATCTTCAGTCTCAGAAGCACCCTAACCCAAGCACAGCCTGGCCTCTACCCCCGAGCGTGGATATGTGTGTGCGTGTGCATGCGTGTGTGCTGGAATGGGCCTTCCTAGCCTCCATCACTCCTCTGAACCAGAATTTCAATCACCATCACTGGGCAAACACAACAAACGCTGGGCACACTTGTGTTGCTTGGACGGGCACCTTGGGGTAGATCTCCAAACCCAGATTCATGCATCACTTGCATAGTCGCCCTGAACACTTACTTTGTGCCGGGTGCTGGGTTACATACTGGGCAAGGGAATGGAAGGGACCCTCTCCTTGACCTCGAGGCACCCAGTGCAATCCTGCCTTAACCTTGGCCGCACATCCGTAGCACAAAGAGAAGAGATACCAGGCTGCACTGCACGCCCCCCAAATCAAAATCTCTTACAGTGGAACTCAGACACGTGCCTTTTTTAAAACTTCTGCAGTCACAGGCAGGGCTGTAAGCTACTGATCTCTTGATCAGAGCTACCCAATAAAACTTTCTGCGGTGATGAAATGTTCCACATCTGTGGTATGTTTGTGGCTATTGAGCACTTGAGATAAGTGACTGAGGAATTGAATTTTTAAGTTTACTTCAGTCACTTAAATTTTTTTTAAAGATTTTATTTACTCATTTGAGAAAAAGAGAGCAAGAGCATAAGGGAGGGAGGGGCAGAGGGAGAAGACGACTCCCTGCTGAGTAGGGAGCCGGAGGTGGGGCTTGATCCCAGGGACCCTGAAATCATGAGGCTTAACCGAATGAGCTACCCAGGCACCACATTAACTTAAACAGCCACACTTGGCTAGTGACTACTGTATCAGACTGCAAAACTCTAGATGGTCCCAAATCACTTCAATTTGGCATTAAAGTACTTCTCACAATATTGTTTTGTAGCAGTTCAAGTCTCCATTCCCTTTGGCTCAGTAGAAAACAATGAGCTGGGGCTCCTGGGTAGCGCAGTCATTAAGCGTCTGCCTTCGGCTCAGGGCGTGATCCTGGCGTTCCTGGANGGCAGAGGGAGAAGACGACTCCCTGCTGAGTAGGGAGCCGGAGGTGGGGCTTGATCCCAGGGACCCTGAAATCATGAGGCTTAACCGAATGAGCTACCCAGGCACCACATTAACTTAAACAGCCACACTTGGCTAGTGACTACTGTATCAGACTGCAAAACTCTAGATGGTCCCAAATCACTTCAATTTGGCATTAAAGTACTTCTCACAATATTGTTTTGTAGCAGTTCAAGTCTCCATTCCCTTTGGCTCAGTAGAAAACAATGAGCTGGGGCTCCTGGGTAGCGCAGTCATTAAGCGTCTGCCTTCGGCTCAGGGCGTGATCCTGGCGTTCCTGGATCGAGTCCCACATCAGGCTCCTCCGCTGGGAGCCTGCTTCTTCCTCTCCCACTCCTGCTGTGTTCCCTCTCTCGCTGGCTGTCTCTCTGTCACATAAATAAATAAAATCTTAAAAAAAAAAAAATGAGCTTCCCCTCCCTAAAGACACTCTCATTTGCACTGAAAAAAACTGCTCTAGAATGAATTGTGGGGGCAGAGCAGCCAGTCAGGTGGATTAAGCCCTATCAGGTAACTAAGCCAATCCACCACTCTACCCGCAGACTGCAGGAAAGGCACTACTGAGTACCCTCTTTTGTTAGAGGATGACATTGTGGGGGACAGGAAAAACAGTGACATAACTTGAGATGCCAGTTATGAGCCTGATTGTGTCTCCCATCCCCCCGAATTCATATGTTAAAACCCTAACCCCCAACGTGACTGTCTTTGGAGAAAGGGCCTTTAAAGGGGTAACTGAGGGGTGCCTGGGTGGCTCAGTTGGTTAAGCTGGTTAAGCCATCTGCCTTCAGCTCAGGTCAGGATCTCAGGGTCCTGGGATTGAGCCCCTGCTCAGCAGGGAACCTGCTTCTCCCTCTCCCTCTGCAGTTCCCCCTGCTTGTGCTCTCTCTCGCACACACACACTCTCTCTCTAGAATAAATACATAAATAATCTTTAAAAAAAATAAAGAGGTAACTGAGGTTAAGTGAGGTCATAAGGGCTGAACCCTAATCCAAAGACTGGTGTCCTTGTAAGAAAAGAGATAGCAGGGAGACACACACAGAGAAAAGGCCATGGGAGGAAACAGTGAGAAGACAGCCGTCTGCAAGTCAAGGAGAGAGGCCTCAGGAGAAACCAAACCTGCTGACATCCGTGTCTTGGACTCCCAGCCTCGAGAATGCTGAGAAAATAAACATGTTGTTTAAGCTACCCAGTATGTGGTATTTCTGTTACGGCAGCCCTGGCAGACTACCATAGTGCCCTTAGGAAAACGCAGGCCCAGCACCCTAATCAGCCTCTTGTGGACAAGATGTACCCCAAGAATTGAGGACAACAGCTTTACTAGGAGCCAGAGCCAGCAGTGACTCTGCCGGCACCTAAGTCTTCAAGCCACCACCCTGGTCATGACCGTTCTAGTGCCCCTATGCACTGGCCGACCCTGCCCCAGCTCCTCAGACTCACCCCCAATTCTAGGCTTTCACCTAGACTGTACTGTCCCACCAGGACCCCTTCCCTATAATCGCCTCCCCCGTCCCTTCTTGACCCCATTGTGCCTACACTGCCTCCTGCAGGGCCTGCCCCTGCGTCCCATCTACGGGGGGTTTTAAGTGTGTGTGTTCTGTGCATCTCACTTCCCCACTGGACTTCAAATGCTCAAAGGTAAGTCTGGCATTCAAGATCCTTCACAAGATGGCTCCAACTTACCTCTCTAGCTTTTTCTCCCAACTGGGCCAAGTCAGTGCTCATCTACTTGCCACCCCTTGAACATCGCAATGCTCTCCAGAACTCCCAGTCTCTAAGGCCACCTGCAAGTCCACCTCCTCCAGACAGCCTTCTCTACCCCAGCTTAATGCACAGGGGCACAATGACTTCCATCTCTGTGCACCTAACCCAGTGTCTCATCGAGGGCCCTGCACCAGTAACTGCTTGGTGCCACTGCACGGACAGCAGAGAGGAGAGGGGTCTAAGGTGTGTGGGGGTGCCAGGTTGCAATGCCATTCCCATACTAACTCCCCGGAGTCAGCACGTACTCCACAGGTTTAAGGGCACAGTCCCCAACAAGCCTGCCCTGACTTCAGATGCCAGCTACAAGTTCAGAGGTCCCTAGGCCACCTGTACTTCTAGCTGGCTACAAATTCAGGGGTTCCCATGACCCCCTCCGGTTCAATAATCCCCTAGAATGACTCACAGAACTCAAGAAAGCACAAACTTAGAACCACAGTTTTATTATTCAAGATACAAATAGGGACCAGCCAAACAAAGAGATACAAGAGGCAAGGTCTGAGGGGGTTCCCAACCCAGCTTCTAGTTACTTCCTCACGGAAATGGGACACAGCGCCCGGCTGTGTTCACTACCTAGGAGGCTCGCCAAAGTCTGTGTCGAGTTTTCATTAGGGTTTCCTTACATAGGTATTATCGATTGAAATCACTGACCACATGGCTGAATTCAATCTCCAGCCCACACCCCCAGCCCCAGTTCAGGCTGATAACACCTGGCTCATAGCCCCAACCCTCTAATCAAATGGTTGGCCTTTCTGGCATAGTCCTGGTCCAGAGTCAATTTCAGCATAAACTCAGGTGTGTGGTCTGGGGGGCCTCCATTAATAACAAAGACACATCTACCACTTGGGAAATCCCAAGGATGTAGAGACTTCCCTCCCCAGAACCAATGACAAAAGCCAGTCCAATTCTTTATTATACAAATGGGGGACACTTACACTAAAAAAAATTTTTTTTAAGTGTATTTTTAAAAAATAATAAAAATAAAGTTTATCTTATATATGTTAGTAATCTCTACACCCAACACGGGGCTCCAACTCACAACCCCATGAGACAAGAGTCTCACGCTCCTCTGACTAAGGCAGCCAGACTCCCCTATACTAAAAATCTTACTAATTTTGAAAGCCGGAGATGACCTGTCCCAGGAGAGAGTCCAGCCATGTGCTCCTCATTAAGATGGTCTCAAGATCCACTCTATTCCCAACTTGATTCACCTTCCCAGCCCTATTAAAGGGGCACGCCAACCAGTCATCCAGCAGACGTAAGAAATGAGTTAGGTGGAGATAGCGTGCTCCCATCCACCCATCATCTGCTCCCGACAGGGCCCTGAGTAGCAGACAAACCCGACTGAGAACCGTAAGCTCTGGTAAGACAATGAGAGGTCTGTTTACATCATCTCCCCAGATACCCGCGAGAACCCTTTGCAAACAGTGAAGAGGTAAGAGAAGGGAAAATCTAAATTACTCCTTCCATCTCTAACATGCAGGAGAGAAAAGGACCCACACAAAAGGGTTTAGGAGTTTTTTATTTCCTTTTAAAGATTTTATGTATGTATGTATGTATGTGAGAGAGGGAGGGAGAGGGAGAGAGCACGAGTGGGGGAAGGGCAGAGGAAAAGGGAGAGGGAGAAGCAGACCCCCCACTGAGTGGGGAACCCTAGAGATCACAACCTGAGAGGTCACGAGCGGCGCCAAAGGCGGCCGCTTAACCGACTAAGCCACCTAGGCGCCCCAGTTTAGGAGTTTTTAATGCTTGGACTGAAAAATCACAGGCTGTATTTTTCATAAAGCTGTTGGTCCATCTCTGGCAGGCAAGGATCTGCCGCTCACCCAGCAAGGTCGTCGGGGTGGGGGGGCCCCTCTGTAGTGTGGTACAGTGACGCCCCAGCCAGGAGGCAAAAAAGCAAGAAGAATCCGAAGCACCCACCTGCCAGGCATGACGCAAGGCACTTTTAAGTGTTATCTCACTTAATCCCCACACCAACCCCACGAGGTAGGGGTCCCCGTTTCACAGATCAGGATCCTGAGGCTTGGAGACGTTCATCAAATTTGTCCAAAGTCATCAAGTTCACAAAGTCGTGACTTCTCAAAGCCAAGATGAAGCAAGCCAGGTCTTCTGGTCGTCCTCACGCTGCCACCCTGAATTCTTCCTCTGATCCAGTCTCAGTCTCCCAAAAGAAGTTCACCTTGACATCCATATCCCTCGCTTTGTCCTGGTCCCTGTGAGGAAAAGGCTCAGCCTGAAGGAAGCTGGTCTAGGAGGACGCGTGCGGATCCCGAGGGGTCTTCTGTCTAACACAGCACGTGCGGCCGCAGAAGTCACTGTCCAGGCCGCTCTCGGCTGACCAGAGGCTCCCAAGGAAACAGTGAGGTAAAGCTGATGCCAAGTCTCCGTGGAGTTAGTTACCACAGAGGCAGAAGCCAAGCTCCAAGGAAGGTGACGAATGCACAAGCCCGAGTAGTGTCAAAACTGCCGCAGCAGGTCCCAGCAACCAGGGTGCCCAGGACCTTGTGGCTCCAGGCCAGGGGGCGTGTAGTCCTCTGCTGGCCCCAGGATGACGTGGGGACCCTGAACATGTCCTGTGCTGGGCCACAGGGGCCCTCATTTTGTTAGTAGTGGCAGCAGCCCCAGCTCGTTCAGTCTCTCCTTGGCCGCTGCCTCCCAGCCCCTGTTGGCCTGTGGGCTCCGCGGTGAGGGGTGCAGGAGCCCCTCCACCTGGACCTCAGGCATCAGGCCTGCCAGAGCCCGCCGTGCCCGCTGCTCCGCCAGCCGCCCCACTCCCACCACCAGCCGCACCCCCAGCAGCTGCACCTGCCTGCAGAGGGCCCCATCACAGGCCCCGAGAAGCTGTTCTCGCTGCCTGGCAGGCAACTCAGCGGGAGTGAGGTTGCGGCCACTGGGAGTCAAGAAGAGCAAAGGACACAGATTGTGGACAAAACAGTGACGGAAAAAGACCTCAGGCTGTCCACAGAGGTTCCGGAAAAAGCCCCAGAACCGGGCACCGCTCACCTCTGACTGAGGGCACTCCAATCCCAGCACTGGTCGCTTCGGGTGCTCTTGGGGCGGGGTCAACACAGGTCCCCCAATGCCCAACCAGTCCCGGACTACACTCACTTCCCCAAAGGGCACCTGCCAGGAAGGAGAGAGACAGGAGGGTTTCAGTCTGGGGATCTGACACCTGGGTTCTGCACCAGCTGACCCCTCTATACCCTCCATGAGGATCCAGCCTGGACACCCCACCCCCACCCCCTTCACCCAAAGGCCTGAGACAAGGATTCTGGCTTTATGGTTTGATCCTGCCCATCTTTCTCCAATTTTTCATTGTAGACTGTGGTGCAGAACAATCTGTTTGCTTCTATCCCCGCTTGCCTTTGGAACCACATAGAGTATATGGGACTATCTGGGATGTGATGGGTAGTACTGGGGGCAGACAGACGGTCTGAGACAGAAAGACAGCCAGGGTTAGAGGAGGCACAAGGACAGGGCTGACCAGTGCTCTCTGGGTGCCCTCTCAGCCCAGAGCCTGAGGCTGTCATTTCCATCGATCATCATTGATCACCTTTCATCTCCCAGTTGGGGTCAATAAAAGCAATTGAGCCTCCTGCCCTGAAGCCTCTTCCCCTCCCCCATCTGCCAAGCACCCCCACTGAGGGGCATTCACTCATCCCAAGGTCTGAAAGGAAAGCAGGCAGGCCCCAGAGCCAGCTCTGTTTTGAACCTCTCCTCAGCTAAGATACAGAAGCAGGTGGGTTGAAAGCCCTGCATCTCATCCATATACCCCCCCCCCGTCAGCCAGTCTCCCCCGAGGACCAGGTATTCCTGCTCTCTCTCCTGGTCCCTCTCCCAACCCCAACCACACTCTAGGGAAAGAGAAGATCCGGCAAGGTAAGGTAAGGATGGGGCGGGCGGAAGGAAGGCTCGCAGAGGCAATTAGCGGACAGCTCACAGGGGAAACGGAACCACCATTAATGTGCTTGGTTAACTCTGGGCAGCGAGGCCAGGAGAGAGTCTGAGACCACAGGAGCCAGCGTGTGTACTGGGAGGGGAAGAGGGGGCCCGTACGCACATGTGCCCGCAGCCATGCACATGGTCCTCCCCCACAGCACACAGCCAAACACCCACCCTGGAGCCTCCCACTCCACCCACCAGGGGCAGCCAAACCCTTTACCCCAGTCTGGGCCATGCCAAAGGGTCCGGGGTTCATGCCCAGGAAGAGCACTTCCTTGGGGCCCTGGCAGTAGCGGGTCACATAGCTGCGGTGTGGCTCCCAGGCATACTCCACGGGATTGTAGATGATGCCCACAGGCTCTGAGAACTGCAGTTGGCTCAGTTCTGCATTGAGCCGCAGCTCCTCCTCCAGGAAGCCCTCAGCCGAGCTTCGAGGGCGAGGCTGCAGCTCCATCAGGGCACTAGCAGGCTCATGGAGGGGCCCCAGTGGATAAGCCTGGGGCACTGCCACGTCACTGCCACCTGGAAAAGAGACGGACAGAGGCTGCATCAACCTTCCGCCGTAAAGTGAGAGGGATCCGGACTGGTCAGGGCTACCCTTTCCAGGGCTCAGAAGAAACCGTCAGTCATCGCCCACCCTCTAGGTTTGACTGAGCTCATCTCAGTTCTTGGTAGCGAAGGGCCCTTCCACTTCCTGCTTCAAGTCTCCCTCCACGTCCTATGTCACCTGGTGAGAACAACCCTCATCCCCCGCTCCAAACATCCTTTCCATCAGGCGTAAGCCTTGAGCTACTAGTTCGTAGGCCATGCCAAGCACATGGGAGGTTTTCAGTATGTATTTACTGGTGGCAAACTTTCAGCACCTCTAATGTCATCCTTAATAAAAGCAGTTCAGCCTGGACGGGCTGTGTCCTGGAAAGCGATGCGCTGAAGAATGAGACACAGGTGCACAGCCAGAGCCCAGAGACTCATTACAGAAGGCGAATTACAACTGCTTCCAGGTGGCGAGCAACTGCTCTGTGCCAGGTACACCTCACTGACCCTTGTAACATCCCCATGAGGTGAGCGTTATTGCTCCCACGTTACAGGTGAGAAGACTGAGGCTTAGTAAGATCAAGCAACTCGCCCAGCGTCACGCAGTTAGCAAGTAATGAAGCTGGGATGTGAACCCCAACTGCCTGACTCAAGGCTATGCTCTTAACCACCCACGTCATCTTGCCTGAGACGGTTCTGTCAGCCACCCTGCTAATCCCACAACCCCCCACCCCAAACCCAGCCCAGCTTCTTGCCCACATTCAAGAATCCTCAGTGGTGGGAAGGATGATTACTAGACTCAGAAATGATCCTTACAAACTATGTAACCATGGCCAGAGCCTCGATTTTCTCATCCAAATGCGAGGAATAATATCCCCTCAATAACAGTAATATAATGGATGGAATGAGATGTTACATGTAAGCGGTGGTTGGGAGGCAAGGAGGGAATGGAGAAGCAGAAAAGAAAGAGGGAAGAAGAGGAGAGGAGGCAGAGGGAACACTCCAGCAAGTTCTGCAGCATTTGAAGACCACTCCTTCTAGATCTTCCTTCTCACAATTCTCATGCAAACCCAGTGTTCCAGCCTGACCATTCCACTCACTCTTTCAAAATGCCTTTTCTACCCCAACTCCCAAAACTTTGCATATGCCATTCTTCAAACCCAACCACATACACTCCTTCAGTCAACCAGGACTGTGACTCCTCTGCCTGTCCACACATCCAAATCATACCCATCCTTCAAGATGCAGCTCCGACAATGCCACTGGTAAAGCCTGCCCTCCTTAGGGACACTGTAGTAGTGCCATAACTTCCCAGTCCCACCCCACACAGGAGTAGGTCTGGTTTCAGACCTGGGAATCTGCATTTCAAACTAACAAGATTCCTCAGGTGGTTCTGATGGCTGATGAAGGTTAAAAACCACTGCATGTTGCAATGGTTAGTGGCTTCTTCCTGAATTCACACCTTGCCTCCTTCCCCAGACTTGAGCAGACCAGAAGCCAGGTCCTGTTCAACTTCCCTCCATATCTTCAAAATCCTAGCTTTTATTAGGTAGTCAACAAACACCCACTCAATTCTGTCCATCCTACCTTTTTCCATTCTGTTTAAAACAACCTTCTACCAACAAGTCTTTCCTGACGGACTCCGCTCCATTTCTACGCCCGGAGTTCACTCAAGGCTCAGCTGCCCACTTTGCACTCCAGTTGTCTCTGAAGGTCTGCCAGGCTCTGGGTGTGTTGCCATCACGTCTGGGCATCCCACGGGGCAGGGACCAAGGCTCTTCTCCGTCACGGGACCTCAGGGTTGACAGAACATCTTGATCCATCAACCTGTTCTCGGACCCTAGCCTAGGGAAAGTGGGAGAGAAAAAAAACTCAGGGCCAGACTTAGGAAACCCTTCTCCAGACTGATCTCAGAAGTCTTTTACTGCTCTGTCCAGATGGCTAACCAGGGCCAACTGGGCTCAAACAAAAGCCAAGAAGGGAGCTATGGAGAACTCAAATATCTCGGGAGCCCTTGCTTTGCATGTCCCCATATAGTTCCAGTGTTAATGGACTGGCTGCTCCAGGTCTGGGATCTCTCTCAAGTCTTAGGTTGAGCCTACTTTTGATCTTTACAGACCTGTGCTGGAGATAGCAAGGCTGTAGGGTACAAAAAAGAATGACAAGGTTTTATTTGCAGCGTTTCAGTTTCAAACCTAATCTGACAGCAACAGACCCAAGTCTGGGTGTCAACTGAATCCACTTCTAATCCTGGTTTCATCTCTAAGTTTCTCTTAAGCAAATCATTTAACTCTCCTCTCTATGAAATGAAAACCACAAATTCCATCCAACCTACCATCAACTGTTAACTCATTTACTTTTTTCAATATTTATGAGTCACTTGCATGATAGGCACTGCGGTCCTCTCCTGATGAGGAAGAAATCCAAAACGAATAAAATGTAGGCCAGGCTCATAAACTACTGAGAGGACAGATAAACAACTGCAATACACTGTGGTTTGAGCTTTAACCTCCTAAACAATACACTATGAGAACCCAAAGAAGGAACCTGAAAGTCCTATCTGAAGCCACCAAGAACCAAAGACTTAAGAAACGCAGATACATTATAAAGTACAGTGCCATACTAGGTGCAAAGGAAGTGGAGGGTGACCCAGCAATAAGGCTGGCCTTCTGGGTTCTCGGACACTAAACCCAGGAAATGAAGAAGGAATCAACGACACTCTCCATTCCCCTATCCCTTGGAGGCACTCCAGGAATCGACAGGGACAAAGAGCAAATCCTTAAACTAACAGTAGTAGTAATGGTAGCACACGGACTCAAAAACACCACTTATCCCTCCGGCTGGTTCTGAGAGGGCCGCCGGCTAAGGGTCCGTAAGAAATCTCCGCGTCCGCCCTCGGGCTCCGCCCGACGGGAAAACCACGTCCCCGCAGGCTCACCAGGCCGGTTCCGTGGGCTCGACTCTTCCTCTGCCGGGGCAAGCCCCAGACAGAGCAAGGGACCCCAAAACACAAACATTCCGACTTCCCGCCCGACGCCTTCCCGCCACCCTGAGAGCCCCGACCCTGCCCCTCAGGACCGCAGGTTCCCAGGCTCCTACTTCCTCACCTGGTTCAGCTCTCCATCCGGTTTCCGGTCCCCTTCCCCGCCCCCGGGCGCGGAGGGCAGTGGGAGTCGTAGTCGGCTTTGTTTAGGGAACGACATTGGCTTAGCCGCGGCAACTTCCGCCGGAAATAGTCACATCCCCGGAAGGCGTGTTAAATTAACCCTCAGTGACTCTGGGGATTGTAGTTTATCCATTACAGCAGGGCAAAAAGCAAGAAAGCTTAAGAGAGGCCAAGCTCAGTAAAGACCACGGAGGTCCTGGCTTCTAGCCCTAAAGGGCAACACCCTTACAAAAATTCATCGACAAGACTTTTCCGAACAAGATTGCGAATCAAGGAACTTCAACCATCCCCAACCTCGAAACTCACCTGAGAGTATTAACAATGGCTAAAAGACCATTTCTAGTCCTCCTGCTGCCCCAAGGATAAGAGATCTCTCCTTTGCAGCCCTCCAAGGACTGTATCTAGAATATCCACAGAGGCACTTCTGGAATCTAACAACTCTTTAGTAATGGCGTTGAGACTCTTCCATTGCCCATTACTGCCCGAGCCTATGTCTCCATGGCTTTCACAATTGACTTCTCTTCCTCCTCTGCCGTGCAGTGTACCCAGCCCTATAATCTCCCATCCTTCCCAATCCTTCCCCTCAAATACTTCCCTGGACATTCCTAATCCCATGGCTGCACCTAACAGTCCATTCCCTTCCAACTCCCCAACCCGAAACAATGTCCAGAACTCTACCACTCCTTACTTTGTTCTTTTTTAAAAAGATTGTATTTACTTATTTGACAGAGAAAGAGCACAAGCAAGGGGGAGCAGCAGAGAGAGAGGGAGAAGCAGGGCCCCTGCTGAGCAGGGAGCCTGAGGCAGAGCTCTGAGGCGGGGCTCGATCCCAGGACCCTGGGACCATGACTGGAGCCAAAGGCAGACTCCCAACGACTGACCTATCCAGACGCCCCCTAATTTTGTTCTTGTTCTTGTCCTCCATCTCGGTATATTTCTGTGTCCCAACTATAAGGTTTTCATTACATTGGAAACTCCATAAGGCTAATTGCCTTCTGGATTCCTCCCACCTCCTGCACACCTCAGGACAGCCATGCCTGAGATCAAGAAGAAGCAAGGTCTCCCTACACGTGGTAAAAAGAGACCAGTAAACCCTGGAACAGGAAAAGGTGAGAGAACAAGGATGCTACCTCCTTCCCAACTTTCTCCTGCTCTCTCACCAACAGACAAAAGCAGCATGAGCTTTAGGGAAATGTGTGCAGCAACCCTCTGACACCAAAGGTGAGAAACCACCTCCACCTTTGCCAGACTTTAGAAACAGAGTTAATCATTCACCTCACAAAGTCTGTTATTTCCTGAGCTTGTGATTGTGCCAGATTCTTTCCCTCTTGGTGTCTTGGCCTCTCTCTGCCTATGTAAATGTATCTCTATCCTTACTCTCTTATTTTTGGGGTTCTTGCTTTGTTTGTTTTNCCTCACAAAGTCTGTTATTTCCTGAGCTTGTGATTGTGCCAGATTCTTTCCCTCTTGGTGTCTTGGCCTCTCTCTGCCTATGTAAATGTATCTCTATCCTTACTCTCTTATTTTTGGGGTTCTTGCTTTGTTTGTTTGTTTTTTTTTAAGATTTTATTTATTTATTTGACAGAGATAGAGACAGCCAGAGAGAGGGAACACAAGCAGGGGGAGTGGGAGAGGAAGAAGCAGGCTCATAGCAGAGGAGCCTGATGTGGGGCTCGATCCCACAACGCTGGGATCACGCCCTGAGCCGAAGGCAGACACTACCGCTGTGCCACCCAGGCGCCCCTGTTTTGTTTTTTAAGTAGGTTTTATGCCCAGTGTGAAGCCCAACACGGGCCTTGAACTCACCACCCCAAGATCAAGACCTGAGCTGAAATCAAGAGTCCGACGCTCAGCTGACTGAGCCACCCAGATGCCCCCATCCCTACTCTCTTGTATAGCTTTTTCTCTGTGTCTGTGTATCTGTCTCCCTCTGTGTACATCTATCCCCATGCCTCTGCCGCTTTCTCAGGAATGTCTGAAGTAAGAATATCCCAGGCTTCTAGGACTGACTGCCCCCTCAGCTCCTCTATCTTCATAGATCTATGCATTTGTATGTTGCCGAACAAAAATGGCAACCACACTGTGTTGTCCTCTTATTACTTAAAAATTCTAGGAGCCTCACCACCCCTTGGACAACCCTCCTGCCCACCCTACCCCTCTGCCCCTTGCTTGCCAACCGCTTCCAGTTTATCATCATGGCAGCCCCTCCACATTCCAAGTCTGCTTCTGGTAAGAAAGTAACGAGTGAAATGAGTGGCAGGCAAGCAGAGATCCCCCAGGAGCTTAACTCCCAATGTCCACTTCCAGGAAGAATTAGATAACTGTTTCTGTCCCCGTAAGTCCATTTATCCCTGGAGCCCAGAGACAGGAGGTCTCAACATAGGGAGAAACTGAGTCTTGGACAACCCCACAGTAAGTCCCTGTAGCTGAGGGGTCTGGGAGTCTTCTCTGTCTAGGCCATCCTCCTCCTCCCCACCTGGTGGGTCTTTCTCAGGAAAGATGGAAGTGAGAAACTCTCCTGAAGTGGGGGTGCTTAGAAACAGAGACACATAGATTTTCAAGAGGTAGAGCCTGAAAGATGAAACGGGCTAGGGTGGGGCCCTCCCAACCTGTCTTTCCAGTGTCCTAGCCCCGTGGCCCTCTGGAAAGTCTCCCAAGGCTGGCTGCCTGTGATTTATGGATAGAACTTACGGGGTAGGAGCAGAAGCAGACCTGTGGCCTGGACAGGGCCTAGACAGTTGGGTCACCCCTTAGGGGCCAGCCAAGCCTGGGTTAGGGCCCCCTGCTGCCCACCAGGCTATTCCTGGGGCCTGAGCCCAGGCAGGAAGGGGTTAACCTGAGGGCTTGTTTTCCTTTGGTTTCGGTGAGCTGCTGAGGCTGTGTTGGGCCACGAGCTCCATCTATCGGCCTCTGGTGATCCTAGCTCTGACGCCTGGATCGCTGGCTCTTGGGCGGGTCTTTGAGCCCCTTCCCTTGCCTCCATGCTCCCAGAGTAGAGAGGGGAGTTGTCTCGCTGCAGGGCTCCAGTGCAGAAAATAGATATTGGGGATTGGAAAAGGTGAGGGCCATGTTTCCCTCTCCCCAAGTACCAGACGCGGCCCTTGGTAGCTCCTGCCACTTCTGCCCTGGGTACCCCCAAGTGCCTCTGGTGTTGGCCTTTCAGTGTAGCCATATCCCCAACCCCCATCACACTGGGCACCTTCCCTCTCTCAGCCCGGTACACATTAAAAGAGCATTGGAGAGGAGAGGTGGCGTAGGGGAGGCCTTAGAGTGCGGTCTCAGGACTCAGACTGCCAGGATTTGAATCCCAGCTTTGCCACTTACTCGCACTGACCTTGAGCACGGTACTTAACTTCTCCGTGCCTCAGTTAGTTCAGTTGTAAAATGGGGTAATCAATGTAATCCATCTCTTCTTTCGTGAGAATTAAATGACTTAATTACATAGGTGCTCAGTACAGTCCCTGGCACAGAACAGGGTTCCACAAAGATTATTGTTGTTATGACCATGTGTCAGGAGCTCAGGCAGATGCCAGTCTAAGAACCCAAGATCCAGACCACAGAGCACATCAGACACACAATCACAGAGGACAAGACTGGGCAACACATCCCCAGAGATTTCCACAAAGACGGTGACCCACGTGGGCAGGTCTAGGGGCCGGAAGTTTAGGATTGCAAGGGAAGTGCTTTTCAGATCTCCAAGATCAGCAGGAAATTGGATGAGAGGGTCAGAGAAAGAAAGAACTTGAGGTAAAGATGTAGGATGGAAAAGCACAAGAAAGAGGCATTAACAGGCCCTTAAAAGGACCCTGATTTAGGGAAGCGGAGAGAGGTCCCTGATGTGTGGGGCGAGCAAGGGCCACCGCATCCCAAAACATGTTCTCCTGGGTACAGGCACAAAAGTCTCAAGGTTTGATCAGGCGTCCCAATCCTCCAAAGGATCGAAGCCCCATCCCGGCTCTGTGGGGCACTTAACCCTCAATGTTTTCCCCCAGCCCGGTGGAGAGGTCATTCACAGAGGGAGAAAGTTACCTGCAGGTATCCGCTCCCACCTCCGTCCCAGAACTGGAGAACTGAGGCAGCCTGGCTGTGGGTGCCTCCGCGGATTTCTTAACAGGTTCAGCCACATCCCCGCCCCTGTGTCTTCTGGGTCTCTGCCTTCCTGTACCTCACTGGCAAATGGGTACAGAGGGTACTTCTCCAAGGGGTGAGATGAGCAGCGTGACAGCCTCTCCGGACAGAAATGCAGAACCAGTGGGGTCCCTGGTCAGCCTCACCACCCCCACCCCCCCCATCTCATCCCCAAGGCAGCACAGACCAGCTTTCTGGAATGATGGCCACTTAACTGAGGGTGGGTGACAGCTTCCAAGTCTCTCCAACTCGGGTGTTCTGCCTGTCCTGGGGCCTGGACGCCTGGGTCCCCAGGACAGGAGCAGGACAGGCTGGATGGTGGATTTGCATCGCTTACTTGGGAAGCAATTATCGGACGAGCTGTCAGCTCAGTACGGCTCTCTCTTCACTAATCGGATTTCGCCAAAGCCCCGGGCTGGGGGGCGCTGAGTAATTTGGCTTGATGCAGTGGTGGGAGACGTCGGGGCCAGGAGGCCGGACAATCCGTCTGAGTGGTGTTCGAGTTGTCCAGAGCAATTATCCTGAGGAGACCACACAGACATCAGACGGACAGCCAGCCAAGGGGTCTGGACTGATCCCCGAGTCCTGCAGTGGGACTTGTGGCCGAGTGGGAGGAGCCTCTCCCACAGGTGGGGTCAAATTAAACAACTGAGAAGAGGAGTCAAGAGAAGTCTGGGAAAAGGGCCACATAGCCAAGTGGGAAGGGGACCCAAGATACCAGCTTCCAGCCTACCCACACCTCAGGCCCTGCCTTGCCCTGCACCCCCAGCGCACCAGCAGCGGAGCAGGGACCTGACCGAGGATGAATCTTCCAAGCCCTGCTTCTCCCGCTGCAGTGCTCCCAGATCACACTTTCCCTGCCCTTGTTTCTGGCTCCATCACTTGCCTTCTCTTGTCCCCACAGCCCTTTTGAGCCTGTCCCCTCCATCCACCCATGCTGCCCAGCTCCCTCTCTCCCCGGGTTCATGCTGCCCGGCTGACCCCTCTCTCTCCTGTCTTCCATTCCACGTAGTGGAAGGATGGTGTAGCGATAAGGATGATGGCAATAACAAGCCTTGACTGCGCTCGCCTCCTGCACCAGACACCAGCCTAAGTACTTTCTGTGGATTCTCCCATCTGCTCCTCAGAGCAGCCCTGTGACAGCCAGACTCCATGTCCCCAGTACGGATGAGGACACTGCTGACCGAACTTCCTGAAGGAGGGAGCACATCTGGGCTTTGCCTCCTGAGCCACCAGGGCAGCCCTGGCCCGTGTCTGGTGTACAAGGAATGTTTGTTGACTGAACCAACGCTGGAATGAACGATTTGCCCTGTTCTGTACTCCTGGCTGGCCACCAGGTGACATCTACACGCCTGAGCCGGCCTGCCCGGCCTCTCATACCCTGATCCCCCATTGTCACCTCAGCCTGACCTTCCTCACACCTCTCCACACACCCTTTCCTGCAGTGCACTGGAAAGCTCCACTGACTCGTCCTCTCCTGCCTTTGCACAGTGGCCCATCTTGTTCCCTTTGCGTGGAACGTGCTGCCACTGAATACGTTCCAATCACTCCCCGAGGCCCAAGCGGAATGCCGCCTCCCCTTGGAAGCGTTCTCCGATCCTCCCGTTGCTTGCACCTCCCTGGGGACCCTTGTCACCCACTGGGAAGCGTTTCACCTACTGCTGAAATAAATGCCTTATGAGCCCTGCTAGATTGTTTCCGAGAGGTCAGCACTCCGTCTCCTCTCTTCTGGGCATAGGCCCCCAGCCCCGCACCTGTCTCTCCTGGGCATAGGCCCCCGGCCCCGCACCTGTCTCTCCTGGGCATAGGCCCCCGGCCCCGCACCTGTCTCTCCTGGGCATAGGCCCCCGGCCCCGCACCTATTAGGTGCTCCACGAATATCCGCTGGAAACATGAATATCTGCTCTTGTTTGTTGATCTCATTCAGAGATGAGATGCTCTTCGGGGGGTGATGCATCCCCCTCTTCTCTGCTCAGAGTCTGTCTCCAAAGCTATGGAGATCTGTCTCTCTCCGTCTTTCTGCCTCCGGAGTGAGCCTCTGCCTCTCTGACCCCCACCAATTCAGCGAGAGCCCAGGAGCCCAGCCACTCAGCTCCCTCACTGCCACTAGGCCTGTCATTTTTCCTGATGTTACCATTCCTGGGGGTGACCCCACCCTTCCGGCTGAGAGTCCAGAGGACGAGCCTCACCTTGACTTCCTCACCCCCCTTAACAAGTGAGACCTTGAGCTCTCCCTCTGAAAATATTAATAATAAAGAAGGCACTGGGCATGCAACTGGATGCAAATTGGCCCCAATTCTCAGTCCAAGAAATAGAATGCCTGAGCTGTGGACCCAGAGAAATCCTGTGCTCATTTGCATGTGATTTGCATTATATTTACATGTGATCAATTTCACGTTCAAATGCACAATCCTCCCTCCCCAGTTTTTCTCCGCCAGGGTCCCCCTCAGCCTCTGACCCCCATCGTTCCCCCCAGCCCCTACTCCACTTCCCCCAGTGCCTGCCACAACCCTCCTCATCCTTTTCCTTCTTCCTGCCAGGTTCCCCAGTGCCCCCTCCCAGCTAACTCCCAACCGGCAAGGATCCACTTGCCCCACACCCAGAATAGATTCCTGGGGTCTTACCCCTTAGTTCAGGGGGGCATCCCTGCCTGCCCCCTCCCGCCCTGAGCCGGGCGGGCGCAGCAGACAGCAAGCGCGTCTCTCAGCAAATCCCAGCCCCATTCAGCCTGGTGATTAATGGCGCTGCCCTCCCCATGAACCTGCCTTTAATACTGAGGAAGTTATGAAACCGCTATACATCAGCAGCTCCGGCCCCGCTGCCCCCGCCCGCCTCCTCCTCGCCTCCACCCCCACCCGCCAGCTCCCTCTTCAAAATCTCATTTGGGCTCCTGCCGCCTGGGCCCACCCCTCCGCTGGCCTTTGCTGGGGGGAGGGGGTGTCTGCCCCTGCTGCCATCCCCGGTGAGGACCCACATCTCATTTTCCCTTCCTCTCTCCCCCCTGCTCCGCCCTCTCTCCCTCCCCCCTTCCACGGCTGCATCTCCGGACCCATTTAGAATTGCTGACATTTTATCTGCATTACATACATCACTCCGTCCCCAGCAGCCATCTCTCATGGATTGGGGGGGGTGGTCCTGAGCTTGGGAAGATGGTGGGAAACAGGGTGGAGGTAGGGAATAGATAGCACGTCCTCCACACCTCTTTCCCTTGGGGGCCTCTCCCCAGCCACCTTGGAGGTTAGAAGGTGGGAAGCCCGGGTAGGTGGTGGCAGAGATTTGTATGTGAGACCCCTCATGCAAGTCCCTGCTACCTTACAACATTAAAAGACGCTTTCTTAGACTACATGGACTGGGAAGGTCTGGTTGCCCATCTCCCTCCTTTCCGTGGGGCTCTCCCATAGGCTATTTTGAAGGTGGGTGCTAAATCTTTTAGCTGACTGTTCTGATGTTTCCCACACCTCCCTTTTGGGAAGTCCCTCTGAATATCTAACCACTGTGCTTCGTGCTGCAGTCATTATTTTCTTCTGGCTTTGTCCTTAGAAGGTTGAAAAGCAGTATTGCTTCTCAAATGAATTAAACCCTTTGTTCCAATGCCTGAGCAATCATAAATATGGCCACCCACCCACACTCCTGATTCTTATAAATATGAGAGGAGGCAGAAGATGGGGCCACCCCAGAAAGGAGAGAATTGAGACCCAAATTCCAGAGGAGGAAAAGTAAGAACCTGTCCCAGACCAGGAGGCCAGGATGCAGGGGTCCCACGATGCTAGTGAGCAGTTTTCTCTCCCTGGAGAGATGGTCAAGGCAGAAGGCAACGAGGAACAGAGAGGTCTGGACCAACAGACAACAGAGGGGGGTGGGAAGGAGACGCCTGGAGAGAGACAGGCAAACAAAGAGACAAACAAACAAAGAGCTAGACAGACAAAGGGACCGTCAGCCAGGGACAGGCAGACAGGCAAGAGGAAGCTGACAGAGGCGCTGGTGTCTCAGGCTGGACACATGAGAAGGGCTCTGTCTGTCTGTCTCTGTCAGTCAGCGTCTCTGCTGGAATGTGTCTCTCAGGATCTCTGGGGCTTTGTGTTCACTGGGTCCATGACTATCCATTTCCTGGGAATTTTTGTTCCCTTCAGGCCTCTCCATGCCCTGTCCTTTACCCTTCAGTTGCCCCGTCGATGGTCCCATCCCAGCAGCCCCTTCTGCCTCCTGCCATCTCTCTGACCTGCCCTTCTCACACCCTCTGAGGGAGATCAGACACTTCCTGGGGGTTTGAGGGGGCTCCCCCAGGAACTGGGCCAATCCACCAGGGACGGACAGGAGGGGCAAGGGCTCCAGCTCCTGGGTTGGCTCCGGGGCCTGCAGGGCCCGAAGAGCAGTATAGGACTGTGTCTCTGCGTCTGGCCAGGCTCAGCCACTGCGGCAGGAGGAGCCCCAGCGGGAAGGTGAAGGCAGGGAAGGTGGAAGGACCCTCTGCTCCCCCACCCACCCTCCCGTTAGTTAGCTTGCCCCCCACAAAACAGACCACAGGCAGGGGTGTATCGGGGAGGGGCTGATTTGCATACTGTTTGCATCTCATTTGCATGTCCCTGGTTCCCAGTCATCCCACAGACCTTGCCCCTCCATGTCCAGCCTGGCCGCTAGGAGGGCTGGGGGCAGAGAGAGGTGGATGGGAGTGCAGGTGGGGTGCCCACACTGGTGCCAGGGAGTCTTTGTCATGCGCCTCCTGCCAGCGCAAGACACTTCCCTGCCCTGCCAAGGGCCACCTTCTTCCCCCAACCCCTTCCAGCCAGTATCTCAACCCCATGCACCAGCCACACACTGTCCTCCAGACATGACCGTCACTGTTCTCCCTCTGACCTTGTCCCCACGTTTCCCCCAGCCTTCCCCACCCTTCTCTGTTCAGTTCAGCATCAGCCATTCTTTAAGGACGGGCATCAAGCCCTCCTCCTCCATGAAGACTTCCTTGGTCACACAGTCCAGAGTGGTCACAAAACACAGTTCTCAATATTGGAAGGCACCCCAAGAATCCACACTGTTTTGTCGTACCGATCTTCGGGTAAAAGATGCATCACTATCCCCATTTTATAGATGAGGCAACTGAGGCCCAGGATCAGTTAAGTAAGTTTTCCAGGACAGGGTAGGCAGCGAGTAGGGAGAAAATGAGAGCCTAGACCACTCTTCTCAATGTCCCCTGTCCTCCCCTGTCCTTGTCATTCATGTGGCCTGAGCAAGACCCTGTTCTGCACCCCTCTTGCTGTCCAACGAGCTAACTATGAGATAGCGTTGCTTAACTCCTTTTGGATTGGGAGTTTTAGTCTCCCACCAGCTCCCTGGGATCCAGCCACACAAAATCCCTGGCACTTCCCTGAATTCCCCTTGCCCTTTCTTAGCAACAGGCCTTTGCCCACGCGGACCCTGCTAACAGGACTACCTTTCTTCCCACCACCTCATGAACTGGGAAAATTCCAGCTCACCCCTCGAAACACAGCTCAGCTGGGGCCTCCTCTGTGAAGCCTTCCCTGCTGTTCCTCTGAGCCCCCCCCATATTTAAGCCCTGAAGGCAGTACTTGTCACACTGCTGAGAGCCCAGCCTCCCTCCCTAACCTCAAGTCCTTCAAGGGCAGGAACACCCATGTCCTGTTCAGCTCTTTACCCAGAGCGTACATTGTTTCATTGCACCAAATTTCATTACCACCTTCTTTCTCCAATGCGGACCCATGGAACAGAGGCATCAAGCTATTAGGGAGGTCAAACAGAAAGACTGAGAAGCTGGGGCAATGTGCTAGAGGAGAAGTCCCAGGAGACCATCCAAGGGTACAGAATGCGCATTTCTTGCTTTTCTAAATAATCCTTTCCACCTAACTTAACACTGAATGAATGAGTGATTGGAGAGAAGAAGAGAAGAGGCTAGAGGAACAGAGGGACTGAACCGAAGGGGAGTAGGGGTAGAAGGAAGAAAGGGAGAACAAACAAGGAATAAAAGAGGTGGGGTGAGGGGCAGAAGGGAGAAGAGTCAGAGAAGGCCAATGAGGAAAGAGGAAGGGAGGAGAAGGAGGGAGCCCAAACTTCTGATTCTCAAGCATGCCCAGCAGAGACCCTGGCCTTGGGCCTTAGTAACACTCCTGCCCCTATTTTCCTGGCTGGGAAATGGGCACATCTCTCCTTCTGCAAGAACAAGTGAGACTGGGGAGGGGACAGAGGACAGAAGCACCTACTGGCCCTTTAACACGCACTACGTCACAAAACTCACTGGAGAGGTAGGAGGTATCCGCACCCTCCGCCCACAGACGGAGGCACCAAGACAGAGAGGTAATCCGTTTGTTTGCCGGTGGGGTCTGAGCCCAAAACCCTTCTCTTCCCACAGCCCCAGGGCCTTCTCAGCATCGAGGAGAGATGAGAAAGCGAGGCCGACAACATTTCACATCACACTTGGAAAGTCGAGGTGCAGAGGAGAGGGGGGACTAGTCACCTCCACACCCCTGGAGGAATGCGAGGTTGGTGTTACTTCCCACTCCAGGGAGAGAGCCCCTGCAGCGACTCCGGCTTTGCCTAGTAGGTTGGTGATGCTCAACCCAAGACTCTAAGACTTAACGGGGGCTCTGAAGACACACTTAAGTCGATGCCGAGCATTGCTCTGTGATTTCATCCTTCCCTCTGCCAGCGATCACCAGCCAGGGGAGGGAGTGATTCAGGTGTTTTGTTTTGGGTGGTTTGCTTTTTTTTTTAACTTCATGTATTTATTTGAGAGAGAGAGCACAAGCAGGGGAAGGGGCAGAGGGAGAGGGCCAAGCAGGCTCCCCGACTAAGCAAGGAGCCTGACATGGGGCTCGATCCCAAGACCTCGAGATCATGACCTGAGCCGCAGGCAGATGCTTAACCATTTAACCGACTGAGCCACCCAGGAGCCCCTCAGGTGTTTTCTTTTGAAGGATCATACAGATCCCTTCCTCATCCCTAGAATGCAAAGGCCCAGAAATACCCATGGTTCTCCAAAGCTCGGAGATGCACAGTGCCAGGTGAATGTACCCAGCCGCCCTCTCTCCTCTCTAACCCCGGCTAGGGGAGCGTGGTTGGGCCGTGGATCACAGAGGACTCTCCGACCCCACAGAGCCAGAGCTTCACCCCCGGTAAACAGGCAACTGCCCTGTGTACAGCCCCCTTCAGCAGCTCATGCCCCTCCTTTCTGTCAGGAAGTCCCTCCTATTGTCTAGCTTACATCTTTCCTGCTGCCATCTATCCAGTCCTTAGCTATGACGGCAGAGCAGAATCTGAGTTCTAATGGTCAGAGAATGGGGAAGAGAATAAATACTCTTCTTTACACCTGGGGGGGTAAGAAGAAGTGGCAATGCAAAAAAAAAAAAAAAAGTGGCTCACCGAGCCCCATCCCCCCCCCCAGTAGCGGTCGACATGAGGGTAAACAGCTGGGAAAACGTTCTGACAGAGAAAAGAGGTACTCCTACAATAGGATTATGAAGGGCAAAGGCCACATCCCCCTTGGTGGCCTCCCAGCCTGGCAGAGACCCTTCAGTGGCTGTTGCAGGACGATGGCCAACACTTCCAGAAAAGCTCAGCGTGCGGGGGCTGCTGGGAATCCTTGCAGCTCCAACCGAAAAAAGAAAAACCTGGTCCCGGAGCCCCCTTGTGGCCATGTGGGGGCAGGACAGGCAGCTCAGCCTCCCGCTGCCCCAGCCCTCAGGGCCCGGAGCAGGGGACGTGGGGGGCGCTGACCCAGGGGAGGCAGCCCCTGGGGCCCCGCCTTCGGAGGGAAGCCCAATCTGTAGCCCTGAGCTCCTCACACCCACCAGCAAGCCCCAAGGACACGGTGAAGACCGAGACCAGAAGGGCCTCTGAAGGTCTCAGGCAAGGGTTGATGCAAATCCTCACGGGGACGCCCAGTGTCCCCCACCCCCGCGCACAGCCACTCACAGCCCTGGCTCCACGGATGTAACAGGGCACACAGATCTGTCCACGGAGAGGATGCCTCCTGCCGACCCTCTGTGGTGAGGGATGGCTGGCGTGGACGGTGAGAGCGCAGTTCCCAGAGCAGGGACAATGGGCAAGGCCAGGGTAGGAGGGTGCCCGGCCTATCCTGCAGCATCAGTGGGGCCCCGAGGAACCCATGACCACCGCGGCTCCCCCAGCATCCATGAAGAGGTCAGAGAACAGGTATGGACTCATCCTGTAGGGATCTGGGATGTGTGAGGAGGAGGAACTGGGGAGAGGAAAAGGATCATAAACCTGATAGAGACCAGGCTTCCCCCACCCCCTGAATCCACAGCTTCCTTCCAGGACTGCTCCCTTTGGCCGTTTGGAAGCTCTTCCAGGCATCTAACCTCAGTCCTTCCTGCTGGGATTAGAGAGGATGTCCCCCGGGGGATTATTCTGGATTTTTGCCTCTGTTATAAACCAAACAAATAGTTCTGAAACCTGAATTGGGGATAGATGAGAGGGAGAGAGCAGGAGGCAAAGGGGAGTCAGGTAAGACAGGTGATCGTCAGAAAGGTGATGTCTGACCCTCTTTCGTCCCCATCTATGAGGGAGAAACAGTGAATGTTGGACTCCCCTTGGATGAGGCACCTGGGGTAAATGACATGGTAGGCTTCCCAGGAAAAGGTTGATGAGGACATTCTGTGAAACTGTTTTAGACGACCAGAAACTGGAAATGATAGCAAGGGAGAGAAGAGGAAGGGAAGATAGCGGGAGATGGGAAAGGGAAGTCTCTTATCCATAAAGAGAAGAGAGACCAACACAGAGAGTGGAGAAGGAAGCCACAGGCCTGAAGTGGGGACCTAAAAAAGTTCAGGATTGTTTCACGTAACAGCGCTGGGCTTCGGTTCCCTCCCCGCGATGGGGGTCATGGTGTCTGTCTGGGATCGAAGCGGGTGCAGCTCAGTGTCTGGCTCTGTCAAGAGTCAAGCACCCCGGCTTCCTCCCGATTGCAAGCAGGCAAGGGAATCAGAGCAGGAGGCAGGAGGGGCCGCAGGACGTCCTCCAGCCTTCCAGCTCCACGACCCATCGCTGGCTGTCCATCAGAACCAGGGCAGGCTTAGGGGAACGGGGCTAGGTCCTGACCCCAGAGCTCCTGGATCAGAGGGGCCGGGGAATCTGGATTCTAACCAGCACCCCTCCAGCCCCCCTGAGAACTGCTGACCTAGTCTCAAACTCTAATTTTTCAGGGCAGACAAATGAGGCCCAGAGAAGCAGAGTCACCTGCCAGGACACCACTGGCACACTGGAGCCCACATGTGCAGGCAGGAAGGGCCTCTCACCTCTCCATACCGCCTCCGTCCCCAACTCCAGGACATCTTTTCCCGGCCTTGCCTCTCAGTCCTGCTGTGGCCGAGGCCGCCCTTCCACTCCGCAGCGCAGGTCCGGGCTCCTCCTCTTTCTTCACCAGGACCTGAGTTGGAC
>NC_048233.1:43707894-43715729 GCF_002007445.2 Ailuropoda melanoleuca
CTGACCCAGGGGAGGCAGCCCCTGGGGCCCCGCCTTCGGAGGGAAGCCCAATCTGTAGCCCTGAGCTCCTCACACCCACCAGCAAGCCCCAAGGACACGGTGAAGACCGAGACCAGAAGGGCCTCTGAAGGTCTCAGGCAAGGGTTGATGCAAATCCTCACGGGGACGCCCAGTGTCCCCCACCCCCGCGCACAGCCACTCACAGCCCTGGCTCCACGGATGTAACAGGGCACACAGATCTGTCCACGGAGAGGATGCCTCCTGCCGACCCTCTGTGGTGAGGGATGGCTGGCGTGGACGGTGAGAGCGCAGTTCCCAGAGCAGGGACAATGGGCAAGGCCAGGGTAGGAGGGTGCCCGGCCTATCCTGCAGCATCAGTGGGGCCCCGAGGAACCCATGACCACCGCGGCTCCCCCAGCATCCATGAAGAGGTCAGAGAACAGGTATGGACTCATCCTGTAGGGATCTGGGATGTGTGAGGAGGAGGAACTGGGGAGAGGAAAAGGATCATAAACCTGATAGAGACCAGGCTTCCCCCACCCCCTGAATCCACAGCTTCCTTCCAGGACTGCTCCCTTTGGCCGTTTGGAAGCTCTTCCAGGCATCTAACCTCAGTCCTTCCTGCTGGGATTAGAGAGGATGTCCCCCGGGGGATTATTCTGGATTTTTGCCTCTGTTATAAACCAAACAAATAGTTCTGAAACCTGAATTGGGGATAGATGAGAGGGAGAGAGCAGGAGGCAAAGGGGAGTCAGGTAAGACAGGTGATCGTCAGAAAGGTGATGTCTGACCCTCTTTCGTCCCCATCTATGAGGGAGAAACAGCGAATGTTGGACTCCCCTTGGATGAGGCACCTGGGGTAAATGACATGGTAGGCTTCCCAGGAAAAGGTTGATGAGGACATTCTGTGAAACTGTTTTAGACGACCAGAAACTGGAAATGATAGCAAGGGAGAGAAGAGGAAGGGAAGATAGCGGGAGATGGGAAAGGGAAGTCTCTTATCCATAAAGAGAAGAGAGACCAACACAGAGAGTGGAGAAGGAAGCCACAGGCCTGAAGTGGGGACCTAAAAAAGTTCAGGATTGTTTCACGTAACAGCGCTGGGCTTCGGTTCCCTCCCCGCGATGGGGGTCATGGTGTCTGTCTGGGATCGAAGCGGGTGCAGCTCAGTGTCTGGCTCTGTCAAGAGTCAAGCACCCCGGCTTCCTCCCGATTGCAAGCAGGCAAGAGAATCAGAGCAGGAGGCAGGAGGGGCCGCAGGACGTCCTCCAGCCTTCCAGCTCCACGACCCATCGCTGGCTGTCCATCAGAACCAGGGCAGGCTTAGGGGAACGGGGCTAGGTCCTGACCCCAGAGCTCCTGGATCAGAGGGGCCGGGGAATCTGGATTCTAACCAGCACCCCTCCAGCCCCCCTGAGAACTGCTGACCTAGTCTCAAACTCTAATTTTTCAGGGCAGACAAATGAGGCCCAGAGAAGCAGAGTCACCTGCCAGGACACCACTGGCACACTGGAGCCCACATGTGCAGGCAGGAAGGGCCTCTCACCTCTCCATACCGCCTCCGTCCCCAACTCCAGGACATCTTTTCCCGGCCTTGCCTCTCAGTCCTGCTGTGGCCGAGGCCGCCCTTCCACTCCGGCGCAGGTCCGGGCTCCTCCTCTTTCTTCACCAGGACCTGAGTTGGACTGGAGTATTTAGTTGGACCAGAGTATTTGAGGTCCATCCCAGCACCTAACACGGAAAGTGTTCAGCAGGCATTGGTAGAATGCACGACCCCATCGGTCACTCCCCCCTGGCCTCTGTCCAAGGGGCAGAAACTTCTGTCAAGTCCCTGGGGAAAGGCCAGGAGAAGACCTGCTCGCTCCTGTTCCCTCCAGTCTGAGTCCTGCAGGGAGGTGGGACCCGCACGCCCTGGCTCCCTGTCCTTCCTCAGTCTTGCTCAGGGACCGAGAGCAGCGGACCAGTTCTGCTAGGGGTCTTCCCTGGCGGGCGGCTGGGCCACTTATTCTCCAGATAAACATGTGAGGTCAGCAAACCCCTCCAGAGACCAGGCAGTGTTAGTGGCATGAAAAGACCAAGGGTTATGGGTGCTTCACTGCACCCCCTGCCAAAGGCCAGGAGAGAGATCGACCTGAGCATTGCCACTGAATGCAGGGGTGAAGTTCTGGGGGCCCCCATCCAGCCTGGCTTCTGCAGAAGATCCATCCCCAGCCTGCTGTCCATCCCCGTCCTGCTCTAGACCCTCCCAGATAGGCAGGCCCCTGTCTGTCAGCCTCAGGGCGCTTGTCCCCGCTGAGGGTCTGCTGGAGGGCACAGAGCATGGGAAGATGGTACTGAGCCAGAGAAAGGGAGAATGGAGCTGTCCATGCAAATTGGTCAATGACCATGCAATGTCACACGTGTTACTCTGGGTGCTGGCAGGCTGGGAACAGGTGGGATAGAGCGAGTAGGTAGAGAGTAGGGACAGCAAGAAGCAGAGAGGGAGGAGAGGAGAGAGAAACCAAGGCTGATGGGATGGTGCCAAGGAAAGGAGGGCAACCTACTTCCAGATGCCTCAGTTTCCCTTGTGAAGCTATTGCCCTTTTTAAAAGATTTATTTATTGAAAGATTATTACTGATTTGAGAGAGACAAGAGTGCATGGCAGGGGGGGAGAGGAGGAGGGAGAGAGAGAACGGTAAGCAGACTGCATTGAGCGTTGGAGCCTCATGGGGCGCTGGATCTCACCACCCTGAGATCATGACCCTGAGATCACTGCCCGAGCTGAAACCAAGAGTCCGATGCTTAACCGAGTAGGCCGCCCAGGGCACCCATCCAAAGCTACTGCCCTTAATAAGAACTCAGGCAGACCTTCATGGGAGCCCCCAGCCCTTCCACTGCTCAGGGTTTCAGACTCCCTGTGGACTCCTAGAGCACCCAGGGCCCTTTCTGAAAGAGCACAGAGCACCTGACTGGGAATCAGGAGTGTGAGTTCCAGTTACACTTTGCCCCGAATGTGCTTTGTGATTCTGAGAAAGGACCCACCCTCCCAGGGCCTTAGTGGTCCCAGCTGTTAGGCAACAGGCCACACCAGGATGTCTTTGAGATCCCCTCCACATCCTCCATTGTGGGACACCACGCCACCAACGCTTAGGGATGGCATAAGGTAATGGGGGATGGAGAGACCCTGAACTCAGAATCCGAACTCACGGACCCTCTTCTTTTACAGATGGGGACACAAGGCCCAGAGAAAGCCCGGAATGCCCAGGCTGGGAGGAGCCATAGATCCTTTGTGCTCAAAGTGCGGCCCATGTGCCAGCAGCATCGGTGCCCCGGGAGGGGCTTGTAGAAAGGCGGCATCTCAGGCCTTGCCCTAGACCTCCGGAACCAGCATCTGCATTTGAACAAGATCCCCAGGTGATGCGAAGTGTGAGAGCGCTGTGCCAGCAGATGGCCAAGTGTGTGGGTGTCACACGGAGCTGGACAGGGCTCAGGTGGAGGCTTGGCTCCTCTGTTTACCCCCTGAACTTCTGCAAAGTGGAGGCGATCACACCTGTCTCAGGGTTCTCCCGAGGGTGAAAGCCTGTGCCCCCTGAGAAGCGCTTGGCCTGTGGTCAGCCCTCGGGCAGCAGTGAGAGGAGGGCAGCTAGGGCTCGCCACGGCAGCACCCCCTGTGCTCAGAGCCTGGGGCTTCCTCAGGACAGCCACGTTACCTGCTCACGGTGTGATCTTGGGCAAGACCTTTGGCCTTTCTGTGCCTCCGTATCCTCATGTATAAACTGAGAGCGGTCAAGAGTGCCTCCCTTATAAGGCTGTTGCAGGATTAAGTAATTAAATGATCTGACGCATGTGGCAATAACCACCCTACACATGTTTTAACTATTATTATTATAAGAGCTCCAATCTCCGGAGACCCGATGCTAGGGAGGAAGGCCAATCTTCATCTAGCTGGGCCATGAAGAAGCAGCTGAGGCAGAGCCTTCTGGAAGGGGAGCCTGGGAAGGAGGGGACAGGACCCCTTCCCAGAGGCAGCCACAGGCGCCGGACACTGAGAGGGCACTTGTTTGGAAGCCCAAGCTTTTGAATGGAACGGCACACACCCTGGGTCACGCCGACACACACACGCGCACCAGTAAGAGCCACAGAGCGGGAGCCCGGAGGCTGTGCCCCAAACTCACTAGGCAAGTAGCTTGCCCTCTCAGGGCCTCCTCCTCCTCTGAAGAAAATCAGACCATTAGACAATCTCTGAGTCCCTTCGGGCCATCACACGCTGAGTCGGTGGTTCTGGTACATTCTAAACCATAAGCCGGCCCCCGTACATGTCACAACATGGGCAACGGACAAGATACCCTCCTCACACTTCCACCCTCACACACAGAAAGGCACAGGGGCAGGAGGGAAGCCCCCAGGAATCAACCTGGCCTTGCCCCAGACACACAACCACCGGGTTCTCCCCACCACCCTCCTTGGCCCCTTCCCTCGGCAGGGCCAGGGAGCTGGGGGACACCCCTTCCTGCGCACCACAGAGTCCGGGCATCTGCTGCCCCCTGCTGGCCAGAGAGGGGATGGCCGCCTGGCTGCGGAGCCAGGCCTAGGGCCTGCGCTGACGGGACATCCAGCGTGCACCCGGTCCTTAGAGCCACCTTTCCCCTCGGCCGCTTCCCTTCCAAGATCCCGGTGAACGTGGTGAGGAGAAATTAAAAGAAAGCCCACTGGTGCTCCCGGATCCCTGGGCAGGAAGGAAAACTGGAACAAACACCCTGATCTTTATTATATTAACAGACAGGTAATATGAGCCAGGCACTGTCCTAAGCGCTTTACACGGATTACTTCATCTATCCTCTAAGACAGGTACTAGCGCTATTCTCCATTTCACAGGTGAAGGGAGTGAGGCAGAAAAGTCTCCGAGTTACCCAGACGACGGGTTCATGGGGGCAGGGCAGGGTGGGGGGTGTGCCAACGTTCAGAGGGGCCGAGAGGGACCGAGCAGAGGTAGACGCATGGACAGGGCTACAGAAACCTGGAAGAGGAGGGGGCAGGGAAGGGGTGAGGAGACAGCAGGATGGCCAGGAGAGGGAGGAGAGGGAGGCGGGCTCCCCTTTGACCCCAGGGCCCCAAAGATGCTATCAGGCCAGACCCAGGCCGGAAAATCCTTCCTGGATCCCTCCACATTCCAGCCTCAGCCGGGCTGGTTTTACAGCCTCACGGTGCGGCCGGACACTGTTTATGGCAGCCCCATTCTCCAGCTCTTGTCTCCAGGCCCCAAAGGCATCTGGCCGGGCTGAGGGAGGCTTGTGGGGGCAGGGGTCCCCCGCCCAGCCTCCCAACCCCTCCTTTGAACCCTGCTGGGTGCCGGAAGGAGGGGGTTGGGTGGGCGCCACAGGGCCCCTTCCAGGCTCCTTACTGCATGTCTGGGGGAGGAGGCCGGCCCCCACGCAGGGCCCACCTCCCAAGGGCCACTGAATCCCAGCTCTGCGGTTCCTTGCTTGTGACCTTGGGCACATGCCTTAACATGATTCAACCTTCCCAAGCCTCAATTTGCCCTTCCGTAAAATGAAAATAATGGTACCTCATGCTTTTTTTGAGATTTGACGTATTATGAAGTGCCAGCCCCAGATTGTAGCCAATATGATCAACTCTATAGAGTTTGTAAATAAGGCAGAGACTAAGGATTCCCACCCCAGTTAGTGGTCCTAGAGATTTTCCACTCATTCTGCCCCAAGCCAGTCCCTAGGCTGCAAGCTTCCTCTGTCCCACCTCTCATCTCCCTGGGCGCCACCTCAGACCCCTCAGCCTCCACACCCTTCTGCCTGGGCTTGTGTGTGTTGCCCTCTTCTGGCAACGGGGAGAACTGCACATTCTTCTCCCCTCCGCCGCTGAGAAACCCCAGGCCGGAGGTTGTCTCCAGCTTTCCAAGTATCTGGGACAAGACACCTCCTTTACAGCAGTGTCCCAGCCTGACCTAGACTGGGGACAAGAGAGGACATGGAGCAAGAAGAATGTCTGTGATGCCCCCAAAGACATAAGGAAAGGGGGGCTGCTAGCGGTGGGAGGAGGCTGTCCCCCTCCCCAGCACACGCACATACACATGGGGGATGGAAGAGTTTAATTGAGTCTGTCTGCAGGCAAGATAAAGACTCTGGCGGAGCTGGAGCTGGTTCCCTGGAGTGTCTTCCAGATAACGCTCAGAACCTGGCTGACGAACAACTCCTGGGGATAATCGGCAGGGAAGAGCAAGGAACGTGCCTCCTCCACTCTCATTTCTGCCCTCCCCGCTCCCCCAGTCCCAGACAGCCGGAGGGGTGCAAGTCAGACAAGAGGGAGAACTGGTAACTCTGTCTGAGACTGGGCTGCCCTCCCCTTCCTGACCCCGAGGTGCTGAGAGGCCCCAGATCTCTCCTCCCCTGCTCACACCCACACATGCCCGCCACTGAGTGGCTTCATGCAAAGGTGTGTCGATCTTGGGTACTTTGGCAGCTGGATCTTTCCTCAAAGTCACCAGCAACAAGTCCTTGAGCAATGTCAAGGGCTGCAGGGCTGTGGTCACCTCTTTCTGTGCCCCCAGACCCCCTGTGGGTCTGCACTCCCCCTCCAATTCCTTTCCCACCCATGGGCCCCTCCTCAACACCCCCACCCCAGCCACCAAGAATTCCAAACAAGAGGCTGGTTCCAGGCCCCGTGTTTGTGTTTATCTCAGGACAGGCTCTGTCTTGTCAGAAGCTGCCCCTGCGCCTGACCCCCTGCCCTGCCCCCAGAGCTCTGCAGAGAGCATACACTGAACAGGGATGTGCCACCGACAGGCCCTCCAGGGGCCGGGGCTGGAAGAGGATGGGGGTCCCTAGTCTCATAGCAGCCTGCACCCCAACCAAGTGGGCTGAGCACATAAGCCCTCTTCTCCCGGAAGGCCTTCTCAGGAGCCAGGTTGCCCCTCCAGCTTGTTTCTCTTCCTCGGTAGGTATTCCTACATTCGGCCTCCCCAGGCCAGGGGTCAGAGCCACCGCCACCCCCCTCCAGAGTTCCCTCTCAGCCCCAACATCTCCTCAAGCAGCAGGGTCCAGGGAATCAGTCCCAGGCCCTCCCTTCCCCTGTGCCCTCTCAGAGTGGGGCCTTAGGGAAGGGCCTGCAATGAGGGGCCCCAAGTGGAGGAATAAACACACAGCACATGGAAGAGGCTGGAGATACAGAAATGAAACTGACCCCAGGCAGGTCATAAACAAAGCAGGACCTTCTGTAAATAAAGAGTGAAATTCACCATAAACAGAAAGTGGAATGGGCTATAATAGAGGGATGCCTAAACACAGGCTCACTGACCCCTCCCCAGGGAGTGGTGAAGAGAAGAGGACCTGGGAGCACCTGACGCAGGAAGAAAGAGGCCTTGGGAGAGGGACAACATGAGGAAGAAGAGCTTGCTGCTATCCGAAGGGGCCCCACACTAGGTTATGAGTTGATAGGATCTCTAAACAGCAAGCAGACGGAGAGGATACTTAGAGAATGACTCGCCGGCAAGGGCAAGTGTAATCTGCCACCACTTCACCTTCCCTTTATCCTCCCATCTCCCCTCCTTCCAACCCCATGGGGCAGTGCACTGAGACCCAGGAAAGAGCCGAGGGGAAAGATCCAGAAGTTGGGGCCCACTCCACACGTCAAGAGAGAGAAGGTTGCTGAGTGGGGGTAGGTTGTGTGGGACAGAGGGCACACCAGGAACCATGAGATGCCCCAGCAAGAAGAAAGGAAGGAGTACTGGAGCTGGCAGCCTTCCAAATCCAGAAGTAAAGAGTCATGTCCATCCCCCCTCCCTCTTATCTTCTTTGTCTTACTCCGTCCTTCCTCCCTCCTCCGGTCTCTCCCTCCTCCGGTC
>NC_048233.1:43716049-43759890 GCF_002007445.2 Ailuropoda melanoleuca
GGTCTCTCCCTCGTCTGCTTCTCCTTCGCTCTGGTGGCGTCTACACCATCCCAAAGCATCAGGTTCAGAGGCGAAGCTTCGATTCAATCCCAGCATTGCTCTTCTATATTGCCTGAGCAGTCAGACTGACATTGTTGGACATCTGGCCCAGTTAGCACTGGCCTCTGTCTCTGTCTCCCCACCATGTCCACACACGTGCACACGCTTGCAAGTGCAAGGTCTCATTTCCCTGTCACTTCTGTGTGCACGTCCCCACCTCCATGTCCTGCAGCTGTTGAACCCTGGAAGTCAAGAGGGGAAAGAGGAAGTTGCTGCCTCCCCTTGCGAAGGGATCCTGGTAGACCCTGTTCGGTTCCTGATCTCTGAGCATGGGTGTGAGAGGAGGGCGAAACATGGGGCCCATAAACCTTCCCAAGCCTTCCCAGGACCAGGAGAAGGTCCAGATGCTGCCAGACCCTAGAGCCATAACCTGCCCCACCACTGCCCCCGCCACCACCACACAATTACTATTCATAGTGCACAGCTGGGTGATTAATGACATGATTAATAATTACTCAGGCTAATAAAATAATTAATTAATTTGGCAAGCCATTATTTATCTGTTCATCCTCAGCCTGAAACTCTGCAACTAGGAGTTTGGGAATCTCCCCTCCAGGCTCTTTCAGAAATGTGCTCATTAATATGGGCCGGAAGGGGGGGGGTCTTCTCCATCCTGAGACCCTCCCGAGGTAGGAGCTGAGAGGGCCTGAGGGCTGTCTGAGAATGCGGATGAAAGGGCTGCACAGACTGACCTGGCAACCTCGAGCCCTGGAAGGAGCTGACCAGGGAGGTCTGGGGGGTGGGGTGTTACACTTTTTTGCGGGGGGAACAACAGGGAGATCGGGGGGGGGGCGGGTAGCTGAGCACCCAGGTTTGGGGAATTCATGGATGTGTTCTCTCCAGCAAATGATTGATGACACCATTTTCAACAAATGATCTTTATCTCTCCTCTTGTCTCCCAAATTTATGATTGTGCCCCCAAGCCCCAGGCTAGACAAGCAAGGACCCGGTAAGTTCTGCAGTGGGGGTGGACTGACTTGGCGTGGGGTCCAAGAATAAGTGGGGTGTCTCAGGGTCTCCGCAGGGGGGGGGGGAAGCCTCCCCCTACCAGCTGTTTCTGGGCCCTTGAGAAACAGAGCTCTGCATAGAAATTCGATTTAGGTCTCCAGAATCTGGGGGGTCTGGAGCACCGCCCTCCCAGTAGAGAGGGGAGCAAATAACAGGGAGAAAGTAGGGCCAGCTGATCTCCTGGGGTTGGGAAAGGCAGCAGAAGCCCACCCCAGTGGTGAGGAAAGAAGATGACTGGCTGTCTGGTCGGTCCATAAACAGGCAGAGCTTTCCCTGCCGTGTTCCAGGCCCACCGGCAGAACAAGACATGGATCCTTCAGGTCTGGAGGGGCCGAAGCACCAGTCATCCACCAAGCAGACGTGCCAATATGTACACGCACACCTTAAAACCAGCCCTTGCCCCAGCGGAGCTCAAGTACTTGTGTGTGTGTGTGTGTGTGTGTGTGTGTGTGTGTGTGTGTGTGTGTGTTTGGGGTCGGGGAAAGTACTTGTAAATGCCCCGGGATAAGTGCCATAAAAAAGAGGTGTGTATAAAATCCATGGGAGCACAGAAACATTCCGCCTGGGGGTGTCAGAGAAAAAAGTCCCAGAGAGGGGGGACGTTTGAACTGGGCTTTGAGGAATGAGTAGCAATTTGCCAAGAGAAAATGGAAAGTATAAGCAGAGGTACAAAACAGCAGGAAGTGTTTGGAGAACTGTGAGCAGGGAGGCAAGGGGGTAACCCGATGTGCAAAGGACGCAGGTGCGCAGAGCAGGAATCTGGACCCTTTCTTACAGGCAATGGGAAGCTACTAGAGGTTTAAGCAGGAGAGTGACCCGCACTGACTGGTTTTAGAAAAAGAATATGGCAGGTGCAGAGGACAGAAGGTGGGCAGAGGGTCCCATTAGAAGGTTGAGCGTGTCTAGGCTGGGAGATCCGGAAGAACTGACAGGTTGGGATCAGGCGGTAGCCAGGGAGCTGGGAGCAGGCAGGTTGGATTCAAGCCTCCGTAAGTCATGTGAAGGCTGTAAGCATGAGGCTGCTAAGATTTTCCTTGCGACCCACTGCCTTCTTTCCAGCGTGCGTGCAGAGATGGGCAGAAAAACTGGGACTTTAACGAACCCACACTTCCAGGGGGTGGGTTGGAACTGGACCCTCCTCCAGAGAGCTGAGCAATAGAGGGAGTTAGAGGCAGGCCTGGCTGGAGTGTCGGACGTCTGGCTTCCGTCTGGCTCCAGCAGAGGGGCGTGGCCAGGAGGACAGAGATAGGCTGAAACCTGCCCAAGTGGTGGCCACAGGGGAGGGGGCCGCGCGGCGGTGCCCCCGGTGGCCAGCAGAGGGCGCGCGGGAAGCGGGCCGGACAGAGGGAAGGCTGCCGCCGGCGGCTGTGCGGACCTGGGCGCCCTCTGCTGGGAGCCGGGTCTGGCAGCCGGGACTTGGGAGTCCTACAGTGGGGTCCCCTATCCCAGGCTTCTGGGGCCGCGCCCAGAATCCCGCAGGAAACTAGGGTGCCGCCCTGGAGAATCGGATCCTAGGTCTGGGACAGTCAACCCTAGCGGCCACTCGTCTCATTCTTGGGGTCCCTGTCTAGCTAGCATCTCTAACATTTGGCTCTCCGGCTTTTGCTTTGATTGCCTCCGGGACTTAGCACCTCCGAGAGCCTCAGCATGTGTGTGTGAATATGGGTGTACCCATGCCTATGCGCGCCGTGGCTGCGTGGCTTAAACTCCCACAGCTCACAATTTGCACACAACGAAATGGTATCACTCCCATTACCTCACAAAGTCCTCCTTTCAACCACCTGGGAAGTGAAGGAGAGAGTGCAGCCCCATTTCACAGATGGGGAAATGGAGGCTTCAAAGCGAGGTCACACAGTTAGTAAGTGCAAGACCTAAAACCAGGCCTCCACCCCCAGACTACATTTGGTGTCCCTAATATGTGCTAATCAAGGTGTGGTCCCTGTTCACAGATGAAGGGTCACCCAGAGAAATGCATGAGAGGAGTGAGAGGACTCCCGGTCCGGCTGGCGCGAGTAGCGCGAGGCTCCTGAAAGAGCCCTCCCCTAGGGGTACAGAGTGGACATTTCAGGCAGTGCCCTGAGCGCCCCAAAGTGGTGGGCGGGCGGGTGAGGGGCCGCGGGAGCACACGTGCAAATCTTGGAGGAGGTCTGTGCCACCAGCGTGAGACTGGGGCTCATCCAGACACAGTTTGCCCCATCTGGCTGGGGATGGGACCCCAGCAAGCCCCGGGAGGGGCGGGTCGCGAGGCCACCCAGGAGTCTGTCCCGGCGGGCGGGACAGAGTGAGAGCACCTGGTGGGACGCTGGAGCCCCACAGCTGCCTCCGTGGGGGAAGGGAAGTCGCCTTAGCTAGGTTTCTGCTACCTGCTTCTAACCTTTAACTTTCTGTATTTTCTCTCCTGTCCCCACCACCCCTGACAGGGTTTTCAGGTAATTCGCCTCCAGACCCGAGAACGACGTCATCATTCGCTTCCACTACCACAATACCCTCTGACTCCAACCGGGAAGTCCTTCTTGGTGTCTGACCACTATTCCTCCTGCTGCATGTGCAGCTAACCCTAACAAATTCTGTCCTCACGGAAGAAAGTGAGTACTTTAACTTTCCTTCCCTTAGCTAAACAATGCAAACCTCGTGTCCTTTATCCACGCTGACATCCCATCTCCCCATCCTGACAAGGCCTTCCTTTAGGGATCCAGTTCTTTTCTCCCGCCTTTCACTGTCAAGGTAATCCAAGGTTGTTTCTGATTGGCTGCCCCATCCCTTCCAATTTCCCCATCTCAGTACAGGACCTCCCCAGCTGTACCGCTATCCAAGTCCCATGCGCCAGGGCCCATAGATGGCCTCAGTTTCCCTGGTAAGGAGTTGCTCCGCCTCTATGGAGCTCTCCAGTTTTGTGAGGGTCCTGCTCAACCGCATCTAGGTCATGTCGTCCCTCCTCCGGCTACTAAACAGGACACGGCCACATTCGTTCATCTCAAAAACATTTATTGAGCGCCTACTACGTGTCTGGCTTGAGTTCCTCGCTTCGACTCCCAGCCCTCTGGCCGCTCCCTTGGCTTAAAGGAAGCAGCAGGAGATCCAGGATTGCCGATCTCCAGTCCGTGGCGCGGCGTAAGAGAGCTGAAGGTCGTCCGCGACTGGATCGAGCCACCGGGGTAGGGCGGGGTGGTCGGACGCCTGCGGGTCTGGTGCTCGGGGACGCAGAGAGGACACTGCGCCAGGCGCCCCCGCCAGCGCTCGAGCCTGGCGCAGGATTTCCCATTCTTGGCGCAAGGAAGACCCCTTGTGGCTGCTGTGGGGAAAAGCCAACAAGGAAAGGGGGCAAGAGCGGAGGGAGGACAGTCCCTTCCAGGTCTAGCCTGGGGTAGAGACCTGTTCCCCGGAAGGGCTTGGTGGCTAGCTGTGCCCAGCAATTCTTTACCCCATTCCCACACCCTCAAAAGCCAACTGGGATTTCGGGAATAGAGTTTTCTCTCCAAATCACGAAAAGAAAAACAGAAACAGTAGCAAGTGTGACTGCGGTTAGACTTCGGGAAGGAGTTCTCTAGAAGCGGATGGGAAGCAGGAGGTCAGATCGCAAAAAGGGATGAAAGAAGACAGGCTTTCCGACCCTCCCCTCCCCTCCCCTGGCGTTGGGGAGAGGGGACATCTCCGAGGCCGGGGTGGGTGTGGGATTATCAGCCCCCGCCCAGTGGCTGCTTTCCGTTCACAGTGGGAGAAGCACCACCAGCAGGGGGGCTCAGGTGGTGTCGGCGCTGCCAGGGGCCGCTCTCCCCGCACCTTAGGCTGGGTAGGGGGGGGTGCGCAAGGTCACCATGGGGACGGGGACGGGACCCCGTGTTCGTCACAAGCGCCCGACAGGGTCGTGAGATGGGACCTGGGCGGGGAAGATCCCCCCCCCCCATACCCTGTCTGAACTCCTTCGGGAAGCGGAAGAGCGCTTACGACGCGCAGCCCTAACGACTAGGCGCGGGCAGTGTCGATTTGCATATATTTGCATACCCAGCTGTGCACAGCTGCATCCGGCTTTGGGCCATGAATTCGTGGCGGGCGGCTCCGGGCCAGCGGGCCCCACGCGGGGCGGGCGCTCTCTCCGCGCCCCTGCGCTGCTCCGGTCACGGCCCGGTGCGGGCGGGTTCTCACGGCTCCCGGAGCCCCGGCCGGCGCAGCCCTGCCCTCCGCACCTGCCCCGGCTCGCGCCGCCTTCTGGGCATCTGTGTGCCTCGCGCGGCCGCAGGCCACTGGGGCCCAGTTCCTCCGTCTCCCTGGGACTCGACACGGTCATTGTCTCCTGAACGTATTCACCTTTCTCTGATGCCTCGGAACAGGGGCTTCCGGTCGGATTTTCCTGCCAGGACTGGTGTGTAGCCTCCTGGGTGGTAGTCCTGCCTCTGGGGGTCCCCTGCTAACCAACAGGTCTAATCATGGTCAACAGCTTAAAACTGTGGACTCCCTAGGCTTGCAGAGGAAAGCTTAAACTGCTCCCTCTAGCCAAGGAAAACCCCTCACGTTCTGCCGGCACCTTTCTGGCTTTAGCGCTATCACCGGCTTTGCAGCCAGACCCAGGCACACAGCCCCCTGCGCTCGGGTTACACCAAACCGCACGTGCATGAAGCTCCCGTGAGCTCTCTCCATCCACCTGGCGTTTCCTGTGCCTTGTGTCCCTGGACTGCCGCTCCTTTTTGGTCCAAGCACCCCTAAGATCGTGAGAGGTGAGAAACCAGGAGGATGAGTGGCGAGCTGCTGCGGGGCGAGAGCACTGGCCTCAGGAGTCAAGAGATTTAGGGTCAAATCTGGCGCTGCATGGCCTTGGAAAAGCAACTTCCCCTCTCGGGGGCTCTCTCCTCAAGTGGGAATAATGAAAATATTATTGACCACTTAATAGGGACTTCATAATGATTGAACGAATAGTTCATGAAATGCTTACTACGTGTCATTCCAGGTAGATGACTGAGGACCCATCTTGCCCGTTTCCCTGGGGAGGAGGACACCTCCGCTGAATGGTCCTCGCCGAAAAGCCTAAAGGATCCGGGTTTCGAGGGCTCGAATTTCACCAGTATGCATTCTGCAAGACCCTGTGGGACAGCAAGACACTTATCCCACAGGGTGGGGGGGGTCAGACCTGCTTGTGGGCTTACTGCTCTTCCCTCGATGGCTACCAGGGGGCAGCACAAACCCCCAAATCACCTCAGGCTGCCTACCAGCTAGCGGCAGGCGACCCTTCTGGGCCATCTCTGGAAAACTGAGTCCTGATCCCCAGCTCCCTCCCGTTCTTACCGTCCCCTCCCTGGCACTTCTTGGTGTCCTCCCCCGCCCCTCCCCGCATCCCAGTGCTCCTGCTTCTTCCTGAGGCTTTGTGCTCCCTTGGCCAATTTACAGCAGGCTCTCCCCGGCCCCTTAATTGCCCAGCCTGCCCTTGATTGTGAACAGTCTTGCCTTAAGCAGGTATCCCAGCGTGGGGGGAGGGGCACAGGCAAAACCTCTGGGAACAGAATACAGTGGGGAATTCTGGGGAAGACAGACCTGGGTTCCAGGCCTGGCTCTTCCATTAATCAACTGATGTCTGGGCAGATCCCAAAGGGCCGAACTCTTGAGTCGTGAAGTGTAAATGCATTCAGTGCAGGAAAGCTCCAGTTTGCTGGACACTTGTCTTATCAAACACCGGTCCCTCTGACTCTGATGACAAGACCCTTCATTCTTTTTTAAAAATATATATTTATTTTAGAGAGTGAGCAGGGGGAGGAGCAGAGGGAGAGGGACAAGCAGACTCCACTCTGAGCATAGAGCCCAACGCAGGGCTCGATCCCACAAGCCCCAGATCATGACCTGAGCTGAAACCAAGAGTTGAATGCTTAACCAACTGAGCCACTCAGGCGCCCCCAAGACCCTTCATTCTTTTTTTTTTTTTTTAAGATTTTTATTTATTTATTTGACAGAGACAGCCAGCGAAAGAGGGAACACAAGCAGGGGGAGTGGGAGAGGAAGAAGCAGGATCCCAGCAGAGGAGCCCGATGCAGGGCTCAATCCCGGAACGCCAGGATCACGCCCTGAGCCGAAGGCAGACGCCTAATGACTGCGCCCCCAGGCGCCCCCCCAAGACCCTTCATTCTTAATGCTGACTGTATCCCCCCAAAGATGTAGTCTGGACCCAGCTTCACAGCAGAGAGCAGAGTGCCCAACAAGGAGGGAATTCATATAGGGCTCCAGCCTACCCCCATCTATAGAGCTTCGACTGGGCATTTTCTGGGGGAGACAACCAGTGACCCCATTAGCTTACAGGAGGCTATAGGTACGCATATGTGCCAGGGATTATGACATTCCTCGCGGCCGGGCACCACTGGAATGCCCTGCCCTCTCCTCCCACTCCCCCAGACAGGAGGACTTGCTGAAACTGTCCCTGCTAAGACTCTCATCGTCTTTTTTTGGTGGTGGTGGTGTCCAGGTCCCTGGATACAACCAAGGTACCCCTCCCTCATGTAGTGCCTTTCCCCCACTCCCTATCCATAGCTCACCTTTCTTACCTTTGCTTTCTCTTTCCTTTTCCTCTCCCCTTATGCACCCACCCTTTCCACTCCCATTTCCTCTCTCCTTTGTTCCAAGCTTGGTTTCTTCCTTCTTACCCTCCAGAAATCCTATCCTTTCTCCATCTCAAATGCTTTCCCCTGCTCTCCTCAGGGAGCTCTCCATCACCTTCCTCCAATTCCCCCACTCTGTCCTCTGTGCTTCCCCCATGAGGGCCTGAATGATGTATGAGCCACTTTTTTGGGGATCCCAAACTCAGAAACAGACTTCTAGTGTTTCAAAGGATATAATGCACAAACTCCACTGCAGGGACAGCCTCAGTGATAAGGGTATTGAGACCAGGACAGTCCCAGGCCAAAAGCAGGAAGGCAGGAGGAAGGCCTGTGGCGCCGAGGCCAGGAGCTGGTCAGACAGTCTGGCAGTGAAGGTCTTGCCAACTATTGTTGGTGTTCTCAGTGAGTTTCACCTCTGTTGGTGACGACGAAGGCAAATCCAGTCTCCCTTGATCTCATATCATGTCATTCTTTAAATTATGTTCACATCCTTATTCACTGTTCATCCTTCACAAAGTCTGTAATGACCACCCCCCAAGCACTAACTATGTCTTAGACCATGAGCTCCAGAAGGCAGGGATGACATGGAACTCCCATCAGTAAAGCTCTTGGCTTTGAGAACTCTCCGGGATCCTCAGGAGGAAGCAAAGGCAGGCAAGTGGATACAGGTGAGACAAAGAAACAGTTGGTGTGCAGACAGCTCTGGGGGCATGAGCCATATCACAAGCAGTAGCTGAAATTACGACAGTTGGATGAACCACGTCAGGAGTAGGAAACAGTGCAATGAGAACACGAGCTGAGAAGGGAAACCTCGGAACCGCCACCATTTCAGAGGTAGAAGGCCGAGACAGAGCAGCCAGAGAGGTAGGAGGGGGCCTTGCGGACCCGGGGTCCTGCTAGAATCCATAGCTGGTACCTTCATGACCATTTTAAGCAGTGACTATTACAGGGGCACCTGGGTGGTTTAGTCGGTTAATCGGTTAATCATCTGCCTTGGCTTGGCTCAGGTCAAGATCCCAGGGTCCCGGGCTCCCCGCTGGGGGCGGGGGGAAGAGTCTGCTTCTTCCTTTCCTTCTGCCCCTCCCCTCCTGCTCCTGCCTGCACACTTTTTGCGCGCTAGCTCTCAAATAAACAAATAAAATCTTAAAAAAAATAAAAATAGTGATTATTACGAATATATAGTGCTATGGAACTATTTTATGATAAGTGAAAAAAATACAAAACAGTATACACACTACATAAAAACAAGAATTTGTCTCATATGGACAAAATCCGGTCAGGCACACAAACATAAAAATATATTAATTGTATCAACATGATAGAATTACACTTTTTCCAATATTTCCCTGTATCAGTTTTATTATTATAAAAAACAAAATATTTTGTGAAAAATGAAATTATTACTCAGTATTTGATGTCAGTCCCCCACCCCCCTGACCGCGAAACTGATACCCAGAGGGGGAAATTAATTTACCCAATATCACACAGCCTGTGAATGATGAAGCTTGACTTGAACTTTCACCTAACGATTTTTCCCAGTACCAGGGCTGTTCTGGGCCGGTGCTCTGGCTAATTCCAGAGTGAGGTCATTTGTGAACTTCCATTGCTTCCTAACCTCTCTCGATCCACACTTCATCCTGCCATTCTTTGTGCCTTTGGCCTTCCAACATGCTCACTGGCCTTCCAATAGCATGCTGCCCCTGAGGCCCTCTCTGGCCTCCCTGCCTTTCCACCTGAACAGACACACTGCCTGCAATTTTCTGCTTCTGATCTGTATGGCTGTCCTGGTGCAGAGCTAAGAACAGCTTTTGTTTGCCTCTATGAATGACCTCTTCCCCTTGGCCCGGAAAAGCCCACAAAGCACCTTCCAAAGCACCTTTCAATCATAGTCATAAATGATCTGAGGATTTTCTGCTACCTTGAATTACCTAGACCACTGCCTCCCCTCCATTAGACTCAACTTGGACTCAATGGGGTCTAATAGATTCATATGAGCACGAATGCATAGTGAGTTATTTCTGAATTCTCATAGAGACACAGACCTGCCGTTTCCCTGGGAGGAAGGGGGCTGTTTGCCCCCTCTCTTCTTAGGCTACAGCAACAGCTAATCAGTTAGGAATCTCTAATGCGCATAAGGGCATCCCCTCTGCAGCCACGGAGACACCTGTCCGGCCAGCCCTCAATCTCCCCTCTCCCCTACATATTCGCCCCGTCAGCTCCCTGACACCACCTGAAGCAGGACTGGGGATCGAGGGAAGAGAACATGAGGATTCCAGGCCCTCCACCCCCCACGCCAGGGCAGAAACTGAAGCCATTCAGGATGCTGCGGAGGGCCCCCTGAAGTAATCAAAAATATATTTTAGATTTTCAGGGCACGCATCCAGTTCAGAGCAAAGACTATTCTAACTCAGAACACGTGAGGGTAAACGCTAAGTTGACTCATTGCCCAGAGCTCTTCAGAAGTGACGTGCCAGCTGGCTGTGTCCGGGTGAAGACGACATCGTGTCTGCAGCAGAGGCTGCGGTCTCGGCCTTGCAGGCCCCCGTGAGCGGCCACAGCCCTTGCATCTGGGCTTGCGCGCACGCACATCCCCTGCACAGCATCTGATTTTTCCAAGCCTCTCATCTCCCATCCTTCCTCATTTCATTCCATTCTCCCAGGTCCTCACAGGGGCAACCTTGTACCCCCTTCTCTCTCTCTTCCACGTCCTCTATCCAAGCAGTGGCGTCCCTAGCCACACCTGACCCAGCTCCTTAATCCAAACCGGAAACCCTCTTCTCTGCTTTGAGTGAAAAAAAGCCAGGTGGGGATAATACACCCAACCACTGTTCCTCACCTCCCTCTAAGAGCTGGGCCTGCCTTTTAGGGGTGGAGGAGGGAAGCAGGGAAATGGTTTCTACCTGCCCCATGATCCCTTAGGTTGATGAATGGGGCAACAAGACAGCCCCTCCACACACCACCCCCTCCCCCCGCAGAAGGAAGTTTTTATTCCTATGCTAAAAGGGAGCAACAAATTCAGACAGAAATAAGGATGCAATTGGTTTAGCTGAACAGCAAAACCTCAGACTCCAATCACCTCGAGGAGGGTTACGAAATTATGGTTAAGAATCCCTGTTTAGACATCATTGCTGAGAGAATCAGCAGGGCTGAAGGTGGAGAGATGCTCCGATTCCCCAAGAGGAGAAAGGGGAGGAGGAAAAAAAAAAATCTGTACTTTCCTTTCCCTCTCAATTCCTTCCCGTGAGCCCTCTTATTAGCTGTCTATTACTATAAACATGGACATAAAAGCAAGGGGAAAGGAAATGAGAAAGGACATGAACAGGGAAGAGGCAGGAAGGGCAGAGAAAAGATGGAAAGAGGGAGCATCCTTTGTATCCTGGTCTCAAAGCCAGAGAGATTTTCCCCATCCTTGGCAGCACTCACTAGGAGCAGGTAGGCCAGCCTTGCCCCCTGCTGGGAGCATCCTGGTGGTGCTTCCCCCCCTCCCCCACCTCCCAGCTCCTTGTGCAGATAAGACTGGAAAGGGGAGGCAGGAACTAGAGGAGGGAGGTACTAGAGGAGGGGGGGGTGCATGACAGGACAAAGGGGCAGAGTCAGGCCCAGGTCTCTGGGAGTTGAAACATAAGGCAGCAGAGGGTTCCAGTGGGGGCAGGGGAATTGGGGAACAGGCAGCATGGAGGTGCTGCGTGGTGTTGGAAATGGCAGGAAGGTAGGGTTCACCCTGTGCATTGCATACGCAGCACAGGCAAGGGCTTCAGTACACCTGCCCTCCTCCGCGACGCTGCAGATCTCACCTGCTCCCACCCCCACCCTTGCTGCAGACACAGAAGCAGAATTTCCTCGCTGCAGCCTGCAGCAGCTGGGGCCCCGAGCCTCAGCTCACCGCCAGCTTCTTTCCCAGAAGACAGCAGCAGCAGGAAGGGGGAAGAAAGGAAGGGGTGCAATGATAACCCCCAACCTTTTCATCTCATCAGCCCCCAGATTTATCAGCCAGCGCAACTCTCAGCCTCTCTTCCTCTCTCCCTGGCTCATAACCAAATGATCACACAAGGCTTTGCTGAGAAAAGGCATGAGGCATCGCCTCTCCCCATCTGGGAGGGAGCATTACATTATACACAGGAAGAGATGCACCTGTTTCCAGCGGTGGCATGGGGTAGAAAGAGCTCGTAAAGAGTCCCAGATTGTTGCAAGAAAGATAATAATTTGATGGGGTTGAAATTAAATGTCCAAATTGAGGCTGCTTATGAAATTTAAAGGGGGTGGAGAGAACATGGGGTGGAGAGACCAGAAATGAGAAGAAAAAAGACAAAGAAAGAGAAAAACACACACGATATAGTAGACAAAGGGGAGAAACCATAAAAAATACAGACACACAAATAAAGACAGAAGCTGGGAGAGGAGGGAGCCGGCACCTGGAAAGCAAGATGTTACAGCTGCAGAGGGGGTGGGGGAAGCAGGAGAGCAGAGGCAGGCGAGGAGGAAACAAAGGCGGAGGAGCCACAGAGCCCAGGGCCAGACCCTTCCCTTCACGTGCCTTCAGGCCGTCCCTGACTTCAAGCAGGAGGGTTTTGAGTGAAAGCGTTGGTGAGGTTTCTCAGTCTTTGCCTCCCCCATCCCTGCTGGAGTAACAAGAGCCCCCAGGGCCTGTGTGGCATGCTCTTAATACCAGCCGACCCCAGCTTTTACCCTGCTTGCTCCCACGTTACTCCACAGGTCACCCTCAAGCTGGCGGGCCAGGAGCAGCGTGGCGTGGCCACAGGCTCTAACGGGCTCCCCTCTGCACAAGCTCATAGGCAGCAGCCCTCGACACGAGGGCTCCCACTTCCTTCCAAAGGCCGAGGCTGCCTGGGGGGCCGCTTCCTCTAACAGAGCACGTGCACCCGGCAACCCACCTAAGCACAGACCCCCGCACTCGGTCCTCCATTTTCCCCAGGCTGTCAGCTGCATCGATCTCAGTAGCTCTGCAGCCCTTTAGTGGAGACAAAGAAGAGGCAAAACAGCCCAGCTCCGGACTCGTCCGGCACACGGAGAGGCAACATTCCTGGGAGAGGAGTTACGAGCGATGATGAGCTCATCTGAAGGAGTGCCACGCAGGCGTACCCCTGACTGGAGGGAAACAAAAACCAAGACACAGTTGTTTAAGAGTGGGAGTGCCGGTGTCAAAACCCCAGAGCTGCGCCTTGCACAGGCCCTAGGCAGAGACAAAGTGGCGTGAGGGTGAGAGAACCAGGAAAGGGAAGGCGAGGGGGCAAGCAGTCCCAGGCTTCAGAGGTGGGAAATAAATAATGTCCAGAAGGGGCTGGCTCTGAAGTGGACCAAATGGCTCTCCTGTCCCATGTTTATGGGGTCATGGACCATTAAACCAGCCAACCTACAGATGTCTTCATAAGACTTTACGAGATTAGACTGGGGAGACCCTATAACTCAGCAGCAAGAAGAGAGAACAAGAGGGGAGAACTGCAGATAAGAGATGTGGGAAAGAGGGCTCAGCCTTCAGAGGTGTTCTATCTCAGTGGGAGGTCTTGGTTCTGGGACCCCTCTGCCTTCCTCACTGCTCTTCTGTGAGAGTTTCTGCCTGTGTCCATCCATTAGACTTGAAACTGCACCAGGCTTTTAATAAACTATTTACGTATTTTCCTCTTACTCCAGCTTCCGATTCCTGCCCCCCCACACCACACACAGACACACCATGTTCCTGACCCACAATCCACAGGTCGTCCGAGAAACAGTTTCTTCGGTATTTGCAAGCTCACATATACTGGGATTTTCAAGTCGGATGTAGATGGTCAGTGCGGTTTTCCACAAATTCTAATAGCCAGGAGCTGCTTCTTCTGGGGCCCCTGGGTTGCTGACAGCTAATACTTATTCTCCGAGGCACTGGCAGCGGAGATGAGTGCAGAGACCAGGAAGGCACAGTCTGAACTGGTTAAGGGAATAGAGTAAGAACGGGATACACAGTCTCTTAGTCCCTCAGGCTTGCGCCACCCCGTGGCAAGTCAGAGACCAGCAACTGTTAGAAGAAAGCCCTTGTTCTGGAAGTCTCACGGCTCTTTCAGAAAGGCACGTGTGACAACTGGCTGACATTCCAGGGACCAAATTAAGGAAGGGTGTCAGACCCAGATCTTGAAACCACCACTCAGGTATTTGAAAAGCAACCATTTATTAGAACCAATACAAGAGTATGAAAAGAGGGAAAAGAGGAGGGTGGAAGAGGGGGAGAGAATGAGGTCTGCATCAATGTCAGTTGTGGAAACACATAAATTGCCTACTTTTAAACATTTACATTTAAAAGGCGAACATATATATATATCACTTATCCTAAAAAAATAAAAAAATGAAAAGCCGACATGTTTGGCTGAACTAAAACCAAGAAACACAACCAAAACTCCCCCACAAACCAAAAAGGTCCACAGAGAATTCAATTTCCCATTTTCCCACTTAGAAATCTGGCTACCAAGCGAGATGTGTTTTGCTACTCAGGATGGGACAGAGTGTGCAAAGAAGCCCAGCCTCTCAAGTCTCTCACATCCCATCCTGTGGGAAAGGGCGGCAAGGCTGCTGGGCCATGGGTAAATCAACTCCTGGCTATTTGGCAGGAGGTCAGACTGTGCTCTCTCCATCCTCCAGAACTCCACAGAACCACCTGGCGCCGCCAGAGCTGGGGGAACAGAGCAAGTCCACAAAGCACGGAGAACCGGAATGTGACGGCAGCAAGGGGCCAGGACCTTGTGCTTTTCCATGGGTTACACGTCTAGGGCCAAGGAGAGGGAGAGGACAAAGAGCCCTGTTGGGAAGAGGAGCTGGCTGAGCCCACATCTGGGCAAATAGAAATAGTGTCCAAGCTTTTCCCAAACCGGAGGGAAAACAGGTCAAAGTCAGGTTCAGACTGGACACTGAAAACAGATGACGAATGAGTACAGTTAAGTTGGATGAAGCTTGAAGAGTGTGAAACGTATCTCTAGAAAAAAAATTTTCCCAAAGTGGCTCTTTTTTGGTAGGGGATGGAGAAAGTGGTTATGTTTATTGAACCAGCTGGTTCCTATGGGGAGGCAAGGGGTGCAGTGACTCAGTTCGGGGAGGGGGACGAGATAAAAGCAACGATATAAATTAAGCCCACTGTGTTCACTTTGCTCCTGAGACAGCTGAAGTCTGTTCCAATCCCATGGGGAATGGGACCTTAATTCTCAACCTGCAGAGAGAAACAAGCAGTACATCCCTGCCTCATAGTTCCCTAATCCAATGCTCTTGGGTCTGAAACAGCCTCCCTTTGTGGATGCAAGACATAGAAAATACTAAGTGCCTTCCCCCATAACATCCTATGTCTGTACTATTAAGACTCCAACATTCACAAAAACACTGTCAACATCTGAACTAGCAGCTTTGATGAGGGGTGGGGGGCAGAGAACTTGCCGAGGTCACTAGTAGTTCCAACCTTGGGACAGCTCAGTGAGGACTAAAGCCCATGTCAGGCCTAGACTCTAGACTTCGGCTCAAGGCATCCTCCATCGAGGACCCTGAAGTATTCTACCAACTTTGATTTACAATGCCTCACAACACCCCTGTGAGGTAGGTCAGTATCATTAACCCCATTTGACAGATGGGGAACTGAGGCATTGAAAGGAGTGACTTGCCCAACGTCAGCCATTATGAACCAGTTGAGGAGGTTGGCACACATAGTCAGCATCCACTCAATTCTTGTTTCACTCCCTAGGGCACCTTACTTCTTAGAGTACATGTGCGAGCAAAAGGAAGTCAGCAGGCACACTTCACTCTGCAAACTACATGAACTCAACCAACCCACAAGTATTAACAGAGGGCCTATTATTTATCCAGCGTTAACGTGAGGAACCTTGGAGACAAAGACTGCTTCTGAAAGTCATGTGTTAATGGATGTTTTGTAAATTACATTTCAAAGCATTAAGGGCATGAATTCTTTTGTAAAGAAATACTTGTAAGAGGTGAGGGACTAAGTCACACTGATTTCCCAAAGTTCTATACTGAGTCACCCCTATTCCTAAATCCTAAATCCAAGAACAAGACCTCATTCGAGCAAGAACCTTGTCCCCAGTGGTGGTCTTGGTAGTGCTGGGCTGCAAGGTCACGGGAGGAGGCGCAAGGCTACTAGCAACAGCAGTGGCCACAGCGGCACTCTCTCCAGGTTAAAGCAGGTGGGATGGGCCCCCGATGCCCTCCTGCTGCCGCTTGCGGCTCCCCTCAGTGCCCACAAGGCAGCATCTTTCCAAGCTTTCTGCACCAGCCCAACTGCAGGAGTTGGCAGGATCCTCATGAATGGCTCTCGAGATTAAGGATATTAATGGTGACCCTAGTTTTCCATTCAGAGACAGGGGATGAAGTGTGCTCTAGAACTAGTTGTAAGACTCTCGTAATATTCTTTACCATCCCGACAGGGGCATAACTCTTGGATGAAAGCAAGCTTAAAGGAAAAACACACCCCCCACCCCCGAACTTACAACTGGATTCTGGTAGTAATCATTATGAGTCTTATCCTAAAACTAGGGGGGAAAAAACTAAATCCACAGTCAGCCCCAGCTTAGAATCAAATCCTAAAGCTACTGGAAACCGCAAAACACTGACTTGAGCTTTAAAAGCGCTGTGACACGATTAAACTCTATCTTCTGGGGTCTCCTTGAAGAATCTCCAGGCAGGAAGTCCCCCTTTTCCTCTGTACCCCTTGCAACAGCCAGAGCAGCAGGACTCTACATACATAAGAAGCTCAAAGAATGATTTGCCAACACACACAGTATAATGTCCACCAGGGATACTCTCATTCCAGGAAGGACCAACCATCCCAAGACCTAAACATTAACCTTCTTTCACTGATTGCTGATCACACTGGACAAGTCCAGATGGTGATAATGTTCAAAAAATATTAAGATGACAATGACAGTTCAGGTTCAGTCTGTTTTGAATTCCTCAAAAAGTATGATGAACTGGCCACTGGCACCTAGACCAACTGTGAGGGTCACACCTGCCAATGCCAGGGGACATCTCTCTCTCTCTCTCTCTCTCTCTCTCACACACACACACACACACACACACACACACACACACAGAATGGCAAGATAAAAAGTTCATTGCATTCAATTTAGCCTAATTTCTTGATAATAGTTTCTTATTAGATTTTCCGATTAATACTGATGGCTCTTACCTAGGCTGTGATAATTAGGTTTTGATCTATTGTGACATTAATGACCACAATCAGTTGACTTTGAAATTGTCTTAATTAATGGCTCTTCCCGCCTCAGCTGCCTCCAGTGCAGGTTCTGTCCCCTCCCCCATCACTTGGTTTTAACTCTTTCTTACTAATCCCAGAGACAAACAGCACTGAAGGATCACTTTCTTCCCATAGCCAAGATTTTAAACTATTTTAACACACTTCTCTGACAGAAGAACAATGTGAGATGACGAGATGAGGATCAGGATGGAGAGGAAGAGAACGCGCTGTCAAGGTGTAGAAAAAACTCCATGTCAGACAACAACCAAAGCCAAGCACGATGTCAGAGCGGCAATGACAAGCTGAAGCAACTCTAAAAGGACAAGAGATGAGGTAGTTTAACGTTCAAGGAATCCAGCGCGAGCACAAAGAAATCAGAACTCTTTGTATGAAGCTATCCAAAGAACCTTCACATTTTAATTTTCCAGAACTGTTACTCTTTATTCCTGGGAATTCTGACTTCCAAAGTTAGTCAACTCTCAATTATCCAGACAGAACACTTTTTCTTGTGGCTACACAGTTCAGAACCAAGAAACTTCTTAAAGTCAGGCTGTTTCTTAGCAGGGCTAGGCCTCACTCTAGACTTCCCTAGATTTGATTAAAATCTGAAATGCCAGGGTATAAGCACTTCCGGGAGAGGTTTTCATGTAACCGACATACGTCTGCTTAGAAATCACCACCCCGTCGTGTTAATAAAACTACACTGCACACAGATGTGCACGTGTTATGAGATGTGCCCCCCAAGCCTTCTTTTTAGCAAATCCCTTGTCATTGACAAGTATGTCCTTGTTTTAGGCTTAAAGCCAACCTCATGTTAATTCTTCCAAAAGGGATGAGAAACTGAAAAAAGGGTGAGCAACTCTGATAAAATGTCCATGAGGAATAAATGTTACAGAACCCACAATAATGTAACACCACAGAACTGTAACTGCAACATAGATAATACTTTCCGCAGGCAAGGATTAACTAGACCATTAAATACTTTGGCAAAAAGCCCGCAACAGCTCAAAATGAGGGGTTCTCAATCCCCACTCACCTGTTATTTTCTCTCTCAGCAACAGCACGGCTAACCAGCCTTCAGTTATCCTTATTTTCTGGAATAAAACAAGCCTTTGTTGTAGTCCATCCATGGCCAGTTAGCTCAGTTCATCCAAGCTCCAGTCTATCGCCCTGTGAACCATCACCCTCCTACTGTCCCCAAATCAGAAACGTGTACCCATTTGTAGCATTTATTATACTGAACTATTAACAGTCAGTTCATCCCACATCAGTATGAAAGTTCTTTGAGGTCAGGGACTGTATCTTCTTGAACTTTGTACCCCCAAGGCCAGTGAAATGCTTGTGGAATAAAATGAATGTTGATGCACGCTAAGGTGGCAGGATACAGACAGCTCAACACAAATCCACCACTATTAATTGGGTGGGGACACAATTCTGAGCATTTCATATACTACTGGGTGCAAGGCTGGTAACATCTGTTTTCGAAAATATAACTTTTATGATTAGCCATAAAGCCAGCAAGAAACTAGAATACACTGGATCCAAACCATTCCTCTTTCCACCTTGCCACAGGTTTGCTTGCTTGGCGGTCTGATTACAAAGGTACAGACCTCCAACACTACAAATTTCAATCTAAAAACCTAAACCAAAAGGATGGAATCATGGATGCAAAACGAGCTTTTCCTTTGACCTCATTTGTGAGAAACAATCTCTACATTTCAAATCTAATGATCTAACCCTGCCTGGGGTTCTCATGTCATCGGAAAGCAGTACTTAGGCCCTCGAATTCAAAATTCAAAAAATTCAAAAGGGGAAAGACAGTTGCTCCCCAGCCCAGACGCAAGACAGATCCCTCTGACCCCTCACTGTAACTCAGGTGAGCTGGACTAAAGACAGATCCAACAAAATCGCAAGATGAAAATCCCAAGTACCTTCTAAAAAGCCTTAGGATCTGACCTGAACAGAAGGAAAATGGAGTGCAGGGTAGCTACAGAACAGGAATGAAGAGAGTTAAGAATAACCTAACTGCCCAAGCTATGGAGATAGGACTAACCTTTCATCACCAACAAAGAGCAACACGGATATGGCTGCGGGACGGACAGCCAAGGACCACCTAGATTTGTATTAAGGACCACCACAGACTCAAATGCTTCCTTGGGCAGACAAAAACTGGACTGCGGGAGGAAAAATGATATGGCTCTCTCCAGGTTAAAAATGGGTGCTTCCATCAGGGCTGATGTTCCTAACAGCTAATCCTACCATGAGGGCACTGGCCCAGTGCAGGGCTCAGAAAAGCAGCTATACTGACCTTGGTCAACTCTGCTGGGCAAGGCTCTGCTAGCTTCTATGGAAAGGGAGATCCTTGAATGTTGATTACTAGAAGAAATTCAGCAATAGAAAGATGTTTTGAAAGAAGACTTAGTAAATACAGGAAAAAAAATGCTTTGCTCACCTGAGACCTAGATGTTTAGGAGTGCTTAGGCCATGGCTACTAACTCTTCTGAGGAGAAAGCCCCATGAAGACAGGTTTCCATTTGAGATTGCAATTCTGCAAGGGCCAGGATAGCTGCTCAGAACTAACAAATGCCAAAGACACAGGCAGGCATCTGGTTTTCTTTCTGCTGAGGGGTGAAGTTGGAACTGGCCTCTCTGGCCTCTGGCTCCCTGCATTCCTACAGAAGCAGCTATAGGTAGGCAGGGAAAAAACAACTGTTCTGGCAGCATTCAGTACAAGACCATGATTCAATACACTGTGAACAGGAAAGATGGAGTGAAGAGTAAGGTATTAAAGAGCTGATGAGTAGTAGATGGTACTTCCTTTGCTAAAAGAAAATCAGATTTTGACGAATGTCTTAAATAACACCTATAACCACAGCAAACACGTGCCCCAGCTTTCTCAGGACCAATCTCAGCACCAACTAATTCTGTTGTGTTCTTTGTCCACATATTAATTCTGGTCTGGAAAACAGTCACTGTAGTTTACATGCCCACTGTTCCTGAGACACACACACTGGCTCCATGGATAAGCTGTCATTTTCTCCACCTGCAAATCAACAGGCCCAGATCACCTCCTCAGGGGCTCTGGCCTACTTTTGCCTTATTCTTGTCTACCCTAATTACATCCTTGGCTACTTGTATGACAAATCTGTTTCCTGCCCATCCTTTCTTTCTTTCAGATGCCCATCAGATTAAGTACTAACCAACTGTCAATTGTCTAGCACTTGACCTAGGCCTTGAATCCTTTCAGAGTAAAGAAAGATGGAGATTAAAAACTCCTACCCACTTGAGGTATGGGTTAGGAGTTCTCACCCAATCACATTACCATTCAGAAGGATTTTCCTGGATGACTTAAACCAAAAGCTTCACTGTTCCAGTCTGTCATGTCACTGCAGCAACAGCTGTCTCCTCAACTGTGCAGTATAATTTTTGACATAATTTATACAAGCACACAGAATTCAATCAGCAGCTGAGCAGGAAAGCAATGGTAACAAGTGCTATGAATGGGTATATGATTTGCATATTATTCAGCTCATCTGTGGACTGGAGCAATCTATCCATTCCCCTGATTACTCCGAATAATCTAGAAATGGCTGACTGTTCCTGGCCAGAAAGCTATGTGTTTTAAAAATCAAAAGCAACAACAAAAACAACCCCAATGGCTGGTGAACTTTAGAGTTAAGGCTATTTCAAGCATTTATTAACTCCTCAGCTTTGGACTGGGACGCAGATGCTCGTAACCCTGCTATGTCCTTACTTTCAGTCTTGATTCTCCAGCCACCCACCTCCAGCTAAAAGAAAATGGCTGAAGAGAAGTAGGGCATTTCTTGGGGGGACAAGGATGGAAGGACAAGATCAGGTATAATGGCAAAGCAGGAAGAAGCCAAAAGAGAAATATTCTGAGTAGGGACAGAAGGTTGTGTCAACATGCTAATGCCAGGGCCTGTCACTCCGAGGTGAGAGTCTTCCACAGAAACGTATTTTTTAAAATAAAACACAATGAAGAGTTTGAGGGTGGAAAAAGGGAAGAGTAGTAATACTTTGGGGACTCTTGGTAGCAAATCCAGGAGTCAACAAAGCAGGAAATTGATGACTATAAATGCTATGAATATTTAAAATTGATACTGTGGCTGATGGCTCCCCTCCAAGAAGTCCCCACTGAATATAATGGCATGGAGGGGAAACTTGGGTCCACTGAGAAGTGAGGGTCAGGTCTGAAGCCTCTTTGGTACCAGGAATGCTTTGGGAGGCCACAAAAGCTGGCAGGGCTGGAGGGTGCCTAGCACCTTGGCACAAGCGAGCACCAGGCAGTCACTCACACCTACATAAATCTATAGTCCAAATGTGAGGGATGGAAGGAAAAAATACATATATACCATAGGTGACCATAAAGACAACTGTATCCTACCCCATCATCCTCATGTACGAATAGCTAAAAATCTCCACAGTTCATAATCTTGTCATGTTATGACAGACGACACCACCCTGCAGAAGGAGAAGCAGGGGCTGCTAAGAAACAAAGCCAAAAGTCCTGGGGCTAAGAGTGCCTTGACAAATCTGAGTGTAACATTTCAAGTCCTCCAAGGAATGGAGCTATTCTGGGAGGATGAGTGGGGATGAACAACAGAGGGTGGCCCAGAAGACCACACCAGGAACCCTGTATTCTACTGGGTAGAGCTGAATGAGGTTGGGAAAGCCCCAACAGGTAGGCAGTTGCTATTGGCTTTTTAAAAAGATGGGAACATCTTTTCCATCCCAACATCTCAAAACAAAAACTAGCTGGTCATCAACATGTTCTAAGAACCAAAGCAAGAAACCAAAATTCATCATCATTATAACAAAATTCCCCAATCTAAAAAGCAACAAACCCCAAAAAGACCAAGACTCTAAGGTGATTAAAAAGTTAAAACTCATCTTGAGGTCACAGGGGAGCAGAAGGAAGAGATCAGGGCAAAGGAAAAAACTGTGGGAATTACACACAGTATGTAAATGCCTGGTCTTCACAGAGAGACACTTATCATGAATGAGACCATCAGTTATGTTACAAGAGAACCAACACCAACATTTCTCCTGTGGAGCACAGTGATAAGCACATTTTTTATGGATGTGTTTAGGATAGAAGGGGTGGGCAGAAGGGAGAGGAGGCAGGGAGGTGAATGTATTATATACAAAGAGAAATGACAGAGACCACCCCCTCCTTTAGCTCTTTGCTGTTTCTTTCTCTTTGTTTTCCGCATCCTCGGGATATGCGTGCCACGTCAGTCTCTCTTCGTAAAACGCTATCACAATCTGTGGACATTTTACATTAGCTTCTTTTGCAAGAACCAGGTCTGCTTCATCTGTGTCTTTCCTGGAGAGAGAGAATAAGAGACTTAGAAGGAGAGGAGTGAGAGTGAGAGAGAATCTATCTAAGCCAAGGCTTATATTGTTATATGGATTTAACCAACTTGATGTCCCCTCCATCTTGATTTCAAGGTGAGAGGGACCCTAACAGCTCAATATTTTCAAGAAGAAATTCAAGTAAACTACCAGTGAGTGTCATTTAACCACTACATCACACAGATGCAGACGTCTTCAGCTAGAATTTAGATGGAGAACATAGCAGCCTTAATCAAAAGGCTGAAAATGAAGTTATATAAATTGTGCTCCTATAATTTAGATATACTGTATGTATTGAGTGAACACAATCAAACCTATATTCAGTTCTATTGATTATGCACAGAATGATCAATCCAGTTTCTGGATCATCTGAGTGAAAGGGTCTTAACCCTCCTCATCTTGTGTCCTTTTAAACACTCATTATCCTTTTGGTGAGAACTATGGATTGCAATAATAAGAAAAGAGAAACTTAAGCCCACAGCACACAGCAGTATTCATATAAGGGAGAATAAGAGAGAATGTAAAATCTAGTCACTAAAATGAAATGTAGGAATTAGCTGCAAATTTCAAATATCCTAGTTACAAAGGCTCTACTACCACGTATAACCAAAAATCTAGCAAGTCTTAACCAGTATTCCAATCGAGAAAAAAAATATTTTAAATTAAAATTCCGCTGAAATGTAAGCAAAGACAACTCCCTCCTTTTCTAGAAAACTGAGATATTTAATTCATAGAAGTAAGTATTATGGGTGAGGACCGGAGGGGCAAAAAGCTAGTTAATATGTGAATGTAAATCATAAGTAATACATATGGCTGAGTGGGAAAAGCAGTCAATACAGATCCTTACTTCTGACAGAGTATAATGATTCTTCAAATCTAGACTTCTGGATAATTTACCAGCAAAATTTCGATCAGATAAAATATTAAACCTTTTGATTCTACAACTCTAAGGTAAATCAGCTTCCTCAGTGACAATGCAGCATGAAGCATCTATTTAGAGACAAACTTAAATCACAAGCCCAGAACACTTGGAAACAGAGAGGTAGTGAGGGCCACACTGTAAATCACCCTGTCTTTAAAGAAGCCAAATTGAGGGGAAACAACTACACTTTCCTCTAAGAGACACCCCCTCCACCGGATGAAATAGCTTACACTTTGGCTAGTATTAGTCTTAATGCTTTTTGTTGAGATTATTTTTCTCTTTTAGACATTACTCAGTTGTTTGATCCTCAGTGACGGCAGAAAGCCTCACTCAACTCCTATCTCATGGCCACAGGCTCATGGACTGACGGTAAGTGATTCAGAACTGTGTAAATACACGGCTAGGTCAGGTCTACACGCTCCCTACCTCAAAGTTACCTTAGGTATTGGGGCTAAAGTAATTTGGCTTAATACCAAAGCTTGAGAATGTCTTAAATCCACTCCCAACCATAATTTCCATTAATACTAACAGGTGATATCAACCAAAGATCCATGACAATCCAAAGTCTTAGTTGGGCAATACTCCATCTTCCCTCCTTATCTTCCATACAAATTCAAGCCACTGGCAAAGAAACACAACTGTACAGTGAGGCCCAATCTCTCTTACCATTTCATTAGGAACATTAAATCACCACAGGAATCTGTCGCCCCAATGATCTTTTCTGGTTCCAGTCCTCTCTCAAAGCCCCGAGCAATATCATTGCTCTGCTATAAACAGAAGATAAAGAAAGGTTACGGCATAGAGAAGAGTTAAAAAAACAAAACAAAACAAAACAAAAAACCCGTTTCTTAGCTCAACAAAACACCACCTAAGTTCATTTTTGTCACCAAGTTGAAGAATTCTTAGAACTTAAGAAATACAATATTGGGCCAGCCAGTGACAGTGAGGCCAAGAAATATCTCTGTAAAAAGATGCAGTTGTTCTTCCAGTATTCCTTCAAGGATTAGGAGTGGCCCCTAAAACTCTTTCAAATCCCTTAAGATATTCTGGAAGCATCATCTAAGAACTCATCTAACCCTCTAATCTAATCTTCTAGGTATTATGAATTGACTACCCCTAAACTGTTGCTTCTGAAACGATAAACAAGTCCATGCTTACCTGAACTAAACCCTTCTTCATTTTATAAACTTCAACTATACCACCTCTCAATCTTAATTTTTTTTAGACATTTAATTTACCTTAACACTGACCAATATTTTTAATACTTCTTTTCACACAGTTGTCTATACTGATGAAAGAACAGAGGTAAGAATGATTCAAGGCAGTACCATAAAGCAGCAAATTTCTCTCAGAGCTCACATACTGCAATACCCACACACTTGGGAGAAGAGGCCCTGGTCTGTGCCTATCCCCTCCTGATGTGGATGAGTTGTCAGCATTAGAGAACAGAACTGGACAGTGACTTAAAACAAACTGGTAATTTTTTTGGAGATTATTCAAACTTGGTCAAAATGCAATCATGCCATTGAGACGAGGAGCACAGAGTCTGATTCAGGTGTGATGGCACTGGTGAGAGCAAAACGGTGACATTTTAGACAAACCAGGTTATTTTAAAAACCTTATTATGGAACATAATGCAAACTTATCTACTGGCAACATAAAAAAGATTCAGTAAGACTGCCCAAATGAACTAAATCTCTGATGTCTGATTTTCTAATAAAATCTCTTTGATCCGACATTCACCCTGCTTTTTTCTGAGAGATACAAAGTATTCAGGATCCAGGTGGTCCCCAAAGATACCAGAACCCACACTGGGAAGGAAATTCCATGCACGGATCAGAGGAGATACTGACTCAAAAACACAGCCTCTTTTGGGGGCGCTTAAGGGGAGGAGGTTCCCAGATGTGCACACAGCTGCTCACAGCTGGAATGCTGGCGCATGAATGGAGTCATAAATCATAGCTGGTGGCTGAAAACAGTTTGCTACATACAGAGGGAAGGGAAGAAAAATGTTCAAGCTGCTGAAAAGGAGCCGAGGCGAGGAAAACGCTAAAATCATCACACAGGCAGTAATCTTAAATCAGGCATAATGCCGACTAACAAATTTCTTCTGCAGTGGTCTAAAGAAAGAAACGCAATCCCCTCCTGTACCTTTAAAACATACAATCACCTATCTTCCCAGCTACCTACCTGACAGCCGCCAGCACTGCTGAGAATGCTGTGAGGGACCCCAGATGAACATTACAAGGGACGTCTGAGGGTTGTTTTCAAGGTCAGTGCCATCAGAACCTGGCCTAGGAACGAAACTCTCTATGTTGGCCAGTAGGTCTAAGCCAGACTGCTCCTTTTTGAAAGGACAGAAACCTCAGGTGGAGGAAATACACACTGTATGTCAGAAATGGCTAGTCACAAGTCTTTTGCTGTGCTGTTTTTTGATCTCTTTACTTAGTTAGAAAATGAATCAAATGACAAAAGCCAGAATACAAAGGACTAATAAAAAAGAAAAAAAAGAAAGAAAAACCCAAGTCTTAGCTCCTTAGAGAAAGGAAGGCAATCTCAAATTCCTTATCAGTATACTATATCATAATGATATACACACCTCACCAGAATACAGTGGTTTTAAAAATAAGATTGTAAAAAAATAAAATTAATCAGGGAAACAAATAAGGAGATAGACACAAACCTAGAGTCCACTTTCACTTGGAGCCTCCCATCTTTCACTCGTATTTCAATTCTTTTTGGAACGCTGATCTCTCATTTTCTCTATCACTTGTGTAAGTCATTTAGAATACTGATGCCTAGGGTCCAACCCTCAGAAATCTTAATTTAACTAGTTTGGGGTGTATCTTGGGTACTGGGTCTTTTTTTAAAGCCCCCCACCCCACCCCTGATGACTCTAATATGCAGCCAGGGCTGAGAACTAAGGCTAGAAAGATGGGTATCAAGTAGAATGGAGATAAATAGACGCTTATGGCAGTGACGCTAGAAGATTCAGAAGTGGACTTTTGCTTTTATTTTATTAAACTTTAAAGAGTATGATAACTCCGTCACAAAAAAGGCTTCATAACCTTGAAATAAATGAAAGGAATGGAAGCTGGGGGGGGGTAGAGTGTGTGTGTGTGTGTGTGTGTGTGTATGTGTCTGTGTATGTACACAGATGGAAAAGATACAGATGAAAAAAGAGAGGCAAGAACAGTGTTTATGCTAGTTACTTGAGAACTAAAGATCAGAAGAATTAAAGCAACTACATCAAATCAAAATTTCATAAGCATACTTTTCAAACTGAACAATAAAAAGATTCAAAAGGAAGATGAAAATTAATTTATTTGGAATACACAGAAATAATAGAACCAAAAGAGAATACACCTGCCACTGAGCTGTACACTATAAAATGGTTCATTGTAGGCCTGGGTGGCTCAGTTAAGCGTCCAACTCTTGGTTTCCACTCAGGTCATGATCTCAGGGTCTTGAGATCAAGCCCCTCGTCAGGCCCCATGTTCCGGGTGTGGGGAGAGTCTGCTTGTGACTCTCTTTCCCCTCTCCCTCTGCCCCTCCCCAACGACACACACGCACTCTCTCTCAAATAAATAAATCTTTAAAAAAAGAAAAAGTAAAAAATAAAACGGTTAATTGTATGTTATGTGAATTTCACATCAATTTATTTATTTATTTATTTATTTATTTATTTATTTATTTATTTTTAAAGATTTTATTTATTTATTTGACACAGAGAGACAGCCAGCGAGAGAGGGAACACAAGCAGGGGGAGTGGGAAAGGAAGAAGCAGGCTCATAGAGGAAGAGCCTGATGTGGGGCTCGATCCCACGACGCTGAGATCACGCCCTGAGCCGAAGGCAGACGCTTAACCGCTGTGCCACCCAGGCGCCCCTCTCACATCAATTTAAAAGAGAATATAAAAGTTTGAAAATAAGTGCTATCTTTGAAACAAAAGGAAAAAAGTAGTAAACATTTTAAAGCCCTTTTCTATCCTTAAAAAGTTCAAGTCCCTCCCTTGCTAAGGTAACTTAGCTGCCTATTTATGGAGAAGACCGGAAGTAGCTGTCTGTTTTGCAGGAATTTAATTTTGCCACTTTAATACAATTCAGTGCAATATATGGTACATTTCTCACACAGCCAGGAGGGGGCGCTGTAGTTAATCAACGTAACTCCCTAGAAGCTCTTTTGTTCAACAATTTATTTACCTAGCAGGCCACCCTTAGAACAGAAACCACCAAAATACCGCTTGGGGGGTGAACGGAGTGCGGCAAGAAGCAAAACAATTATTTGTGGCGGAAAAAGAGGGAAAGAAGCTTACCTCTCTCTTTTTTTTGGATTTGATATCATCAGCATTGTTCGAGAAATTCGATTTCCTCTTGTTACTTTCTGACTTCTCCCTGGGTTTGTTATTTTCACCCTCCTTCATCTTCTTATACTTTTTCATAAACTCAGAAATTAGCTCAGGGCAATCCAAATTTTTCTCGGGTTCCCAAGTATTGTGCTCCCTGGGCACAAAGAATGGAAAAAAAAAAAAAAACAAACAGGAAAAGAATGAGGAGGAAAAAATCCAGCACTTTCTTTTAAAGAAGACAAGTAGGCAAAAAGAAAAAAACCCTACACTTAAAAGAGATAACAAATTTGATCCTAGGAATCTATCCAAGAGAAATGAAAAAACATATCCACAAAGAAACTCGCACATAATAACTTATAGCAGCATTTTAATAGCCAAAGACAGAAAACAATTCAAATGTCCATCAACTTGTGCATGGATGAATAAATGTGGTGTATCTATACAGGAGAGTACTATTCAGCAATAAAAGAAACACAATGCTAATTAACACATGCCGCAACCTGAAAGAGCCTCAAGAACAATATGCGAAAGACTACATACTGTCTGACTCCGCTCCTATGAAACATAGGAGAGACACATGTAGAGACAAAAAGCAGACAGTGGTTCCTTGGTTTGGGATTAACTACAAACGAGCTCAAGGGAAACTGGGGAAGTTACAGAAATATTCTAAAACTGGAGTGTGGCAATGGTTGACAACTCTATGAATTTACTATCTGTTGAACTGTACGCTTTCAATGAATGAATTTTATGGCATGTAAATTATACCTCAATAAAAACTCAAAATATGAATTCTGCTTTATAAAATATGATTTCATATGTACAATCATCTACGCAAATCCTGAGAGAATACCGTAACAAAGCATGCACCCCCAGTTTACACTATCTTCAACATGTTACTTGTATTTTGAAGAAATGTCAATAAATTATTGGAAGATTGGAAGTAATTATTGAGAAAAAAGATAGTAAGGGCTTAAATCATTAGAATATACGCAAACAGTAAGAAAGAGAAGACTCAGAAGTGGGATTTGAAGTACATTAATTCAATGCTGTGGATTCAAGTCTACTGTTATGAGGTAGTCAAAATACATTTTCATATTAATTAAAAAAACCCAAACTGAGTAATTGAGTCTAATTAAACTTGAATCAAGGGAGTCCTATTATGAGGAAAACAGTTATTATTCACAAAGTTGTTCTCTATTCCTGGCATGGGTTTTGGAAAACCAAACTACCAACTACATCATAAGCTTATGGAATCAAAGCATGAAATGTACCTCCATGAGAAAAAAACAGATCAGGTATCCTCTTCACGCCTAGCCAGTGGCAGTATTTTTGGTTAAATAGTAAGGGCTAGTTTTATTAAAATACATCTGAAAATATATCATAGAAACAGTTTCTACAATCCTTTCATTGACTTGGGAAAAAATTATTTAATGTGTGTACTATCCATTTTAAATATTTTATTTTGATTTTTAAATAAGGTATCTTTAGAGGGGCATGGTTTGAACACACGCCATAATACCTTGACTCAAATAAGAAGCCGAATAATGGAAAAATCTGATATTTACTCTAGATTTAAAACTTTTTGCAAAAAGAGCTTGAGAATGATACAAGATTTATTTTAAAATCATTTGAGCTAAAACTAGAAAAGCCTCTCCTTCATAGCTCTTCTTTCAGAAAAGAAAAACAAAAAACAAAAAAACCCCTCATACAGTAACTTTCCCCTAAATCCACAAACCATATAGTTTACTAGCCGAGAAGAAATTAAGTTACCAAAAGCAAGAGGCACGCCAACACTGTAACACAGGCAAGCAGACATGGAGGGAGAGGAGCAAATCTCTACTGACAGCAAGAAAAGCCAGTCCTATAATGGGATTATCTCTTTTCCCACCATATTGGTATTGCTGCTTCTATAACAACCAATTTCCACCCAAAAGACAGCACGGTAGAATTTGAAAAGAGCCTGAGCATTAGGGCCAAAGAAATCTGACACTAGATCCTTGCGCCAGCACTTACCAGTTATGCTATCTTCGGCAAACAGCTTCACTAACTTCCTCATCTGTAAACTGAAAATACCTCTAAAGGCTGTTACGAGAATGAAAGAAAACACATGAGGTGGAAGAATCTGACCACCGCCTGACAAGCCATAGGTACTCAGTTCCAGACAATGCTAACGGGGCAAAATGTGTTCCAGTCTTTCATGAAATCCTGGGCATTTCTGCGAAAGTAAGGACAAGTGCTTTAAATTCATCTACCTCAAACTTTCTTCCCTCTTTAATCTGTGTAAGTTACCAGGAACTCAAACACAGATAGAGTTTCAAGTACCTTCTAAAACGACCAACAATTTCCAATGGTGAATGGGCCCAAAAACACCCTTAAAATCTTTCATTATTATTTTAATTCCTATTTCTAGGTCTCTCAAACTCGTAATTTCTCATCTCTAAAGGAGGCGGTGATACCTTTCCTCTTCGGAAATACGGAGGGCATATTCTGAGTGCTGTGCTACCCACATTTCGCGCTCTCTGTACTAGAGACGCTAAGCTTCCTGCAGTGCACGCGCTGTCCCACCTCAAGTGCCGAAAGTGCTCCAAACGAGAAACGCTGGTTTCTGTAATGAAATAACCTTCAGTACATTCCAAAGGCTCCCGATTCAGACCTTTGTCCAAAGGTAGTCAAAATTTGAACCTTTTAGTACATTTAAGTCCAACACTTTAAAGCTGTGATGTTCAATGTGCTAACTATTAGCCACATGTGGTTAACTGAACGCTTGAAATGTGACTAGTCTGAACTGAGATGTGCTATAAAATGTAAAATATACATGAGATTTTTAAGACTTAGCATGAAAAAAATAACGTAAAATATATAATTTTTATATTGATTAATGTTGAAATAGCATTTTGATATACTGTTAGATAAAATATTAAAATGCACTTTTCTTTAATGTGGCCACCAGAAATGTACAATTACCCGTGTGCCTTGCAATATATTTCTATTCCACAGCCACTCCAAGAAGCCTACACCAGTTCCTACCAGTGCATTGGTAGTGTGGAAATCCATGGAAAATCCATTCTTTGTTATCAGGCACCCTGAGAAGAGAATCAATCAAAAACTGAGGCAAAACGTCTAATGATTACACATACTTCACCTTTCAAGCTACCTTCTCTGTGCTTCAACGTGTCTAGTTCTATTTATTCCAAGGAAAAAGAATAATCCCCTTTAGTACTTCCGCCTAAAGCCAGTTACTTCCTAACAGACATTCTAGTCAACACTTCAGGATCATTCTTAAAGCTCGTTGACTTTTACAAATGGGTTTTTAAGGTCTTCAAAATACAGAAACAAAAAGCCAGACAGATTATATTAAAGTATTAATTGCAGAAACTAGGTGGTGTGTATCTGAGTGTTCACTCAATTTCTTTTGCCTCAGCGGCAGATTTGAAATTAAAAAAATAAATACTGGGAGGGAAAAAATGTGGCCTCAGATTTAAGTTTCTCATTAAGAGGAGTCCCTCACCCTAGGTCACTTGTGAGATTCAAGGATCATTTTGGAAAGCTATGGGCTACGGAATGGATGACTTTTGCTTAAATGTATATATTTTAGCATAGTTATATCCTAAAGAATATTAACAGTAACAGTTTATACTTTTTTTAAAAGAAGACTTTTATCTTTAAGTAATCTTGACACCCAACATGGGGCTTGAACTCACAACCCCGAGACCAAGAGTCATATGCTGTACCAACTGGGCCAGCCAGGTGCCCCAATCACAGTTTATACTTACACTGAGCTTACCTGTCAGACCCTACATATACCCAACATCTCTATAACAAGTACTATTTCCTATTCCTATTTTACTGAAGAGGAAAAAGATGAAGGAACTAAACCAAGGTCACCCAGCTCATAAGCGGTGGAACAAGAATCTCGCCTAAGCTCCACGTCTATGCACCTAATCAATTCATTATACTGTCTCTCAAAAGCATTATCATTAGAACACCGGCTCCAAGGGAGAAACTGTTCAGTTTATTGCTGCGTCTTCTGACTCTCAGGAGGAGTGCAGGTAAGGAGAGAAAAAGACAAAGATGGCAGTGGCTCATGGGAAAGGAAACCAAAGGTGTCCACCTCTGTAGAGTCCTATGGCCCAAAGAAGGCACTTACTCAGAAAAGCCTTTCCACTTCAGGAGATATTCCACTTGCCCCTTAACTACACGCCTGTCTAGCACCTTCTCGACGACATACTCCTCCTCATCCTCTGAAGAACTGTCAGCTGTCCGCTTGGTCTTCTTCCCCATGGCTCACGTGTGCCACCTGAAGGACTAAGGCCGCCGGGTTCCTGCAAAGAGGAAGGACAAAATGATCAGAACCCATGCGAGGAGGAGTCTCGTCTTGATGGAATGCAGCAGGTGTAACACGAAGTTGCCATGTACCCCTCTCTTGGGTCTTGAATCATTCTACAGATGGTTCCTAAGAGTGTAAGAAAAAAATGGTCAATTCCCACTTTCCCAAACACAACTTCCTCTTCAGCTCATAATACCAAAATCATTATTATACACACAACTGTCTAACTCCTCTAATTTCGGATTCCAAAAGACAAGTGGTATGGTATGCTACTCCTGGGTACTTCTGTAACTGTTAACAAGCCAGGATCTCAAAGAAATGCAGAAAACTACCAGTTAAAAGAACAGGGACAGAACTAAAACCTTACCTATACGGTGAATAAGGTTTTTCATAAAAATAAAAAGAGAAAAGCCCCAAAATGTAACCATCCTCTGCTCTGAGGATCTTGACTAGTTAGTCTCTTAGCAGCCACAAAAAGGCCTGGTCAGGCATCTTTCACTACTGTCTTCAGTTGACTTGGTATATTTTTCCTTTAAATAAATTGAGCTTGTCCCTAACTTCACAAAAGCAAGGCTGGCATCTCAGATACACTAAGCCTCCTTTTCCATTTGGGGATGGGAGAGAGGCAGGGAGGAAAAAAAAAATTTAGTCCAGAAAAAAAAAAAAATTGGTTACTGGATTGTTCAGTAATTCTCATGGCTCAACTAATCCAAATCCTTACGGAGGTACCTTTCTTAACTGGAGTTGACTTTGGGCCAAAGGAAGAAGAGGAGGAAAAAGAAGTCTGGCCCCAAACTCACATCAACACGAAGCCTCAAAACACAGAGGAACCATTCATAGGCCCAAGGAGAGCTGAAGCAAGGCAACTCAAATGGAAATTGAGTTAAGCTCAGAAATATGCACAACCAGGGGGTACTCAACACAGAATCTAGTTTTTAAAATCCCCACATTGTTGTTTTCATAATCATTTTTAAGAATTCTTCTTTAACCATGTTAAATGGTGCCTACAGTCTGGATTATAGAGTAGCAGGAACTGTTTTCTTAGCTGAACTCCATTTTTATTTTTCTGTAATCTTAAAAGATTTTTTGCAGCACTCTAAAAATATTTCCATCCTGGCTAGAAGACGACTCCCAAGAACAGGGAAGGCCACTACTAACCTCAGGATCGTGTCCAAGTAGCATGAAAAGTTGCATTTATCAATTTACTTCAAGTTAGCAAAATTTAAGGAATTATTCCAAGAACATCTAGCTGGAAAACGTATCTCCAGAACCTATTAGCAATAGATCTGCCCACCCAAAAAACTGTCTGACCCATTACTATCCTGTAAAAAAAACTTAAGTTTTTATTAAAGTACTTTATTCGGAAGAGGGGGCGGAGGGGGAGAACGGAGACAGGAGTTTCAAAATAATTTTTCCATGAATTTAGAAGAGTCCTAGGCTTCAAGAAAAAAAAAATCTTATTTATTTAAAATAAAAACAGCCTCCAACCTCACCAGAGACAGGAAATGTCATATTCCAGGGAGAGTACCCCACCCCCACCCCCACTCACCTTGGAATTTCCGGGAGCTGAGCAGTTTAGGTCAGAGCGCTGGGGTTAAAACCAGCCCCGGGTTAGATGCATGCAGTTAAGCATTGTGGCTATGGCCTCCCCTGCCTCACGAGGAAAAACAAGGATTTACATATGTGTTCTTCAGTTTGAGGGAGAAAAGAGGAAAATCTCCCTTTATACCTTCATGCAGAAGAGGAGCCCCAAAGGTAGAAGATCAATGGGGGTTCCCTCCTTTACCTACCGGATCGCCCCAGTTCTTTCTTTCCCTCTGGGCTAACAGGAGGGGCCTCCCCTCCCAGGTCTGGGGCTTGGCGGGCTGGCAGCTCCCCCGCCCCCACCCAGCTGCCTGGGAGCCACTGCGCAGCTGTCCCAGCCCGTTGCCATGGCAACTGGCAGCAGTACTAGACTAAGGGGGGGCGGAGAGGCAAACGGAAAAGTTAAAAGGCTTAACTTTCCTTTTCAGTGAAGACTGGGTGGAGAAGTTGGAAGGTACTCCCTTGGACTCAAAGCGAAGGCATTCAGAGCTCAAGGGAATTGGTTCTTGGGTTTTAAACCCCAAACCTGTGCTTACTCCTCTAAGAGCACTGGGAATTAATCAATAGCATTTTAAGATCATCTAACAGGATTATAGCTCAACTGGAAGGGGGGAGGGGGAAAGCTAGGTCCCTCTGCAACAGATCAGTACAAACCACTCACCCCTAACCCAGCCCACCAGAAGCACTTTAAATAAGGCCTTTTCTACCATCTGTCACTGAACAGTTAATTAAAATTGCTTGGGGGGATGGGGGATAAGATTAAAGGGGGGAAGGGAAGTATTTCAATATACTATACAACCTTCCGTCTTTGGGGGATTACTAGATACAGAAACAATCCACACTTGAAGCACTACCTAAGAACCTATCCACTAAAATTACAGGTAGAAAAAAAATGTAATCCTTAAGTAGTTTTTAAAAAGAGAGAGGAGAGCATCCAGCCACAACCATTATTGTTGAATTAAAACCACTTTTCGGGGTGCCTGGGTGGCTCAGTCAGTTAGTTAAGCATCTGCCTGGCTCAGGTCACGATCTCAGGGTCCTGGGATCAAGCCCCCATCAGGCTCCCTGCTCAATGGGAAGTCTGCTTCTCCCTCTCCCTCTGCCCCTCTTCCCGCTCCTCCCCACTTGTGCTCTCTGCTCTCTCAAATAAAAACTTAAAAAAAAAGAAAACAAACGCTTTTCATTAGTTGTTATTGTAATGTTATGAAATGAATTTTTAAGTAATTACTACCTACCCAAGGCATTAACATATAATAATTTAAAACTCCATATATCAGGGGCGCCTGGGTGGCACAGCGGTTAAGTGTCTGCCTTCGGCTCAGGGCGTGATCCCGGCGTTATGGGATCGAGCCCCACATCAGGCTCCTCTGGCTAGGAGCCTGCTTCTTCCTCTCCTCCCACTCCCCGCTTGTGTTCCCTCTCTCGCTGGCTGTCTCTATCTCTGTCGAATAAATAAATAAATAAAATCTTTAAAAAAAAAAAAAACTCCATATATCAGTAATCCCTACCTAATACCTGAAAAAAGGAGGACTGATATAAAGAAAAGAGCTACTTACAGACTTGCAGTCCCACAAAGTTTCTTTTCTCCTGGCCCTAAAGAACATTTTGGAGAGCTCCAAAACCTTCCTCTGCTTTATGATTCGGGTCTTTAGAGCCAGAGGTTGCTGCCACAGGAGAGTAACAAAAAGGGACAATCAAAAGCAAAGACCCCAACTAAGAAAAAAGTAGAGAATAGTGATTATTTCGGTTATCAAACAGAAGAAATTATAGGGTATGAGAGTAGACAATTTGAACTACAGAAAATTTCCTCAAATTTGAATGGACCTGTCAGAAAATCTCTGGGTAAAAAGTGCCTTTCTGGACTCTTCCTAACTTTTTAATACCTTTTGTAGTTAAGGGATATAAAAACAATGCCAAAGGAGTTAGATCAGGTTCTCACTGTGTGATTAACTTGCCATGTGTCATCTTGAGTAAATAATTTGAGATCTAACCCCAGAATCACTAAAATGGGCCAAATCCCCAGTGCCTACCTCCTAGGGAAACAGTGAGTTTAAATAGAGACCAAATAGCTGGTAAGTCCCCCAAAGAGAAGCTTTTGTAAAAATATAGGGCCAAATACAACAGCAGCAGGAAATATGTGACCTTCCAAATTCCTAAGCCGTTAAACCCTATCACATGCAGTAACTCCTGCAGCTCAAAACGTTAGTAGACAGCAAGAAAGAAGGAAGAGAATCTTTGTTAACTAGGCACTAATAATGCTTTAGAGAATAAGCAGGTACATTCTCTTAATGGTAAAATACTTATTCTTACTCCTTAAAACTCAGAAAAGCATAGGAGATGGCAGTATGAAAAGCCTAACAGTAATTCTGTGAAGAGATAAAGAATGACAGCAATATTAATATTTTAGTGAAACCTTTGGGGGCGTGAAATCAATAAGGAAAAGGACAAAAATATTCTGGTGCCTACCCCCTCCCTAAAACATCCGGAAATAATGTCAGATCAATTTCCTCCTTCCCACTCTTTAAGAACTGCCTAAAGGGCGCACAGCTAAGGTCCCTTTCTCTTTGGGAAATGGGTTTTGTAACAGCTGACAAATCAAATTGGGCCTAATGCCAGGAGTCAGAGTCCAACCATAATATTCTGTAAAGAATGGCACGCAACTGTCTTGTAAATCTCCTGGACAGTCACAGATCAGAAGCTGGCAAGGATGACGACATAGTTCTGATGGAATGTGTCTTATCTTAACCTTGAAGTTACAGATCTGCTCTGGAGCAGCAGTAAGAAATGAGAAATGCACTCAGACATCGGAGGGGACATAATTCTCTTTTAGACAGTGCGACCCGGTGTATTAGGGTCAAATGAAACACAAAGCCAGATGGACAATTTAAGGGCTAGCGCCTGTACCAGATAAAGCATCAAGACTGGTGGTTCACGCTGAGCTTGAGAGGAGGGAGCGTTGAAGTATGAGAAATGAGACATGGCTGGCAGGATGATGGAGTGATTAAGGTAGAATCCCGATACCATGACGAAGGAAGAGAGGATGAGCCTCTGAGCGCAGCGCTATCCTTGTGGAAATCTCCACAGGAAGGGGTAAGCAGCTTCTCAAGTTTCTAGAGTCTTTCGGGCATAACAGCTCTCAGCCCTTTCTTGACTATACACAGTAACTCTCTGGTAAAGGCATCAACAACTACACCTAGATTCCAGCAATTTAATTTTTTTTTTTAAGATTTTTTTATTTATTTATGTGAGAGACAGCCAGCGAGAGAGGGAACCACAGCAGGGGAGTGGGAGAGGAAGAAGCAGGCTCCCAGCAGAGGAGCCCGATGTGGGGCTCGATCCCGGAACGCCGGCATCACGCCCTGAGCTGAAGGCAGACGCTTAACGACTGAGCCACCCAGGCGCCCCTAGATTCCAGCAATTTAACTGCCCATCAGGACATGAGAAAAGAGCAGGCCCCAACAACCGTTCGTATCAAAGACACAAGGCAGATTCACCTTACAGGCCTCTGAGTGCTGGGCAAAAAACCCCCTAAACCAGGGATCTGGTGAGAAGTCAGCCTTGGAAAAACATCAAAGAGCTTTGTGGTCAGGCACAGGCAGAACCCACATTCCAAGTCGATGACAGGAGACTTCTTTAACAGATAAATCTTCCAGGAAGGAAAAAAAAGGAAGAGGTGAGTAACTGAAGCAGAAAGAGAAGGACCAAAAAATCCCATTCATTATAAGGGTTTAAAAAAAAATAGTAAGTTAGAAACTGTCAATCCCCAGAAGTTAGTGAAGCCATTAAAGAAAACTGGGGCAATCCAGAACAACAGAGGTAATGGTTAGCTATTTGCATTTATCGATCCTGGATTCACAGAATCGCCCCCATATGGTCTCTGGGATCTGTTTGTCCAGTTCAGGCTCTGCTCTAGTCCCTCCAGTCACTACTTGGCGATGCCAGCTGTCTTGGTAGCTTTTCTTAGATCTTGGTGTAGCACATTTTATTTTCATCACTACTTACAAGCAAAAGTATATATACAACATAATTCTAAATCTTTCTCTAAGCTTGCTTTGTATTTTTAAAAAAGTAATGAAAACCAACTGGTAAACTGCCTCACTGAACCACCCACTGAACTATCTGGAGGTGGTAGTCAGACCAAATGTCAAAACACACAATCAGTGAGCTCTCTCTTCATTTTAGAGTTTCTTTTTTCTTCCCCCCACCCAAAGATTTTATATTTAAGTAACTGGTACGCCTAACGTGGGGCTCAAACTTACAACCCCAAGATAGAGTCACATGCTCTACTGACTGAGCCAGCCAGGCACCCCCATTTTAGAGTTTCAATATAAAATCTGTAAGCCCAAGAAGAAGGCAAAACCCTTCAGAAAGAAAGCCTCCAGAAAGAGGGGAAAGGGGTGAGGGCATATGTACAGCTCCGTATCACATGTATTAATTAAATACGCTGCTGATGGGTGACTTCAGTTGGCCCAGGCTTGAGAAATTCCCATTTCTCCCCAAAGGGCTTTGGGAAAGTTAGTGCCTTACATGAGGATTGATCGTCAGCTGCAGCACTGCCTTCACAGCGTCCTCTACATACCCTTATTGTAATAAATAAAACGGATGAAAAGAAACCAAATTTACAGAACCGTTTTAATCTGGTCTATATTCTTTGTTCCTTATGGATCTAGAAGCACCAATGATTTTAAGTTTGTAACACATACAGCATAAAACTAAAATACCCTCTATAAAGATGTTTTCTTCTACTAGATTTATGATTTCCAAAGTATTAGCCATGTGGCATTTTAACAAAAACACAGCACAGAGATACACATTACAGCTGTCCTGGCTGCCTCAGGTTTTGTTAAATGGGCTGATAGCTATCACTCCACCCCCACCAAAAGCCCATGGGCACCCAATTCAAGAGGAGTTAAAAGCTTTTTAAATGTCTATTTAAGAGACTGGATTAGGAAAGAGTTGAGGAGGAAGATTAACTGTGGTCGTTAACACCCCTATCATTAACAAGCCACATATAGACAACACAAACTTTATTAATAGAAAGGAGTGTGGAGAGAGGAAACGCTCTCAGTTTGGCTAGCCAACTCCAGTTTGTGATTCTTTAAAAATCAGGCCAAGGCAGTGCCTCATCCAGTCACAGAATTATTCTCAGGCAAAGTATCCTGTTTGTTGATTATCTAAGCCTCCCGCGCCAGTGAGCAAGGGAGTAAAGGGCCTTTTGTTCTTTTGGATTAAAACATATACATTATAAATAGAGATAAAGGCGGCCTTATAAATTTTATTCAGCTGCACTCTCCTCCAAGCTCTGACCACCGTTAAAAATATAAATGAATGTGGACTACAGCGATTCCCAGAACTGCTCAGAGTCATCAGTGTGGCTCACTGGCATATTTAGCAGTAACACACAAATTTTGATATCTCATTATGAGATCACAATCCCACAAAATACTTTTATATGGGATTTGTTTCCTTTATTAAAATCTACTGGATTTCTTCTCTCAACTGTCAGTCTTCTTTAAATTTACTTAGGCCACACCTAAACCCATCACTGGGCAAGGTTAGATATCCAATTGTTCCAAGATTTATGAGAAAGTAGAATTTGGCACCACTATGGGCAAATGTCTTCCAGATGGTGCTTTCCAACAACTCTGTCCTTGCAATATACTGAACTCTTCTTAAGGCACCGCCGTCTCAGGTGGGTGTTATTCTCACACCCACTCCTCTCTTAATTAAAAGTGATGAAGCATGAACTAGTAGATCCAATCACCTTTCATGAAGAACCTGGCAATTTCACCATAAATAAATCTTAAGAAAAATGGGTTATAGCAATGTTGGAGCAGTTACTATGAATCTTAGGTTTTTACATACCAATTTGGCAGACCATGTTCACAAACCACGGAAGGGTTAAAAGAGAACGAAGTATCCACCCCCCAACTAAAATAACAGTCATATTTTTCAAACAGCCATAAAATTAAGACACAGCGCTTATCTGGCATCATCCAGCTTGTACAGATTTTGGACATCAGCAGCTTAAGGGTTACAAAGACCCCTCAAGGTTACTCTTAACAAATCCTCTATTTTAAGGGAAAGCCTCTGCTATGCCAGACAATTTATGCTCCCTCATAGCCTTAGTTTAGAGAAGACATCCAAGACATAAAAATTAATTAGCATAACCATAAACTAAAATCTCTAAAATATCTCTAATTTAACTGTTGAGATGCTATTATAATTTAAGTCAATATCTGATTAATACATTCTGACAAAAAAGGAGCTTTTATGTAATTGGAGTTAGAAAAAGATCTCAGACTGTAAAACTTCATGGAGTAAAAGAGAGCATTCCTTCAACATATGGCATAATTTTGTGCTTTGCCATTACCTTGGTATATTAGCAACATGAATTATATTGAAGTCATAGCCTACAATTTAGATAAATAAAATCAAGGCAGTATTGAACTTTTTCCCATCCATGCAACGGTATCCTTGGCAGCTCCTTGGCCATCTATTATGATCCTGACCAATTTCTCTCTGTGGCAATTTAAAAGCTGTAAAAAAATACATAATGGGTGATGACAGGAGAAACAAACCCACACCAGAAATTATTGAACCTTGTAGGTCTTTGCAAGTGTCTCTATTGACATTTAAGTGTGAGTTACTATGCCACAATATCATAAAAGTGTGTTTTACACTTCAGATATATTGATAGTTAAATGCAAAGAAAGGCCACCACCAGATTAACGGCTAAAAGGGATAGCCAATCTCAGAACACCCAGCTCTTCCACTGAGCGTTCTGATGTGTTCCTTAAACCAAATAAGATGTTTCTATCTTTTTGTCTGGGTTCCAACTACAATCCTAATTTAAATCTTATGCCGAAGGGATGATTAATATTGCAATTCTGATCCTTGTTCTGGGATATTTATTAAGGGCCTAGTAAGTGTCAAGCATTACATGGGCACTGAGTCTAACACAGTCCTCAACTTAAGGGCTAAGGATTTTAACAGTTTCTCCTTGGTGAAGTCAGCACTGGGTAGTCCTGTCCCCACAGGCTAGAACCAAAAAAAAACCAAAACAAACAAAAAAAAAACTACTAAAGGGGCAGCTTGTTAACAGTGGCAAAATCAGGACAAGGAATAAGGAGATGTGGTCCTCTCCCAATTAGATGAAACGTCAAACTAGACGGTTCAGTTAATGTTAATGGTGTTATTTGCCCTACTTATCTCATAGGTCTGCTGTGAAGGGAAGAAAAAAAACTGGAAAACACTTTTAAAAATATATATGGGGTGGTGCCTGGCTGGCTCAGTTGATGGAGCGTGTGACTCTTGATCTCAGGGTTGTGAGCTGGAGCCCCACCTTGGGTGTAGATATTACTTAAGAATAAAATCTTGGAGGGGCGCCTGGGTGGCACAGCGGTTAAGCGTCTGCCTTCAGCTCAGGGCGTGATCCCGGCGTTATGGGATTGAGCCCCACATCAGGCTCCTCTGCTATGAGCCTGCTTCTTCCTCTCCCACTCCCCCTGCTTGTGTTCCCTCTCTCGCTGGCTGTCTCTATCTCTGTCGAATAAATAAATAAAATCTTTAAAAAAAAAAAAAAAAAAGAATAAAATCTTGGGGTGCCTCAGTGGCTCAGTCAGTTGAGCGTCCGACTCTTGATTTTGGCTCAGGGTATAATCTCAGGGTCAAGGGACAGAGCCCACATCAGGCTCCATACTCAGAAAGGAGTCTGCTTGAGATTCTTTCTCTCCCTCTCCCTCTGCGCCCCCCCCAGCCCCACGTGCTCACTCTCTCTAGAATAAATAATTCTCCAGGAAAAAAAAAATCTAAAACCCCCCCACACACACATATGTATGTATACACACACACACAAAGGAAATAGAAGTTTGCCTGATAATAGATGATGTTAAAAATAATGAATGCTTTGGTAATTGTTCCTTCCTCACCTATTTTCTGGAAGAGTTTGTAGAATTGGTATTATCTCTTCCTTAAAGGACTGGTAAGGGGAAAAAAAAAAGGTTTGGTGAAACTTAATAGTAAAGCCATTCAGGCCTAGAGTTCTCATTGGGGGAACATTTTCAACTACAAATTTCATTTCTTTAATAAAAATGGAGCTAGTGAGATTCTGTATTTCTTCTGAACTTTGGCAGTTCGTCTTTCAAGAGATGATTCAACTCATCTAAGACATTGAATATACTGGCATAGTTGTTATTAATATTCCCTTACTACCTTTTCAATGTCTCTAGGACCGGTGGTGATATCCCTACTCTTACTCCTGATATTAGTCATTTGTGTCCCCCCCGCCACCCCCCCCCCGCCATCAGACGTGCTTGGTTTATTAATCTTACTGATCTTTTCAAAAACCAACTTTTACTTTCATCAATTTTCTCTATTTTTGTTTTATACTTTACCAACTACCTTCTGCTTTTATCTTTAGCATTTTCTTTCTTCTGCTTAATTTGAATTTAACTTGCTCTTCTTTTCCTAGGTTCTTAAGATAGAAATGTAGGTCACTGACTCTAGACCTTTCTGCTTTTTTAATTGAAGCATTTAATACTATAAAATTTCCTTTAAGCACTGTCTTCGTTACATCCCACAAATTTTAAGGTCATATTATCGTTTTTATTCAGTTCAAGATATTTTCTAATTTTGTGATGTCTTTGATCCATGGGTTACTTAGAAGCGTGTTTATATAATTATAGACGTATATATTTCAGTTTCATTGTTTTTTCTTTCATGTATTTTGAAGTTTTATTATCAGTTGTGTAAAATTTAGGGTTCTTGTGTCTTCTTGATGAATTGACCCCTTTGCCATCTAATCTGGTGTTAGCTCTCTGCCCTACCTACCTCATGTCTGTTATGGAAAAAGAACAAACTCTTTGCAAAGTATACAGCAAACAGAAGGTAAGATGTCTGCTGATAGAGAAAGTTAAAGTAACTTTAATAAATTTTCTGAACTATCTCTAACTTATATCTATGCTTGTCTCCAACTACTCATATAAATGGGGTTTGCCAATGTTTTATCAGATCCTTAGATATAATTTATTGTTGTGAAATACTGAACAAATTAGCAGTATATTACCCTCCAGAACTCCCTGTGAGGTAAGTCTTACTGATTTAGGGATGAGAAAGAAGGTACATGGAGTTCAAGGATCTGCCTCAGAAACCAAACTTAAGATATATTTCCCAGCCTGTTGGTTGACCTTTTTAGCAGTACATTTTATTCCGACATCATTATGCCTGCTGACTCAGATATGAACTTGTTTTATTCTAAGAAATGGAGATTATAATCAAAGAAATACTTGAATTCAGTTTTGTTCCTCCTCCTCTCCACGTAAGAAATAAATAATGAGAGTGTACTAAAAATTTGACCTTTGAATAGTCCTTTCAACAACACCAACTCAATCCTATGTTTTCTAGTGTCATTTCTAACAATGAAGTATGATGGAACCAGCATTCAGTTAACTCTGAAGAGTAAGACTGCATGTGAGAAATTTTAAAACTAGCTCCACAATCTAATTTCAGGTAGAAAAATCTGTCAGTGTTTAATTTTGATAAACTACTCTTACTGGAAAGGAAATCCAGACTACACAGTCCATAGCCTCATTAGGAAGAGAGTGCAAAATGGCCCAACCTGTCAATTACACCTTTTTTTTAAGAAAACCACAACAATTAACAAATTTGTTATCCTGTCTTAATACGCCAAGGATTTGACAAGTCAGTCATCTATCCCTCGAATCCTAGGCAAAGGCCTCCAAAGGCCTCCACTGGCTCAAAATATTAGAATGAGTTCTTCACTCACATTTAAAATCACGGACTTCAAAAAAACAAACTCCAAGACAATTCAGGAGTCCTTTCATGAAAGTCTTTGGTCTAGAAGGCTATCAGCAATCACCTATCCAATTTTTTCCATATAAGATGAAGAAACTAGGGACCAAAGAGGGCAAATGGCTCACCCAAGGTTATATCAGTAGTTAATGACAGAAGTGGGAAGAGAATCTAGGTTTCCTGAGCATTTTTTCCCATTTGCCCTAACATTTTCTTGGGTCACCTGGGTGGCTCAGTTGGTTAAGCATCCAACTCTTGATTTCAGCTGAGGTCATGACTTCAGGGTAGTGAGAAAGACCCCAGTGTCAGGCTCCACAATGGGTGTGGAACCTGCTTAAGATTCTCTCTACCGGGGCGCCTGGGTGGCTCAGTTGTTAAGCGTCTGCCTTCTGCTCAGGGCGTGATCCCGGCGTTCTGGGATGGAGTCCCACATCAGGCTCCCCCGCTGGGAGCCTGCTTCTTCCTCTCCCACTCCCCCTGCTTGTGTTCCCTCTCTCGCTGGCCTGTCTCTCTCTGTCAAGTAAATAAATAAAATCTTAAAAAAAAAAAAAAAA